>NW_006408526.1:34087141-34109303 GCF_000296735.1 Chrysochloris asiatica | reverse complement strand
GTGGTGGGTGCTGTCTCTGGGATACACTTGGCCTTACCCTTGTGGAATGAGCTGGTCTGACCTGCATTTAAAAGGTTCACTCTGGCTGTAATGTGAAGAACAGACTGTTGGTAAGAGGTGGGAGGAGAGAAAGCAGAGAGGTGAAGAGAGAACAGTGGCTTAGACTACCGTTGTAACTAGAGGAAGGGGAACATCGGCTAGATTTTGGGTATATTTTGGATGCAGAAAGCACAAGACTGTGTGGGAGAAAGAGTAAAGTCAAGAATGAATGAATGAATACCCCACCTTCACTGCCGCATTGCTTGGACCCAGCTGCAATGACATTTCCTTCTCCTAGGCTTACCCTTATCTTCTCTTCAATTTCACCCTTGATTTATACCTATTCCTTACAACTACATGATAATTTACTTTAAGCTAAATAGCCCTTTGTGCAGTGGTGTGGAAACCTAACCACCACCTGAGAATATATTTCTACAAGAAGAGCTGGTTTCAAGTAGCTAAGAGCCAATTTATAAATATACTGTTAGAAACTCAGCCGGCACATAGTGAGAAACACCTATATAAACTTTGTCATTTCTCAAACCGTCAAATCCAAGGCAAATGGGTTCCATTGCCCCAAGACAAATGGTCATTCGAACCATTGTTAATGCCTCTCTAAGGGCAGACACATTAAAACCATGATGGGCTAGAAGAAACTCAAAGGCCTCACAAGATGACAGAGTGGTTGAGGATGGAGGTTAAAGGAGATTTCATACTTTCTGCCCCCTAGGAGCTCTGATAGCGTAATGATTACAAATCAGACTGCTAACCTCAAGGTCAGCAGTTCGAAATGACCAACTGTTCTGCAAAAGAAAGAAGAGGCTTTCTACTCCTGTAAAGATTTACAGCCTCAGAAACCCTGTACAGGGTCGCTATGTGTCGGAATGAACTCACGGCACACCACCACCACCACCAAGGCTTAGAGGTCTAAAGGAGCAGATCAGCTGTCTGTCCCTCCTTTCATGTGCCACCTCACTGCTGGGTAATTCTTCATTCTATTCGCCAGATAAGAAGCTGCCCAGGAGTGAGGAGGTCTGGAAAGGTGGGTGGACCATGCAAGAAAAGGGTGTCCACTATGGGCATCTGGCAGCAGCCTCAACCTCAAAGTACATTTCACTGAGGGAAGATGCAAAGGCTTGTGTGTGTTGGCTCAGCAGCAATTGGAGTATTCAAGCAGACCTGGGTAGAAAGCTTTCTTAGTAACCTCAATGCAAACCAGACTTGGAGAAACAAAAGCCAGACCTCTGACTGCTGTGTCAGCTCCCAAAATGCTTTTCTACTTGTAATCTGGCTACTGGTTCACCACCTAGTAATGAGAGCTCCCAGATCTAATGAATAAACAGGAAGCCACTTGCTAGGCTTTGCATTAGGAATCCCAGCCAGTGGAGAAAAAAATACAACGCGCACACACACAAACCCCAGGGCTTTCTGGAGGACAGCTGGGCAGACAAGGACAGGACAAGGTGTCCCATATCCTTCAGAAGCAACAGCTCCTTCTGTGGACGTCCGTGGACAACTCTTCAGGGTGTGAGCACTGCAATGTATTGACAGTCTCCTCATCCCTACACCACTTGCCAGCTGAGCAGACAGCCCCCATTAGAAAAGGATGGGAGACAGGGTCTCTCTAACTGAGTCGCAAGACACAGGAAAGGAAAAGGAAGCCAGATCGCCCCCTTGACTTTGCACCACATACCAGCCTTAGGAGTGAAGAGAGCAATTTGAATCAACAAAATAAAACAAAACCCGAATGGAAACAAAGAAGCGAAGCCCTGGTGGTGTTGTGGCTTAGGTGTTAGACTGCCAATCCACCAACCTCTCCGAGGGAGAACCATGAGGCTCTCTGCTCCCTTAGAGATTTACAGTCTCGGAAACCCTATATAGCGTTGCTATGAATTGGAAGCAACACAATAGCAATGGGTTTTAAATGAAGACAAGAGCCCATGCAGGGCTGCAGGGATGAGAGGCACTGTCAGCCCAGAGCCCAGACCACTAACCTGACTGTAACAGACAGAGCAGAATTAGCATGATGAGAGACCGGTAAAGCATTAATGGCTAAGAATACTGATCTGCCCCAGCCAACTTGTCTAGACCTGATGAGGGCCCGTCAAGGACAGGCTGAGCTCAAACACTCATGCAATCTACTCTTCATGTTCTAGTCCCACTTAGGCCCAAGCCTAGTTTCCCAACATCATGTATTCCTCCGTCTTTCATTCATTCATATAGCCATATAAGGACCTATAACCCACTGAGCAAGAAGGTCTGCAGCTCAAACTCACCAGCAGCTTCTTGGAAACCCTATACAGGGTTGCTATGAGTTGGAAACAACTTGGCACAGAAACCTACTGCCAAAGAGACCAGTCTAACTCATAGAGAGCCTCTAGGACAGAGTAGAACTGCTCCTTGGGGTTTCTGAGAAGATAGCCATGGGGCAGCTGATGGGTTTGAAATTCTGACCTTGTGGTTAGTAGCTCAATGCTTACCACACAGTATTATCAGGGTTCCTTATAGATACTTATGTTGTTAAGTGTCATCAAGTCAGTTCTGACTCATAACAACCCTGTATAGGGTTTCCAAGAAGTAGCTGGTGGGTATCAACTGCCAACCTTGTGATCAGAAGTCCAGGGCTGACCCTACAGCACCACACAAGGCTACTCCAGACACTTTGGGGATATTGTAAAGCCTTTGACATTATCCTTAGTCTAAGTGTTTTCCACATTTACTCCTAGTCACATATTCATTTCCCTCCAAAGTGGTTTCTCTGCTTTACAGCAGGACCTGAAGATTGGGGCTGGACCTCCCTTAATCCTCCTCCCATGCACCTCCTCCACTCTGCCAGCTTTGGGAGCACTCAATCCACTTTACTACAGAGTGAGGAATCTCAGGGCACAAGTGACATAGGGGCAGGCAATTTGCAGTTACTCAGCTTGTTCAAAGTTCAACAGTGCCACAATTCTCACTTCCAACCTGTTCCCTAACCCCTTTTAACTTCCCCTTCTCCCTCCAGGCTCAGAGGGTTCTCTCTCACTCAGCTCCAGCCCCTGAGGAAGCCAAGTGCTATATTTGCTGGTTCCAAACACAACCCTGAGTTCAAGTCATAACTTTATTTCCCTATAACCCTTTGGAAAATTAATCAATTTCCCACTGTTCCAGGCCCAGGTCAAGTTCCCTCAATTTCTAACACAGTTAATCCCTTCTGATCTCATTCACAGTTTCTATTTTCTCCTTTCTAGTCTTCATTCTAGCGCCCACCACCGTGCATCTGAAAATGCTCTCACCTGGGTCACCAGTAGCTTCCAAAATAGCAATTCCAACCCCATCTGACTTCTTGGAAGCCTGTGACACTGTTGGCCACACCCACTTTCTCCTGGTTTTCCCTGGGCTCTGACTGATCCCTCTCTGTCCCCTTGTATACTCCTCCCAGGAATTAATCATTGGCTGCCTTGTTTTCCCCTCAGTCTACACTCTCTTCTTGGGAAATCTCATCTAAAACCATCACCTACCACCTATTAGTGATGATCCAAATATCTCCAGCTTCTTTTCTATCCAGGAAGGACTTGGATATGCAGAACTAGAATCCGTTACCTTCTCTCCCTTGCAAATAACCTCTAATCCTTTGCCCTTTCCTTCCTCTTTTGACTCATCTGGCTAAATCTTAAGCCTGTCTATACATCTATCTTCTCCATGTGTTCAGCAACTGAACATTTCTGGAGAAAACCACATAACAAAGTTGGCTACTTGCAATTAATATATACAATAACCACAACGCTCACGCAAGTACTCAACCTTGCCCTGTAATACCCCTGCATCTCCCTGGGAAGGTTATCACCCAATCTCAGGCTTCTCTTTTATGCCCTTCATTGTACCTCAGTCTCGCCATCACTCTTAGTCCATCCTGTGCCCCACAAGACATGGAGAAAATAGTAAAGAAGGCACTCCCTTAAATTCCCACCACCAAATCTACAAACTTTTTTCTGTTCCCATTTGCTGTCTTCCCTCAATTTATAGTGGGGAAAGTACCCTTATTCCCAACAGTGGCCAATTTTGTTTTCTAAATCCCAATCCGTCACTTTCTCCAGGCCATCGTTCTGGAAGTTGTGCCCTCTCCTTCCTCTATTATCAATCTAGTCCCCCATAATAGATTGCCCCCATCACTATATACCCATACTCTGCTGTCTACCATCTCTAGAAATAATATGCCCTCACGTACTCCAATTCCCCTCTAGCCACAGCCATTATGTGTCCCTGTTCACAGCGCACCTCAGAACTTTCTGTGGTCTTCCTCCTATTTCTTTCTTCCCACTTTTCAGTCGTGGCAACAGTAGTGAGATTGGCCCAGGATTGGGCAGTGTTTCGTTCTGCTGTGCATAAGGTCACTATGGGTCAGTACCAACTCGATGGCACTTAACAACAACAACTCTTCAATCATGCCAATGTGGCTTCTTATCAACACCCTTGATGGCTGCCACATTGCCGAATCCTATAGATACTTTTGTGTTCTTCTTTAATGTGGACCCTCAGCACCGATGGACAGTGACCCTCTCATTCCAACCTGATGCTCGTTCCGCTCCTTGATTTCCCCACTTCCTCTGCCTCGATTTCCTTGGGCTTCTCCTTCTCCTTTTCCAATGTTGGCCTCTCCCCTCCCTGACTCCAGTATTGACAAAGCCCAGGACTCAGTCCTCAGTCCTCTTCTGTTATCTATATTTGCTCCCTAAGCTAAGTTTTAGTTTCTTCTTAATCACTGATGATTCCAAATTATATCTTCAGTCCTGACCTTTCCTCTGGGCAAAGCACGTAAGTATCCAACTGCTGACTTGTTAATGTCACTTAGTTGTCTAACCGGTATCTCAAATCTATCGTGCTTAAGAGAACATCCCAACCCATGCATAACCACACCCTGTTCCTACACCCATATCACTTAACAGCACCATCCTCCCTCCAATCACTGCAGTCAGGATTTAGAAGTCAGTCTTGATCTTTTTTTGTTTAACCTCGGTCTTCTTTTACCTCTCATTCCAAGCAGCAGTTTTATTGTTTCTACATTGAAAATATGCCAGGCCTCTGTTGGTGTCTGTCCATTCTACAACTGCTACTCGGGTGAAACCACTCCACCTGTCACCTGAACAACCACAACAGCTTTCTGAGTAGCCTGCTGTTTCCACTCTTGCTCCTCTCCAGCCCATTCTCCCCTGGCAGCCAGAGGGATACTGTTAACATGTAAATCAGATCCTGTCACTCCTGCAATGGCTTTTCATTGCGCTTAGAACAAAATCCATTGCAAGTGACAGAAAACCCAACTCAAACTGGCTTAAATGATACAAACTCATTTACTGATAGCAAAATGGCTGAAGCTGCTGCAAACTCCGCATCTTCCCACTACGATATCCAGGGGGAGCCTTTGTCGAAATACTACAAGGGGGCCATCAAGGACCCCAGCAGCTCTGCCAGCTCAGCGGAGAGATCTCAATTTCTGGAGGTTCTGTTGCTCGGAAATTTCTCTAGTCTTCCCTCGTTTCAGCAGCTGCCCACCCCTCCCAGCTCCTTCTGAGCATCCAGCTCTACCAGCTGCTCACAGGCCACCCTCCCCAGCTTCTGCTCCTTCTTGCCCCAAACTGATGCTGTGATCCAAGAAGCCTATTACTGCACATACCTTTCCTCCCTGCTCACTGAAGAACCTGACAAAGGAAAGACAGGCTCTAGGGGAGCGATGCTCGCTCTGTCTCTTCCCATCTTCTCCATTCCCACATCCTTTTATATAAGCCACTGAGTCCATTCTGGCTCATATTGCCCCTGTAGGACAGAGTAAGGTGGCTCCCTTGGGTTTTGAGACTGTAAATCTTAACGGGAGTAGACAACCTCATCTTTCTCCCTCGAAGCAGCTGGTGATTGTAAATCACCGATATTGGTAGGTTAGCAGCCCAACACTTAACCCACAGCACCACCATGGCTCCTTCTTTTAAAGGAAAAATGGCCAGTCCTGGTGTGGCACTGTGGGATAAAGCACTGGGCTGTAAGGTCGGTTTGAACCACAAGGTTGGCAGTTCAAACTCACCAGCTGCTCCTCAGAAACCCCATAAGGGTCACTATAAATCGGATCCAACTTGACAGCACCTAACAACAACAACAACTGTAGTTCCCTAGACAGTCATAACTCCCTTGTTAAGAGTATGTGCTCATCCACATCTGCCGATGGGGACATGTTTCTTCCAGTAAGAAACAACCCAAGAGCAGCATCCTTGGAACCTCTTGTGTCCCAGGACTGCCTGGAGTGACGAAGATGGGAAGACGGAAGACTGAACATGACATACAGTGTCAGAGGTGGTCTCAGACCACCACCACCCCAAAAGTCAGGCAGGCTTTGCATGTGTGTGTGGTTTTCTTCATGGAATAATTGGGTGTTTTGTTTTTTAAAATCGCAAAATATATGTAACAAAATTTTCCACTTTAACCATTTTTAGTGTACAATTCAGCGGCAAAAATCATATTCACAATTACATCCAAAATGCAAATATCACCACTCTCTATTTCCCAAACTCATCATCACTCCAAACAGAAACTCAGTCCTCATTCCCTGCCTCCTGAGCCTGGAGCAACCACTGTAGCATCAACTTCTGTGTCTAAGCATCTGCCTGCTGTAGATATCTCATGTAGGAGGGAATTGTACAGTGTTTGCCTTTTTGTGTCTGACTTATCTTACTTAGCATAATAGAACTCCATTCTTTTTGATGACAGAATATTATTCCATTGAGTGTATATACTGCCTCTTCCTTATTCATTTATCTGCCGATGGACACTGGGTTAGCAGACAGGCATTTTATGGTTTCAGAGTCTCATGGGGATTATGTGTCCCTGAGCAGAGGAGCACTCCCATGCAAGAGATGGAAACATTGTAAAACTTCTGCCACCTCTGCTGAGTGACTGACTGTTGGTAAATCACTTAACCTCTAAGAACTTCAGAGTTTGGTCTTTAAAACTCTGGAAAGTGGAGGGAGGCAATGATCTTTAGGGCCTATTCTGGCTCCAATATGCCATGATGGTTCTCTCATCTAGAATCTAAAATGTAAGTCTGTTGTGTTTCCACACAAAATGCCTGCTTCCCACTCCTAAAAAAGTTTGTTGAAGCAATACAAAGAGATCGTGAGGCCAGGATTTGTTCTTGTTAAGTGCCATCGGGTTGATTCTGACTCATAGCAACCCTGTATAAGGTTTCCAAGGAACAGCTCATGAGTCTGAACCACAGACCTTGCAGTTCAAACCAACTTGTGGTCCAGTGCTTATCCTACAGCACCACATCAGGACTCCTGGGGCTGGGGTAGGCTTCCCGTAGGACATACCTCTGCTTTAGGTCATTTGCTCCCAGGCCCTTAGACACCAAAGGAATCTTTTCCCCAAAACATCAGTATGATCACGTCTCTTGAAAACCCACTGCTTAGAATATAAACTCTAACACAGCCTCCCACCCTACCCCCACCCAGCAAGGCAAGCAGAAGCCTATCCTCCCCACCTCCTACAAGCCTAGTGTCCAGCCAAGTGAGACACCCTGCCCTTTTCTGGTGACATCATCTATGTCCACGCTGCCAGACCTTTGCCTGTGCTGTTTCCTCTGTTTGGAATCCCCTTTGGCCCCATGTTTCTATCTACTGCAACACTACTTCATACTCAAGGCTCTCCTCAAATGTCCTCTGTACATCCTTTCCCACTCCCACCCCCTAGTCAGAATTCAACTCTCCCGTATGGACATCCAGGGTGTGGTAGCCTCTTCTTTCCTCCCATAAACAGCACTGAGCCTATAGAATTATGCGTACTTTCCCTACATCACTGAGTTCCTGAGAGCCAGGCAGTGTCAGAGAAAGAGAAAGGGCCTTGGAGCCAAGCAGGTCTGGGCTACGATTCCAGCAAAGACGTCAAGCAGAATGTTTATGCATACATTTCTCCAGCGTCTTCCCCCCGCCCCGTGGACAGCGGACCCCGAAGTCCGTCCCCTAGTTCCCATGGACATACTCCAATAGGAGCCCTCACGATGTACCCTGACATAAAGCCAGGCAGCCCTGCTCACTTTGGCAGACGCCCAGCTGCCATGGGTTGCCGATTTCCCTTGTACCCAGCGCATTTATCCTGCTAATGAGAAGTTTCTTAAAGCTCTAACAAGGCTTCTTCCACTGAGCAGCTTCAGGAGCAGATTCTTAGAAAAATAAATTCAGCACATTAAACCCAGATTTCAGCACATTAGTAGTAAATTCACGGGGGCGGGAAGTAGGGAGTTGAATTTATTTACCAAATACCAGGCAGTTGCTATCTTTTAATTAAAAATAATAATGATGAGCTCAGGTAATTTATGGCCACTCCCTAAAGAGATCTTCTGATTTCCCACGTAAAATGTGCAAAACATATCCGTGGAACAACCGAGTGTCTATGTCTAGACGAAAATATTCCTGAATGGATGGAAGCAAGGAGGAAGTGGTCTCTGCCTGGCCCTCCCCTAGCTTCAATGCCCCTCCAACACAGTCTTCCTCCACTTATGTGATTGTTGTTGTTATGTGCTATCGAGTCAGTTCCAACTCATAGGGACCCTATATAAGGTTTCTAAGGAGCAGCTGGTGGGTTTGAACCACCAACCTTGTAGTTCAAACTCCAGTACCTTGAAGAAGTCTGGGAGACTTAATGCAGGTGTGGGCATCTGGTCACCTCCAGGCAGGTCCTGATGGAGCCCAAAGGAAGACCCTCTTTCCTAGTTCGTGTCACTATGCCATCTATCCACCTCTCTGTTACTCCCCAACCAACCAGCCACCTGCTGCAGGCACTGTGAGCTGGGAGCCACATATACCTAGCAAGGTCTCTGGCCTCTAGGAGCTCCTAATCTGGCCTCAAAGACAGACAAGAATACAAACAATGCACAAATGCTAAGAGCCACAATAAGGCTAGCCCGGGGTATTCTGGGACAAATAGGAGGATAACTGTTTCTACGAAAGTCTTCCAGGCGAGGTGTTATGGAGAAGACCCCTGAGCTGGTTCCTGCAGATTAGGGGTCCACTGACACTAAGAGTCCACCAGCAAAAGTGGAGGGGAAAGAGAAAGAAGAAGACGACTTCAAGTAGAAGGAATTGTACATTCAAAGGGGCTGAACGATATAAAACACAGCATGCAGGGAGAATGGATAAGCATTTCCATCGGTACTGTCTGGGTCTAAGGGGTCCAGGGAGGCACACAAAGCTCTGAATACAAGAGCCTTATGCTGTACCACCAGGCAATGCCAAATGACCACTGTTGTTTTTGTAGTTACCCTCAGTCCCAGAGTCTGGTGAGATCCAAGAGAGATCAAAGTTCCTCCAGCAAGTATATTACTCATCTTCTTATAAGATGGGATTTCAAAAAGTTCATGGAAAAATTGGAATGCCCCGTGAATTTTTCAAAGCCCCCTCATATTTCCATCTCATATCTAGTTCATGGAGGCTTGACGCCCCACACAAATTCCAACATTACTACTATTAGCCATAGAGTGAAGGTCATTGGAGGCTAGGGATTTGCAACTCTGAAAGATCAGTGATGGACTAAAGAAAGGGTTAACAGGAGGTCCCATGTCCCTACCCATGCACTGTGCATGTCACAAACACCATCCTTTACCCTCTCTCCAGTCTCTGAGTGACAGTTCTTCAAGGAGGGCATGGCAGACTGTAGCCCTCTTCTTCTGAATACATCCATTGAAAGGAGTCAGGCTGTTGGAACGGCGGGCACAAGAATCTGAACCCACCCCCGCCTCCCAACCTTGCACCCACATGAAGGAGACGACAGTCATAGCCCCCTGGGAAGTCCTCTGCTATTCCATATTGAAGTATTCCAACAGTTCTCCTTTTCACACACGGTTCACCTTCTCTCCAGCCCCTTAGTCCTCCTTGGGAAATCACTTCTCTGGACCAAGCTGTCTTTCTTGAATGCTGAGAACTGCACCCTGGGCCAGAAGTGAGATGATGTAAGCAACAACATGACAACAGGGGGTGAACCAGTTATAGAGTAATGTGAAGAAGCTAGTGTTGTGAAGAGTGGTTTTCAGTCAGCGCGCCTCCTATCTGCTTAAATCTCCTCTCTCCTGCATGTACTTGTCCTCTCATAAAGAATGCAGTACAAGGGACCCCTGTTACACCCACAGAATTGCTGGGCCACAGTCAACACTGGGACCACCAATAAAGTCCAAGGAGTCTTGGTCATTGGCCATAGAGGTACCAGGGTACCCAGGCCACCTCATGGACACAAACCACAAACTGCACCTACAGGAAAACTGTGAGGCGTTTCAGTGCAGAGCAACTGCCCTTGGTGGGGAGGGAGGGCATGTATGTGTTCCATCCTTAGCTTGTCTCTGTAAGCTCACAGCATCAACTGAATGAAGTTCTCATTACGAAGCTCGGTCAGCGGTCCTCAGTAACTCTTTCCGTCTGTCTTCATAAAGCCTGAGTTACAGAACCTTTAGGTATTGTTATCTAAAGATTTCTGAAACTAGTGGTCCCTACCTGACAATTATAATCAAAATTCCTGTAGTCCAGAGTAGGTAAAACGCAGTAAACAGCTTCAACAAAGCCCTTCTGAAATTCATTATTATCGCTGCCTCATACAAGAAGTATTTAAGAGCCTGGGTCCTGGAGTCAAACTGTGTATAATAAAGATCTCATTTCCTGGCTGTGCAACTTTCACCTAGCCACTTAACCTCTCTGAGTCTTCGTTTTTCACATATACAAATGGGGTTAATAATGTTATTGTTATTGTTAAGTATTGTGGAGTTGGTTCTGACTCATAGAGAACCTGTATGGGGTTTCCAAGGAACTGCTGGTGGGTTTAAACTCTCAACCTTGTGGTTCACAGTCCAGTACTGATCCTACAGCACCACACCAGGAGCCCAGGGTTATAAGTAGTAGTGTCTTAAGGCACTTAGAGTAGAGATTGCTGTTGTTTTTAATTGTCGCCAAGTTAGCTCCTGATTCCTGGTGGCCCCATACAACAGAATGAGACACTGCCCCGTCCTGCAGCTCCTCACCATCAGTAGCAATTGGACAATTGTGACCCAGAGAGTTTCCGTTGACTGAGTTTCAGAAGTTGTTGTTGTTGTTATTGTTAAGTGCCATCGAGTCGGTTCTGATCCACAGCGACCCTGTATAGGGTTTCCAAGGAGCAGCTGGTGAGCTTGAACCACTGACCTTGAAGTTCAAACCTAGTCTGTCTTCAGCTCCACTGAAACCTATTCAGAATCATAGCAACACAGGAGTCTCCACTAACAGATGGGTGGTGGCTATGCAATGAACTAAACTGAACCCCAAACCCTTCAAAAGGGTCCTTGCTAAATAGTCATCTGAGTCCTAATGTAGTGCTGGAAGAGAAGTACTTGACTGTTAACCACAGGATGGTGGTTCAAAACCACCAGCTACTCCCTGGGAACACTATACAGGATTGCTATGGATCAGAATTGACTGGATGGCACTTAACACCAAACAGTAATCACTCAATGCATGTCAGTTATTATTATTATTAATATTATTATATATGATTAGGCATATGAATCATTTCCACCTGGGTAGCACAAATGGTTAGGTATTCAACTATTAACCAAAAGGTTGGTGGTTCGAACCCCCACCCCTCAGAAAAAAGACCTGGCAATCTGATTACAAAAGGTCGCAACCGTGACACTCGTAGGGAGTACAGCTCTATTCTGCAACACACCGGCTCACCATGAATGGGAATCAACTCAATGGCAACTGGTTTCACTGGTTTGGTTTTATATTTGCTTCACTCTATTATTTTTAAGCTTCCTTTGAGGGCACATCATTTAATAAGGAAAAACTTATCTAATGAAACTAATCCTCAATTTAATTAATATAGTTTTGGAGTCCTGGTATGACACTGTGGTTAATGCGCAGGACTGCAAAGTTGGTTTGAACCACAAGGTTGGTGGTTCAAGCTCACCAGTGCTCCTTGGAAACCCTATACAGGGTTGCTATGGGTTGTAACTGACTAGACGGCACTTAACAACAGCAACAGAAATGTAGTTTCAATCCAAAGAAAGTTCTAAAGACTATGGGTAAGGTAGTTTGAATAAGCAGTTATGTTGTTGCTAAATACCAAGGAATAGGTTCCAACTCACAACTAAACCCTGTATAGTGTTTCCGAGGAGCAGCCAATGAGTTTGAACCACTGACCTTGTGATAGGCAGTCCAGTGAGATCCACAGTGCCACATTAGGAGTTCTGAATAAGCAGTATGATTACATGATGTCTTGTGGTGAGAGCCACACTCAAAAGTGCTCACGTTTCCTTTTAATGAACGCCTCATATCATCTACTCAAACCTATGGCTGAGGTATTTTAACCCTGCAGGATATCAGCCCAGGGCGTTCTGTGCTTCTGTACCTCTCAGACTCCGTGATGACTCCCCCAGCACCACCACAGGGAGAGCGGAATGTCCAGACAGCTTCACAAGGGACCTTGGCACACGGTGCAGCCTCTCTGGCTCAGTGTCCCCATTCGCTAATTAGAGAAAACAGTAGCCCTCTAGCATAGGATCACTGATATGATTAAATGAGACACCTCAGGCCACACACTTAACACTGTACTGAGAACCTGGGTTTTTATGTTCCCAGCCCCCTTAGTTCTCCTGTTTCTCCTTTACGTTCTCCTGTCTTTGTTCTCTAATGCTGCTACAACAGAAGTAACACAAGTGGATGGCTTTAACAAGCAGAGATTTATTCTCACAGTTCAAGAGACTAGAAGTCCAAATTCAGAACACCACCTTTAGGAAAAGGCTTTCTCTCTGTGTCAGCTTTTGAAGAGGGTCCTTGTCTCCTTTCAACATCTGTGGGGCCAGTGTTCCTTGGAGATCCCCATGTGTCTTGGCAAATCTTTCCCTGGGTCTAGAAGGTTCTCAGCGTAGGAGCCCTGGGTCCAAAGCACATCCTCCACTCCCGGACTCTTCTTACGTGGTGGTAACTGGGTCCCCTGATCTATGCTCACTTGCTGAATCTCTTTTATATCTCAAAAGGGATTGACTGAAAATACAACTTAATCCTGTATATTGTATCCTGCCTCGTTAACATAACTGCCTCTGATCCTGCCTCAGTAATGTCATGTTGTTGTTTGTTGTTATGTGCCACCTAGTTGATTCCCACTCATAGCAACCGTATATAGGATTTCCAAGCAGTGGGTGGTGGGTTTGAACCACCAACTATGACGTTAGCACTCCAGTGCTTATCCTACATCACCACACCAGAACACCCTTTAACATCATGGATGTGGTGGTGGTGTGCCATCAAGTCGGTTCTGAGTCACAGCACCCTCACAGGGCTTCTGAGGCTATAAATCTTTACAGGAGCAGAAAGACTCACCTTCCTTCCTCAGAGCGGCGGGTAGATTCAAACTGCTAAATTTGCAGTTAGCAGCCCAGCTCATAATGTACTACTCTACCAGAAAGCCCCGGTGTGGTGCGGCAAGATAATGCACTGGACCGCAAGGTCTGTTTGAACCACAATGTCAGTAGTTCAAACTTACCAGCTGCTCCTCAGGGTTGCTATGCATCAGAACTGACTTGATGGCACTTAACAACAACAACCATTTGCAACACATAGGATAATTACATCAGATCACAAAATGGAAGATGATTCCATAATACTGAGAAGCATGGCCCAGCCAAGTTGACACATATTTTGGGGAGTGGGGGGGGGGTCTCAATTCAATCCATAACATGGTCCCTTGGCAGAGACTCTAATATGTCTTCAATAGCGATCATTTCCAGTCCTTCCTCCTTCCCAGCAACCCACAGGATAGCTGTCTTTGTCCCCTGGCACCTCAAACTTAACCTGTTTGAGTTAAGTCGGGGGAGGGCACAACTTCCTAAAGACAGCAGTGTTGTCATTTTCCAATTTCTAAGTTTAAAACAAGTATTTTTCATTTTTTTCTAAGCTTTTTATTATGAATGACAATTTGGTTTACAGTTCATCAGTTCTACATTTAACAAATCGTACACTTTGTTCCATCTCAATGATTACAATCCCCTCCGTGTTACATCACGTATCCCACTTCCTCCCAGTGCTTCCTGGTTCCACTCCTCCCTCTTTATCCAACTCTGCTGAACTCTGTCCTCAGGTAAATGCTGTCCTTTTGATCTCGAATGGTGGACCATCCAACGATTAACCGTACCTTTCTAGGGTTGTTCTCCTCTATATCCCTGTCTATTATTTGGCTGAAAATTGAGCCAAGGGGGTAAGTTCAGTTCCAGACCTAAAAGATGACCACAGTCTCGGAGTTCAACCTGGCCAGTAAGCCTGGTCATTTTTTAATTTTTTTTATGATTCTCAGTTTTGTTCCACATTTGTGATCTAAGGTGATCGCTTTCAGAGCAGTTGGTATTGGTAGCCACGCACCATCTAGCTCTCTGGTCTCATAGTCATGTAGACTGAGGTTCCTGTGGTCCATGAGTCCATTGAACTAATTGTTTCCAAGTCTTCAATTTTCATCATTCTTCCTTCCTCCCACAGAAAAAGACCAATAGTTGCACCTTAGAAAGCTGCTCATGACACCAAAGTAGGATGCAAAACAATAAAACAAATATGTGTCTTGATACCTACATGCTATGGCCCTTTTGCTTCAAACAGCTTATTCAGGTCAATTTCACAAATATTTATGAAAGCTCAAAGGCTTATTCTGAAGTGAACAGGACAGCCTCTACCCTCAAGAAATACAGCCTAGTCTTCTGGATGAAAAAGACACATTAATAAATTGTTTCAACACAGAATGCAATAAGAGCTCCAATACATCTGTACAAGGTCTGATGCTGGCGCAAAGTATGGGGCACTTGGCTCTACCCAGCAGAGATGGGTCAGCAAAAGCTTGAGCTGGGTCTTAGAGGATGTACAGGAGTTTGGCAGGCCAGCAAAGAGGTAAAAGCAGAACCAGCACTGGCAGAGGTCCAAGGGCTTGAACTAGCAGGGCGCACTGGGGAAGTGACCAGAGTGGCTAGACACATGTGGGGCTGGGAGAGGTGGTCAGAATTATCCTGGAGCAATGGGCTGGGACAAGTTGGGAAGGGCCTTGCAAGGCAAGCATACAAGTGGTTCTTCATAGTTTTGGATGTCATGACCCTCTTTGAGAACCTGTTGAAAGTTATTGATCTATTAATTGCCCCCTCCCCTCTAAAAATAGTACACATCTTCACAATTTTGTATATAATTTAGAAGATTCCCCGCTTCAGGGCTCTATCCATAGGCCCAGACTAAGTGTTCAAGAACACCGGGTTAAAATTATAGTGTCCCTCACTGGGCCAGGGTCCTCAGGAATAAACCTGGTGATAGCACCCCACCACTGCACTGAGGCATGTCAAATGTCTCAGACCCTGCCCTATGTGGTTTGAAGTTGTTGTTGTTATTGTTAAGTGCTGTCGAGTCAGTTCTGACTCATACCGACAAATGGGCCGGTGGGTTTGAAGCGCCGACCTTGTGGTTAGCACCCCAGTGATTTATCCTACAGCACCACACCAGGAATCTGAGGTTTGGACTATTGATCCCTAAAAGTACCACAGCACACTTTCCACACGGAAGCTCCCGGCTCTTTCTCAGCCGCCTGCCCATCGCTGTGAGATCTTTCATGATCTCTCCCCAGAGGCCTAGAAGAGTCTTCTGCAAACCTGGAGATTACCTTTTGAGCACTTTCTCAGTATCATTTATAAAGGTGTTCAATAAACCCAGGCCCCTCCATTCCAGTATCCATCCATCCCTTCCTTCACTGCCTGTCACCAAACAGCTTCTTTATCTGAGACAAAGTAGTAGCCCCAGCCCCACAGGAACTCCATTATTTTAAAATTGCCTTTGGTGGGTAACCTTGAAAAGGTCTTTGAAAGCCAAGCAGATTAGAGTTGCTGGCTCCTCTTTATCTTGCTGCCTATTTACCTCTTAAGGAGCTCCATTAAGCCATCCCAGCACACATTCCCTTTGTAGAAACCCACTGGCCCCCAACAGAAGAGTTTTGCTTATGTGTTTGGTGACCCTGCTCAGCTGGGAGAAGCTGACATGGCTTTAAATATTTAACCACTTTAAATACGTGGGTAATGATAATAACTTTGCTGATGGCAGCTCAAATTAAGCTCCTGATCAAATAAGATTTGTTGAACCTAAACTACTTCTAATTAACTCCCTGGCCAGCTTCTCTCACAACAGAATGGCCATACAGGGCAGCTGTGTCTCCTGGGAAGAGCACCACCATCTACAAAGAGGGTCAATATCAAACCTACTGCCAGTGTGTTGGAGTCCTGATGTGGGGCTGTGGGATAATATACTAGACTCCATGGTCAGTTTTAATTGCAAGGTCGGTGGTTCAAACTCACCAGGTGCTCCTCGGAAACCCTACACAGGATTGCTATGGGTCGGAACCTACTCAATGGCATTGAACAACAAAGCTGTTGGGTTGATTCCAACTCATAATGATCCTGTGACTAGAACTACACCTTAGGATTTCCTAAGGTTATACTCTTTATGGAAGCAGACTGCCACATCTTTTCTCCCCAGGCATGGCTGGTGGTTCCAACCACAAAGCTTTAACCACCATGCTACCAGGGATCTTTGTAAAGGAGCATGTTGTTGTTGTTAAGTGCCTACAAGTTACTTCCGACTCATAGTGACCATGTACATTGTTTCTAAGACTGTAAAAAAGCATTATGGGGGCAGAAAGCCTCAACTTTCTCCCAAGGAGCCACTGTGGGCTCAAACCACTGACTTTGTGGTTCCGAAGTCCAGTGCTTAACCTACAGAGCTATTGCATGTCCCTGTAAAGGGAGTAGTGCTGTTGTTGTTGTTGTTAAGTACCATTGGGTCAGTTCCGACCCATGGCAATCCTGTATAGGGTTTCTGAGGAGTGGCTAGTGACATTATCAGTTCAAAATGACCTTGAAGTCCAGCACATTAGCCCACAGCACCACACCAGGATTCTGTAAAGGGGGTAAATAATGCTTATTCTTCTTATTATGTTGTTATGAAAAGCAAATGAGATCATGTTTACAGAAATGTTTTCATTTGTGATCTATGAGTGGGTACAGACTTAAGGGATCATGATCACACCCCCACTTCCTGTTGTGTGCTCTGCCCTATGACCTGCCAGACCTTTAACCCAGAAGCCTTTTAGGAGATGGAGTACAAGCTGGCCAATATGCCCAGGATGGTGTTTCAGGCCCCTGGAAGCCACCCATACATCATCAGCAAGAGCCTTTGCTTCCTTCTAGAAGGAGACAGTTCTTGGAGGAGGCCTTCTCCTGGGCAGAGTACTCTCAGTGCCTCCTCCCAAACCCTGGGAAGTTCTCCCCCAGTTAAAGCCTCTCTCCTGCTCTGCAAGGAGCTTAGTGTGCAGGTGGTCATCACCTCTCTTCTTACTCTGCACAGAATTTCCCAATCCAGAATAAGGAGAAGAGAAACATCTAACTTGGCCACTTGACTAATGAGGACACCAGGCCTTCTTGCTGACACCTCTCTTAGGAGGACCCCTGCCCATCTCCGTCCCCATGCCCGAGACACAGTCACAGGCCTAAGCCCCCAGACCTGGCACCGGCAGAATTGTCCTGTAGCCTTACTTTTCAATGCACTGACTTGCCAATGAAGAAACCCAACTCTCTTTTTCTCCTGACTTCCTCCTCCTCCAGAGTGAGACAGGTGGTTGCCCAGGAGGGCTGCCAGTTTAAAGAGCTCAGACAAGGAGCAGCTTCAGCACCTGTCTCACCTGTACACTTCAGGCAGAGACAGGACTTACAGCAGTCTGCCCAGCCAGCCCTAAGCGGCAAGGAAGCCAATGATACTGACTAATGTAATCGACACAATTTCATTACTAATGTGAAAATTGATTCTAACTCATGAAGAAAGAAAAGGGAAATCTGCTTGGAATGTTAAGTCCCAAGGATTTGGAATGGTTGGATGTGCTTATGCTGGGAAAGTGGAGTGGACCTTTTATGAGACGGGATCAGATATTTGCCCTGTGGGTTTTCTCTACTGCCCTGAGCAAGCACCTACCTGCAACTAGATGTCACACTTTCTTTCCACAAGGTGGTATGATTGCCAGAAAAAGGAAATCCCTAATTTCCTCACTCCCTAATGATATCCACAATTTCCAGAAAAGGGAAATCTCTAATCTCCTTACACCCTAATAATATCAAAGTGACGTACCAAACCTGCATGGGAAATGAGACCCTCCTCAGAGAGAAGACTCCCCAGACAGTCTGGAACTCCAGAGACTGTGGGCTCTGTTGTGTTGGATCCCCAAGCTTGGTACCCAAGCATCTTCATGCCTCTGAAGAAAGACTTCTGCCCTCATTGGAGCTGTGTAATATATGAAAAGCCCGTGGCTACAACATCAAAATACACTTTTGCTTATTGGTGGCGGTGGTGGTGGTGGTGGTGGTGGTGGTGGTTATGTGCCGTGGAGTCGGTTCCAATTCACAGGGTTCCTGTACAGGGTTTCCGAAGCTGTAAATCTTGAGGGAAGCAGGAAGCCTCATCTTTCTCCTATGGAACCTCTGGTAGTCTCGAACTGCTGACCTAGAGGTTAGTAGCCCGATTCATTGAGACAAGGTTTTAATTTAAACATTAGCCCTGACATGAAGTCATGAACTTGCTGTGTGTGTGGTTTTCCTTGATATATGATATATAGTCCTCCCCACCTTCCACTCCTCAGAAACCCTATACAGGGTCGCTGTGAGTCAGCACTGACTCCACGGTGCTTAATAACAACCACCACCCCCACCTTCACCCCAGATCTGTCCTGAACAAGGAACACCCGTTCACAGGTTTGTTTTGAGAACAAGAAAGTATTTATGCCAACCTGTACAAAGAAGAACATATATTTATCCTACAATAGATCTCTGCATTCATTATTGAGCACCTTTGTGCCCAGGCTGAGGCTCTAAACAGCTGATGTAAGCTCCACAGTGTGGTACGGGAGTGTGGTTTGGCATTACCCATCCATAAAGCACTAAGAAAGTGTTCTAATAGAGGGGGTACAAAGCGACTAGAGACCAAAGGGGAGGGAATGATTAATTCTGACTCAAGTGTTGGGGAGCGCCTCATGGAGGCATTTGTGTTTGCTTCCTTGCTGTGGGTTTCCCTGTAGGATTCCCCCAGGCAGTACGGAAGCTGCCAGGGTGACAAATCCCCGAGATCTCATTTGTACACACTCATCTGCCTTCTCTTCAGTCCCAATAAAAATCAATGAGACATCCCTATTCAGGATGGCGAGTGCTTATTTTTAAGCTTCTTGGGGCCCACAGAAGAGCCCTAGTGGTGTAAAGGGATGAGCACTGGGTTGCTAACCACAAGGGTGATTGTTCACACCCAACAGCCACTCTGCGGGAGAAAGATGAAGCTGTCTGCTCCCAGAAGGATTTACAGTCTAGGAAATCCTTAGTAGCAGCTCAACTCTGGGTTACTAAGTCACTGTAAGTCAGAATCGACCTAACAGTGGTGGGTTTGGAGCCTGTAGAGGCCTTTCCAGCTCCGAGCTTCTCCCTTTGACCACAACTCAAACTTCCTCCTACTTCCAATCTCTCATTCGAAAAGAGGAAGATGGAAGTGTGGAGAAAAAAGGAGCCGTCCTGTGTGTCCACCAATAGGATGGCAATGAGCAATGACAGAGGCGCCAAAAGTTAACTGTCCTTCAGACACCATTGTTGTTGTTGTGTGCTGCTGAGTAGGTTCCGACTCATAACACCCTGACTAGGGTTTCTGAGGAGCGGTTGGTGGGTTTGAACAGCCCACCTTGAGGTTCAAACTGACCTTGCTGTCCAGTGCATTACCCTGTAACACTACATAAGGACTCCTCAGGCACCCTGCAGCCCTTACTGCCCTTCAAACATCTGAATCAGTCACCAGGGTCTTCTCCCCTCTAGGGAAGCCTCTCCCAGGAGGTAGCTCTCATATCCTCTCCATCTATCAGGTCTCCTCAGCACTGGAACCATGCTCTAATGAGGTGGTGAGTGGAGAACATGCCCTTCAGCTGAACCCTTGGTCTCTTCATAAATTTGCATCAGCCCACAGTTGGCCTCCACGTCTCAGGTCCCGCACAGCCTACATTTATGGCGTTAATTTTTTAATCTCTTTTGTTTCCTGATGGCCAATTCCATCGTGTTGGCATTGGCCTACTGTTGTGCCTAAGAGTCACTGCACACTGACGGTGTCATCTGCTGGAGGAACTCCTCTTCCCTTCCATCCTGGTATCATGTGTGGATTTGAGAACCAGTCTTCTCCATCTCATGCAAGCCATCGAGAAATATGGCAAACAGGACAACCCAAGGATTCCGCCCTGAGGCACTAGACACCTATAGGAAGGGCTCAGTTAACAACTGTCATGCCAATAAATGAGTGACAATGGCTAAACAAATGTGACCTCTCTTTAGATCCATCCCAATGCTTAATTAGGTCCCTGGGTCCAACGATTCAGCCAACTGTTTGCAACTCTCATCAGCCCATCCCTAAAGATGCCATCAAGATCTGGGTGAAATGAAGACACCCCCTGTCTAAGATGTTCAGTCAGGGTTCCCTTTTGAAAACACAAAACAGAGGGGAGCCTGGCTAGCCTTGTTCATCAGGAACGACTGCTGGTCCTGTTGATCAAAACCACCTGCTTCATACTGTAAAAAGGCTGGGGGGATCTGAACATAACATGTACTGCTTTTTACTACTGTTTTCTTAATCTAGCTGTTCCTTCTTTGTGAAAACATTGGCCTGTCTTCAGACTTCTGGCACCTCTCACCTTCTCTGCAATTTCTCAATAAAATGCAAAATGCTCCTAGAATCGATAAGCTTCCACTGTTCCCCTAAGAACGACCTGATGATTACCTGGCCTCAGATTCTGTCTGGAACGTTAGACCACTGTGGTAGAAATGCAGCCCCGTGGTCAGGAGGAGGCACTCAGCTGTGTTAATACTCTATTCATGTGCATCCAGGCCCATGGAGGAAAAATAAAAATTATGCACCACTGATTGAAGGTGGGTTTCAGCATCACTTACACATACATCTTAAGGAGGTGCTTTATATGCAAGCAAAGCGTGGATATGTGGCAAGGCAAGTGTGAGGAAATGGGCATGGATACATGTATTAAAACTATAGCAAGCACTGAATTCCTGATACAATAATACTAGCTAATGTTTTCTATCACTTACTATGCTTCAGTAACTAAGCTCTGGCAGTGCAGTTGTTACGAATCGGGCTACAAACCTCAAGGTCAGCAGTTCAAAACTACCAGCTGTTCCACAGGAGAAAGATGAGGCTTTCTGCTCCCATAAAGATTTACAGGCTCAGAAACCCTGTACAGGGTCGCTATGAGTTAGGAGTCCTGGTGTGGCGCTACGGGTTAATGCGCCAGACTGCAAAGACTTTTGAACTGCAAGGTCAGCAGTTCAAGCTTACCAGCTTCTCCTCGGAAACCCTATACAGGGTTGCCATGGGTCAGAACTGACTCAACGGCACTTAACAATAACAACAAACAATCCTATCAGGAGGGGACTATTGTTAGCCCCGATAGAGCTGGGACTGGAACCCTGAGCATAGGCTCTCAACTGCTATTGCCTCTTCTTAGGAATGTTTATATAACATAGCAAGACCCCATTCCAAGCTCTTCACTTCGTTTACTCCAACCCCCCAACACACAACACATGTTCTTTTTATCTGATACTCACTAGTCCCTCACCAAACGAGCAGGCCAGGGTTCATGCGACAGGCACCAGGCACACAGAGGAACAAAAGAGAAAGAGAGTGCTTGGAGGCCGGGCACAACCCCCACCCCCACACACTCACACACACAAACACCAACGCTGTGCGCTGTGCGACAGGGTTGTTTTCTTTCACCATACTTATTCAACCTGTATGCTGAGCAAATAATCCAAGAAGCTGGGTTATATAAAGAAAAACGTGGCATCAGGATTCATGGAAGATTCAATAACAACCTGCGATATGCAGATGATACAACCTTGCTTGCTGAAAGTGAAGAGGACTTCAAATATTTACTGATGAAGATAAAAGAGCACAGCCTTCAGTATGGACTGCATCTCAAAAATCCTTACCACTGCACCAATAAACAACATTCTTATCAACGGAGAAAAGATTGAAGTTGTCAAGGACTTCAT
>NW_006408526.1:34053749-34086421 GCF_000296735.1 Chrysochloris asiatica | reverse complement strand
AACAACAACAACAACATATGCATGTGAAAGCTGGACAGTGAATAAGGAAGACCACAGAAGAATTGATGCTTTTGAGTTATGGTGATGGAGGAGAATATTGAAAGAACAAACAGATCCGTGTTGGAAGTACAGCCAGAGTGCTCCCTGGAGGCCAGGATGGCCAAACTTTGTCTCTCATACTTTGAACATATCGTCAGGAGGGACCAGTGGCTGGAGAAGGATATCATGTTTGGTAAGGTGGCGGGTCAGAGAAAAAGAGGAAGACCCCCAGTGAAAGGGATTGGCTAAGTGGCAGCATCAATGGGCTCTAGCGTGGCAACAATAGTGAGGTTGGCCCAGGATCAGGCAGTGTTTCATTCTGTAGTGCATAAGGTGGCTATGAGTCGGTACCAACTCAATGGTACCTTACCTCACAACAACACTAGTATCTGAACAGCCAACACACTGTCACACCATTGGGCCTCTTGTTATGTCTCCTGTATATGGAAGATCCTTCTTCTCTTGCCTACTCAGGAAATGCCTATTCATCCTTTAGAGTTCAATACACTGTCACTTTTTCTGTTATGAATGTCTTAATGTGCGTGAGCTAATGCACTGGACTGCAAGGTTGGTTTGAGCCACAAGGTCGGCAGTTCAAGCTCACTAGCTGCTCCTTGGAAACCCTAAACAGCGTCGCTATGGATCAGAACCAATTTAAAGGCACTTAACCACAACAACAACCTCACCCTGATGTGGCGCTGTAGATTCAGCACTGGACTTTGAACCACAAGGTCAGCAGTTCAAACCTACCAGGGTCGCTATGAGTTGGAACTGACTCGATGGCCCTCAACAACAACAATCCCACCCCAGGTAGAATCATTTGCTCCCTTCTCTCTGGTCCTAAAGCCGTTTATATTGCACTGTATTATAGTCAATGAGTCCTGGTTACAGTAAGTTAAGTGCTGGGCTGCTAGCCAAAAGTCAGTGGTTCAAACTCACCAGCTACTCTTCAAGAGGAAGATAAGGTTGTTTGCTCCCACAAAGATTTACACTCCTGGAAATCCCAAGAAGCAGTCGTTATAAGTCAGAATTGACTCAATAGCATGGGTTTGGTTTTTGGTTTTACATCAGAGCCAGCTAGATCAGGTTTGGTAAGCAGTGAACACTGTAGAACAAGGATGCAGGAGCCGGGCAGTAGATGAAAGTCAGCAATACAGTTTGCAGGTCATTTGGGGCTTTCACTTGTTCATCCAATCAATACATATTTATTTAATGCCCACTGTGTTCTAGGCACCAGTCTAGATACGAAGGCTAGAGCAGTGATCAAAAGACAAAACCCCTGCCTTTGAGGACATTACATTCTGGTGAGAAGAGACAGACAAGAAACCAAATAAAGAAGTCAAATATACTGCTGTTGTTACTGCTGTTATCGTCAGTCGAGTCGATTCTGACCCATCATGCCCCTGTGTAGATTTTCTGAGGAGCAGCTGATGAGCTTGAGCCACTGACCTTTCAGATCAAATCGACTTTGCAGGCCAGCGCATTAACCCCCAGCACCACTACTAGAAAGTGGTGAGTGCTATGGGGATCAATAAAGCTGGGGAGGGAGGTCAGGGGACCAGACAGGAGCAGGGATGTTGTAGGCAGCATGGCCACTGAATTCTGAACTCTGAGACTTGTTCCTCAGTTTCCACTAGAAGGTGCCAACCCAGAACAGCAATGAAGGTTATTCATCGAACTAAGCCAGCTCTACAAAGGAAATGCAATGTCCCTCATCTGCCTCCCTTTAACTGTGGTGCTGGTGAGCCAAAACCATTCCATAAATTGAGGCGCTAGATACAGATGAGAAAGACCCAGTTAGAGCTGACCTAGGGCCAAAGTCATCTTTTTAAACACTAACTGAGCAATGTCTCTGCACATAGGTACGGTGCCGATTATATCTAATCCTCATCGGTCCATAAAGTGAGCGCTGTTAGTATCCCCATTTCACAGAGGAGGAAACTGAGGCCGGCAGATGATTCAGCATTCTGACCAAAGACTCACAGAGTGGAAATAATGGGGCAAGGACTCAAACGGGCTGGCTTGTCTAAGTTCGCTTGTCTTCCAAAGCGTAGTATATGGCTTCCCCCACCCAAGTCTCAAAGTCATTAGATTGGAGTTACATCAGCCAAGAGTCTTGTTCTCTGGCTCAGCCTCAAAACATGTCCAAGGACAAAGGCAACACACAGCAAAGGGAGTGGATCAAAGCTGAGCCAATCTTCATCCAGGAACCCTGGGTGGTCCTGGTATGAGAGCTGATCTCCGGAAAGAGATCACTGTTGTAGTCACTGCATCAGTCCATCTCCTAGGGACGCTGACCGTCTACTTCACCAAGCATGATGTCCTCCTCCAGGGACTGGTCTCTTGATAGCATGTCCAATGTACGTAAGATGAAGTCTCGCCATCCTTGCTTACAAAGAGCATTCTGGCTGTACGTCTTCCAAGACAAATTTGTTTGTTCTTCTAACAGTCCACTGCACTTTCAGTATTCTTTGCCAACACCATAATTCAAATGAATCAATTCTTCTCCAGTTTTCCTTATTCACTGTCCAACTTTCACATATATATGAGGTCATTAAAAAGGAGCTCTGGTAGCGTAATGGTTACGAATCAGGCTGTGAACCTCACGGTCAGCAGTTCGAAACTACCAGCTGTTCCATGGGAGAAAGATGAGGCTTTCTGCTCCCGTAAAGATGTACAGGGTCGCTATGAGTCGGAACCGACTCCACAGCACATAACCACAACAACAAAAATACCAGGGCTTGCATCAGGCCCACCTCAGTCCTCAAAGTGACATCATACAAGGTTGGTGGTTCAAACTCACCAGTCGCTCCTCAGAAATCCCATATATGCACTTAACAACAACCCTCCAACCTCTTCCCCTCCAGGTTTTCCCTAGTCTCTCCTCTGCTCCCCAGGCATCTATATGTCCTCTCCTCTCCTACACTCTTACCCTTTTCCTACTGCTATCACCTCCTGCCCCAAGACCCTATAAGTGTCCAGTCCATCCAACACTGCTTTGTCCGGTACCTTACTTGCCAGACCTTTCTGCAGCATTTTTCACTTTGGGTGATTCCCTCACTTCTAGAATCCCCTCCTGCCTGGGTTTCTGAGACATCTCTGTCTTTTATCCTTAGAACTCTGGCTGCTTCTGGTTTCTTTCCCGGACTTTCAATGTGGGTAGTTTTCAGAATTCCATCATCAGCTCTTGTTGCTTTACAGATTCGGTGTCCTTTTGATGGAAACACCCTTTATTTGCTTACAGCTCCAAAATCTACACCTCCAGCCCTTACCCATGTCTTGGTCTTTCGGTGAATATATTCAACTGCTTAGGCTTCTCCATGTGGGTGACCCACCAGAACAAATAAACACAAACACCCAAACCAGTTGTCGTGAAGTAGATTAGGACTCATGGTACCTGCCCTGTGTGTGAGAATGGAACTGTGCTCCATAAGGTATTCAAAACTGTGACCCTTTCAGAAGCGACTCACAAGAACACTCTTCAAAGTGGGCCTGAACTGCCATCCTCTCAGTTAGTAGTGGAGTGCTTAATTATTTGTGCCACCCAGGGTCTCCTAGGTCCCTTCAAACTCATCTAAAATGAAACTGAATTCTTCACTTTCTAATTCAGTCCTTCCTGCTCCTGTATCCTGTTTCAGTGAATGACTCCCAACTGACCCAAATGAAGAATCTGAGACTCATCTAAATGCCTCCCTTTCACTTACTGCTTCTCACCTACATCTGGTCAGCCCACAGGTATCCTGAAGATCCTCCATCTTTCATGCCTCTTGAATCCCTGCTCTCCTCTATACTGGGATGCCCATGCCACCCTAGCTCAGTGTCCAGCCCTTCTCCCAGGAGCACCGCTATACTTGGTAGCTGCTCTCCATGCTTCCATTCAGACAAGTTCATTCCATCTTCCACATTGCAGCTAGACTGATTCTTTTTTAAAATGAATCTGACCAAACTATTCCTCTGTTTAAAATTTTTCAGTGGTTCCTGTGCCTTTCAGAATAAAATGAAAATTTCTTAGCATGTATTTAAGGCCCTCATCAAGGACATCCCAAGATCAGTGACCCAATCCTTGGGAGTAATACTCTTGAGCAAGGCAAGGACTGTGATGCGGCAGGGATGCTAAACGAGACTGAGTTTATATCTTTGGTCCTCTACCATGGAGATGAATGATCTGTGCTCAGCCACCTTGGCTATTAGGGAGAGGATAATAGTGCTCGTGCATATGGTTGCTGCAAGGAGTAAACTAGATGAGACATGGAAAACCCTTAGAAGACTGCCCAATCAATCTATTATTATTTCTACAATTATTAGATCCTAGCCTCTTCTCTGAAGTCCTGGCATGGACAAACAGCCTTTTCTCTGCCACCTCTCCCTCCAGCCCCCTCTGTTCCAGTCATCATCCATGCTGTTCCCTGTGTCTAGGAGACCCCTGTCCCTTTCTTTTTTTCGGGATAATTCCTAACTTGTCTTTGAAGTGCAGCTTAACACTTTCTCCAGGAAGTCTTCCTATTGCCCATCTGGTTTAATATCTTCTGTGCTTCCATGTCTCCTGCACTGGCCTCAACCAGAGCACACTACGCTGCCTTGTGACCATCTCCTTACTGCTCTGTCCCTACTGCACAATGTTGGTTTCAGGGACTAATCTCCTTAGTGCTCAACAAAGTGCCTGCTATAGACCTGCATACCCAAAATGTCCACAAAATGAATGAATGAATGAATGAATGAAGCAGCAAAACCCAGACTCATCCCCTGTCTTCAGGCTACCGACCTTCCCACTTCCTTCCAAAGAAAATCTCAAAGCAGTGAAATCCCCAGAAGAAATATATCAGGCCAACTATGTCTATGTCCTGGGTCTCCAGATACTTCTAGAAACCCCAGTTAAGGAATGAGTCATGGGAATCCATCTGGGAGGGACACGTGGCTGCAGAGAGATCAAGACCAACTGTAGAAAACAAAAGATGCTAGTTATGTGGCTGTGGTGCTGTTAGGGGCCCTGGAGTAGGTTCAACTCAGAATGTATAGGGTTTCTGATGAGCAGTTGATGGGTTTGAACCACTAACCCAGCATTATACTATCAGTGAAATGAAAGCTAGATGTGGGGGGAGGCAGGGAATGAATCCACGTGGCAAGAACAAAACATGAGGGCAAGGCAGGCAAACTATTTAAGCAGTTAACTAAGACTCAGAAAGGAAAGGACAGATTAAATCAAATTCCTGACAGACAATCAATGAGCATGCAATTAACAGTTACACTATTATTAATTCACACAAAATGGTACCCCTCTGGGAAGACCTTGATTCAACACTTCCCAACTCTTTGGTCATTCCCTCCATATGGGTACCCAACCCCCTGGCATGGGAGTAGGAGGGGTCAGCAGTTGGGGGTCGGGATGGATGGAAGTTGATGCAAAGAGAAGAAGCTTGACCTGGAACTGGAAGGCTGCTGAGAGCAGAGAGGTCAGGACTCTGCTGAGACTGGGGAGGAGTCGTCGAGGACTCGAAGAGACCTAACCCCAAATCCTGCCATCAGAAGCCCTAGGGTCCCAATGGTCACAGAATCCCAGAGCAACATGGGACTTCTTGCACGTGGCAGCCAATGGCACTTGGGAGGCAAAATACCCACAACTCCTTTCCAAGGGACACTGAACTCCTTCTCCATGCTCAAGGCACCCAGAGGGAAGGGGAGGAAGAGATGACACAGATGCAGCAGGGACACCTCAAGGTCACCAACCCAACCCTTAGTGTAAGATGACTGTGGGCAACAGGGGTGCTGAAGGAGTCAGGCAGGGCTCAGTTCTAACCTGGACCTCATCTCACAGCTCTACGCTATGGTAAAACGGGGTGATACTGGTACCCACTGAGGTCAATGCAAGAACCAGAGAACATGTGTGCAAAGCACCTGACCCACAGCTCTGGAGGTTCTTGGTATCTAAGCACTGGTGTAAGCATCAGTACAGAGCAGGCTCCCAGGTTTGGGGGTGGGGAAGGCTAAGAGTGAATGGAAAGGAGGGAGGAAAAGGTCCCCCTCATTCCATAAACAGATGTGCATTAACCCAGTGCAACATCCTTGCCTGCAGCTACCTACCTGAGTTACTATCTTCATTTTCACCCTTCTAGCCCCAAGAGATAAATTCTGAAAGATGCAGAATACTACCTATAGACACAAACCCCAAATCCTCCCACATATGCTAAATGCTTCAAAAGCCCAGCTTTAAGCAAAGCAATTTCTTGAGGGAAACATCACAGTGGACTCCAACTCTATAAAGGCCTTGTATTCCTCTTCACTATGAAGTGGACCAAGCTGGTCTCATCATCCCCACTCCATTGTTAGTGTTGTCAAGTCAGTTCCAACTCATAGCAACCCTGCAGAGGGTTTCCAAGGAGCAGCTGGTGGGTTTGAACTGCCAATCTTGTGGTTCACAGTCCAGTGCTGATCCTACAGCGCCACACCAAGACTCCATCTCCATTCTATAGATGAGGAAATGAAGATACAACGAGGTGACAAGACATGCCCAAAGTCACATAGCAGCAGGCCTTCTCTTTCTTAAATTAGTCTTTTCTTCCAGTCCATGATGCTTCTGAGAGTTATTGGGAGAGAGGTGCTGTCCAACGATCAGAACTCCCCTCTCCCCCACAGAGGTGTAGTGTACTCTGAGATGGTGAGACCCCGCCATTGTTCTTTGTTTCTAAGTGTTATCATGTCGGTTCCAAGCCATAACGACTCTGTACAAGGCATCCCAAGGAGCGGCTGGTGAGTTTGAATTGTCTGCCTTGTGGTTCAAACCAACCTTATGGTCAAGTGCTTATCCTACAGTGCCACACCAGGACAGGAGAAAGTAGGAGCTGAAGGGCACCTCTCAGGGATGCTTGGGAGGAGACTGAAGTAGAGGTAAGGGAGGAATGTGGCGACACCAGGCTACCTTGAAGCTACATAAAACCCTACAGCCTGTTGGCCCCATCTGCTCACCCATCCTTAGGCTCCGGTGTGATGAAACGGAAAGACAGCCACAAGCCAATACTCCTTCCCAACACTTCCAGATGCACTCTGCAGCCAGGTAAATCCAGCCAGTGGGATTGCCGGGTTGAACCTAGGAGACAGTGGCAGCAGTGACCCCTTACCTGACAAGTTGGCAGTCCTATAGAAGGGAGGCAGATGGCTGGAGTTCAGCTCCTACTGTCCAGCTGTGTGAGCTTGGACAAGTCCCTCAAGTTCTCCAGAGCTAGTTTTCTTCACCTGGAATTCTATGGGGTGGGTAAAGAAGCCTCTAAAGCCCCCTTTAGGTCTCACACTGCATGGTCTGAACTAGGGACCCTGATCTGTGCTCAGGACTGCAGACAGATGGTCTTTGGATGAGTCTCTTTCTGCTCGGCTTACCCCAAAATGCTACCCGGCTCTGATTCCCCTCACACCCAGAGCCCTTTCTCCCTCTTCCACCATTCTCCAGACATCAGGAAGTTGTCTCGGTAGCATGCAGCTTAGTTTTCCTTATTGTCATAATTGTTGTTGTTAAGTGCTGAGGGTTCAGTTCCGACTCACAGCAACCCTGTATAGGGTTTCCGAGGAGTGGCTGGTGAGTCTGAACCACTGACTTTGCAGTTCAAACCGACCTTGCAATCTAGTACTTATCCTATAACATCACACCAGGACTCCCACAAATATGCCTGAATATTCCAACATGCCTTGAGTGGTGGGGGAACCAGACAAATTGCTTTCCTTTCTATGGATCCAGGAGGTAAAGGTGACTTCAGTGTACGCTGCCCTCGTGTAGCAAAGCAGGATAACACACTGGAACACAAGGATGGTTTGAGTCACAAGGTTGGGAGCTCAAGCCCACCAGTCAGTCGCTCCTCAGAAACCCTAGACAGGGTCACTATGCGTCGGAATTGACTTGATGGCACTTAACAACAACAGCCCCTTCCCTTTGTCTTACAACCTTCTTAATCTCTTAGCTTCATTCTCAACCCTGTCTGGCAGAACCCAGCCTGCTATGGAACCCAAGCATCTGAAGATGGAGGTTTCCACTGGATCGCAGATATGGAACCTTGCAGTAAATGACTTACAAATTAGGGATTTGAAGCACAGACGACTGAAATAGATATTTGGGAGCTTTTAGCTCAGCCAACAGCCACCTCCTCAGTCTGGAGAAACTGCCACCGTTAGCAAATGTGCGTTCCAACAATTATAGTGTGTACATTAACAATTTCCAGAGCTGGACCAGTCCCTAGTAATAAGTCCCCTCACCCCCACCCCAATAAGAGACTCGACAAGAGTCTGAAATACCTCAGTCTCCAAGCCACCCTTCATGAAATGTCCCTTTCCCCTGGATCCCTTCCCATGGGACATCGACCAATTCATTTGCTCACCATTATTTTTAAAACACAGATTTTATTAGCACTGTAGCATGAGTAATAAATAGTAATACACTATTTGCTCCTGAATTACCCCTGCATGTCCTGGGACCACAAAGCTATTTGTCAAAACTAGACTTCTTTCTCCACTCACACCTTGTGGTTAGGATACAGACACGGCCAAGGTCATGGACTCTCAGGCACCACCAAGCAAGGACTGGAAAGGGGAATCTGAGGACTCAAATGTGGAGCTTGTGGACTCCTAAGTAGGCCACTGTGCAGCCAGGAAGGAAGGGATGCTATGGTGGAGCTGTAATTAGCAAATGAACAATTGGAGTGTGGTTCTACTGCTACCAGCTATGTGACCTGGAGCATACCAACTCAACATCTCTGGACTTGTGTGTCCTCATCTGTAAAGTGGGACTCACAGCCCCCACCTCACAGAGCTGTTGGGGCGATAAGATGAGATCCTTGGCAGCAGGCTTGAGGTGTGTAGGGATGATAGCCTTATGGGCAGCAAGGGAAGGGATATTCTCACCACCAGGAAGGGGGCACCTTGCCTGTGTCCTCCACCACTCCAGACATGTTTGAATATTTAGGCATATTAGTGGGAGACCTGGTGTGGCGCTATAGGATAAGTACTGCTAACTATAAGGTCAATGGGTCAAACCCACCAGTCGCTCCCAGAAAACCCTATATAGGCTTGTTATGAGTCAGAACCGACTCAACAACACTTAACAACAACAGCATTATGCTACAAGGAACCTTGGGGGCACAGGGGTTACATGTTTGGCTGCTAACTGTAAAGTTGGCAGGTCAAATCCACCCACTGCTTCACAGAAGAAAGATGAGGCTGTCTACTGCTGTAAAGATTTATAGCCCTAACGAGTCATTCTAGCCTGTCTTATCAGGCTACGATGAGTCAGAACTGGCTTGATGGCAGTGGGTGGGGTTTGGTGTTATTACCCCGCACCACCATCCTGCTAAGGAGCTCTGGTAGCATAGTTGTTACAAGTCAGGCTCCTAACCTCAAGGTCAGCAGTTCAAGACTACCAGCCGCTCTGCGGGAGAAAGATGAGGATTTCTGCTCCCATAAAGATTTACAGCCTCGGAAGCCCTGTGCAAGGTCACTATGAGTCGGAACCGACTCCACAGTACTTATCAACAACACTAAGCATCGCTCTGGCAGTTTGCTGTACTGAGGAGGCCTGAGTGTTGCTGTAATGTCACCACTACTTTAAATACCAGCAGGGTTGCCCATGATGGACAGGTTCCAGCAGGGCTTCTCATCTGAGACTAGAGAGAAAGGACCAGAGGTCTACTTCAGAAAACTTGCCAATGAAAACCTTATGGATCACACCAGAGTACTGGCTGGCTGGCTGGCTTTGGACACGTTATCAGGAGGGATCAGTAGCTGGAGGAGGGCATCATGTCTGGAGAAGCAGGGGTCCACCAAGAGGTGGGAGACCCTCACTGAGGTGAACTGGCACAGAGCTGCAACAATGGACTCAAAAATGCCCGCTGTCGTGAGGGTGACAAAGGACCGGCAGCATCTTGTTTAGGTACATTAGGTCGCTGTACGTCAGAGTCAACTTGACAGCAACTACCAACAGCATCATGTAGCAGGCAGAATGCAGCTACAAGAACCCAGCACTAAGCAAGATGTGCACACTGGCACCCAGGTTGGCTCTACACCCCTGAGTCTACCAGCTGTTTGGGGTCCACATTCATCTGGAAGACGTCATGCCCAAGGGCAGTCCTGCCTATGCAGACAAACCCAGCAGCTAGGCTCTCAGAGAAGGAACTCCAGAACCTCAATCTTCTCCTCAGCTCTCGGGGGTCTTGGTCCCTTCAACCAACATTCAACAAGCTCCTCCTGTGTGTGCCAGGCTCTGTGTTAGGGGCTGGGGCACATGAGTGGATGCATAAACCAATCTCTGGCCTTCTAGAGGTCATTGTCCAGTGTGAATATTTATACAGGAGTTCCAACACAGTATAGGGAATACTCCAGCAGGTCAGAATACAAGGAGCTGAGGGTGTGCAAGACAGAGGCCTCGCTTAGACTAGGGGCAGTAGTTGGTAGGGGCTTCTTGGAAGATCAGCAGGAGTACAGCAACAGAAGGGGAGAGGATGGCAAGAGGAGTTCCACGCAGGGTGACTAGCATGTCCAAAGTTCCTGAGGCAGAAAGTCAGAGCTATGCTGGGGGACTGGAGTTAACATTGCATATGTGCACCTGCTTAATGAACAGGATCCCTAAGAGAGACTCAGAGAAAAGAGCCTAGTAATCCCTGCCCTTGGCCACCCTCCAGTGACAGGACAAACACACAGGAAACAGACTTAGAACATGCACAAGCACAAACAACCAAGATAGGCTCATGTGCGTGTTATATTCACAACATGTATGATGTCGTTGCTGAGGGATGGGATGTAGCCAGAGAGAACTGGAGGGGTTAATCAAGGCAGGCCTCTGGGAGGAGGTGAGGCCCGCTCAGCTGGTAAAGAGGCATCCTGCAGACCTCTTTTTTCCCAGCTGGGTAGAAACCTTGAACAGTAGGGCTTTGTCTGCTTTGTCAGTCGTGTATAAACTGAACACAATGCCATCTCTCTCTCATTGGTTTAGGTCAAACAAGTCTGGGGTACATTAGTCTGAGGTGGGTTGACTTGCTTATGCAAATAATAAAGGTAACAAAATTGTCTAACATCCAGGCTACCCCCAGCCCACCCCGACTTCTTCTGGGCAATGAGGTCTCCCATGAAGTGGCAAATTCCCCAGTCCTGGATCTGGGAAGACCACAGCTGAAATAAATACTGCAAATCTCATTCTCTCACCTGGCTGGGATCTGCAAGGAGCATTCTAAAGTGAGTGCAACACCATTTCCCCTGGAGTGTGCTCTCCCCACCATGACCCTTAGAGGTCGCCAAGCACCTGGGAAAGCACAACTAACTGGCTGCCGTCCAGACAAAGACTTTGAGTCTGTAAGGCATTGCACTGAATTCCTTGGTGGGGTGCAGACAGCCTACCTTTTGCCTCTACCACTATGCTAACACATATGAGAGGACTTGGCCTAGGCTACTGCATCCCATTTCCATTCTGGAGGTATCTCCCAACTGGAACCAGCACAGGATGTTCTATAGGATCTTGGCACAAAGTCACAAAAACAACCTAGATCCAGTTTGCCAAGGAAGAGGTCAGGGCAACACCTATGCATCCTGTCATTCCTAACTCCACTCCCACTGAGAATGCTGACTCTAGAGTCCGACCTGGCCTGACCCCACCTCCGCTCCAGGCTGGCTACCTGACTTTGAGTCACTTATGTGGCCTCTCTGAGCCTCAGTTTCCCCACCTATAAGATGTGGATTATTGTAAGAATTAAATGGAAAATGAATGTGAGGGATTAGCAAGCATACTGCCTATACTAAGCTGTTCAAAAGACACTGGCAACTATCTTTATTAACATCATTCCAGGTCTCCTCCTAGATGTGCCGTCAAGTGACCATATTTTAGCCATAAATACCTAGTCATTATAAGAACTTTAAGAATTGAAGTAAAAGGTATATACAGAAAAGTGCATGTGAGTGCATAGTGAATTCCCCATATAACCAGTTCTCAGAGTCCTGGGGTGGCGCTGCAGGCCAAGCACTGGACTACTTACTAACCGCAAAATTGGAGGTTCAAACTCACCAACTATACAGGGTCACTATGAGTTGGAACCGCCTTGCTGGCACTTAACAACAATGACAGATCACATCAAAGCACAGTCAGCAGTCTAGAGGCCCCACCCCCAGTTTCATCTGCCTGATTTCAATGACCATAGATGAGTTTGCCTGGTTGTGAACTTCAGATAAATAAGACCACACAATATGTAGTGAAAGCACTGTAGGACCATAGACCCCTTCTCCCTAAGCCCCGTGAGGTGACATTTGTTTATTGACTCCATTTTATGCTGAGCAAAGAGAGGTTTCTGATGTGTTGACTGACTTGTCCAAGACTGCATAGCAAGTCAAGAGGCAAGGATTCTAACCCCAACTGTTAAAGACTGAATTGTGTTCCCCAGAAAGATATGCCCTTCCCCTGATGCCTATAGTACTACCTTGCTTGGAAACAGGGTCTTTGATGCTGTCAGTGAAATGAACAAGAGGTCACACTGGGGTTGGGTGATTCCTAATCCAATCTGAGTGCTGTCTTCATGAAAGAGAAGAGACCTCAGAGAGGCACAGGAAGGAGAAGCAATGAAGGATCTCTAGAGGGAGCAGGTCCAGCCTACCTGTGGATCTAGACTTTTAGCCTCTAAAACTGTGAAACAATACATCTCTGTTACTGAAAAGCCACTCACTCTGTGGTACTTTGTTATAGCACTGTACAACTATAACTGTACCATCGTAACACTTTTTGTTACAGCAGCCCCAGGATCATGCAAACCCGCTCTCCTGTCACCTTTCCATTCCACCAAGCGACTTCCTACACATCCTACCCAGCCTCCCCTGGGCCACAGTTAAGCCTCCTCCTCCTCCAAAGTTCTACTTCCACTAGGGCACTGATGCAGATGGCTCAGGGGAGCCTCTCTGTCCATCCCCTGTGAGCGCAGACACTGGGTCTTCCCACGCATGTGCAAGGAGTCTTGGTGGTGTGGTGGGTTAAGCACTGGACTGCAAACTGAAAGGTTGATGGTGCAAATCCACCAGTTGATTTTATGGGAGAAAGATAAGGCTGTCTATGCCCATGAAGACTTATAACCTAGCCTTGGAAACCCCTTCGGACAGTTCTACTATGTCCTATAACAATAGGAGTGGGGAACATCTGAGCCACCATATTGTTGTTGTCATTAAGTGCCATCGAGTCAATTCCAACCCATAGCAACCCTGTAAAGAATTTCCAAGGAACAGCTGGTGAGCTTGAACCACCAACCTTGTAGTTCAAACAACTTTGCAGTCTGACGCATTAGCCCACGGTGTCACACCAGGGCTCTGAGACACCTTATATAAGGCCAGTGAAATAATTTGGTCTGGACCCACCAAAGCAACCACAGTTCAAGCCAATATATTTGGAATGTTGTTGTTATTTTAAGTGCTATAGAGTCAGTTCCCACCCATAGTGACCCTGTATAGGGTTTCCAAGGAGCGACTAGTGAGCTTGAACCACCAACCCTGCAGTTCAAACCGTCTTTGCAGTCCAACGCATTAATCCACAGCGCCACACCAGGACTCTGTATTAATTAAATAACCAAATGTAGCAGGCTGATTTTTCACTTGATAGTTCTTGTACGGCCCACAAATGATGATGTTATCAATTTTGGAAGAAAAAAAAGGTTCGCCATCCCAGTCCTACCTTGAGTCAATGGCAGTTGGCTTGGTTTGGGTTTGGGTTTTGGGTGGGTTTGTACAACATCCTGCCCATCTTTTCTCAGAGTCAAAACTCAGAGGGAGCAGCCTGCTTTTATGACTCATTGCATGTGATTGGGGCTGGCTGGAAGCTGGGGAGATGTGGGGAGAGCAGACACTGAATTTGGGCCCAGTCAGATGAGGAGCTATGGAAGCAGTACATACGACCCATAGTTTGAAAAGAAACCCATTTCTTTATCTCTCAGGCTCCTTCTGAGTCCGTCTAATGAAAGACAAGAGGGAAAAAAAAGGAACTCCGTGCCAGGAGACCCGTGTCAAGTCCTGCAGGTTATGTGATGTTGAACAAATTCCTTCCCCTCTCTGAGCCTCGGAGCCCTGGTGGTGCTGTAGCTAAGTGTTAGGCTGCTAAGTGAAAGGTCGGTAGTTCAAATTCACCAGCCACTCCAAAAGAGAAAGATGTGGCTGCCTGCTTCTGCAAAGATTTACAGCCTTGGAAACCTTATGTAGGCAGCTCTACTCTGTCCTAGGGGATTGCTGTGTTGGAATTGACACCACAACAATGAGCCTCAATTCCCTCATTTGCAAGATGAAATGATTGCACTAAATCTGTCTTGACCAATTCCTTACATCCAGAACCCACAGCAGACATCACAACTTGATGCAAGAGTTCCTTGCCATGGAGGCCCCACACTTGGTCTCAGATTCCTTTCGATCCAGCCGTCCAGGCATCACCATGCACACAAACCAGAGCTAGCACTATCTGTGTGCTCACAAGCACTGCATCAAAGGAGCTGTTCATAATCACACTGCAGGGACCGATGGGTACCTCTGTCCTCAGCAGTACCCACTGCCCACCACCCATTGCCCTCTCACATGATCAATCCACCCAAGGGTCAGTGAGTCTAGGGTGCACACATGCCCAGCTCACACTGGGTGTGTCAGGGAGAACACCACTAGGGCTCTGGTCTCCGCTCCCAGAGGCCCCTCCACTGACCCACTCATCAAGCGGTCAGCGTTCCATCACCCCATACACCACCTTGGCTTTCCCCAGACTCCTATGCTCAGTTGGGTTAGAAGAGGGGGTGAAGTGCTTAGGGCCGAGATCTAGGCAGGCCCAGGGTAATGATGGTGATTTCAGTATGGGCTCCACTCCCTACGAGCCATGCTAACCTGAGAATCTTAACCTCAGATCCACCAGGGAAATGTGTTCAGACTCACACAATTCACTTTTCAGTCCCACACATCTGTGAGTTGAAGGCAGTCCATCCAAACGCACTGTTGCTGAGGCTCATTGCTAGCCTAGAGCTCCAATATCCAGGGTCTCTACAGACAAGCTGTTCACACCGACAAAAGGCCATTCATTCAACAAACCCTAATTGCACACCTACTCTATACTGATGGTAGGATGGAGTGCTGACAGAGACAAACAGCTCCGGGGCCAGGAGAGCTCAGGGTGTTGTCAGGGAGACAGATGGTGACAACCAGTGACCTGTCTAAAGTGTCCAAGCATGGCCTGACTTTGCCTCACCATCGCACACCCTCATCATGCCCCAGGGGAGCCCACCCTGTGGCTGATTAAGCTCCTCACCTGCTAAGGGCTGGAGGCACAAGCAGGGATACCTACAGGTTCCTGGAAGAGGCAAGTGAACCTGGGAGAAGCTGTGGCATGCAGAGAAACAGGCGATGCTAGAGTCCACTGTGTGGCCTTGTATATATTACTTAGCTTCTCTGAGAATCAGTTTTACCCCCTGCCGAGTAGTCCCTATACAGTAGGACTGTTGTAGGGATTGGGGGCCAACATATAAAGGTAGTAGGTGCTCAGCAGTGGGAACTCCTAAAAGCAAGACGAGCAGCAGCATTATTAGCCAGGAATATAGGACAAAGCCTGGCTCCATCCCCATTCCTGTAACCCAAGGAAGGTCAGAGCATCCACTTCCCTCGGGGGGGCCCCCTCCCCACAGAGGAGCTCAGGGGAAGAGAGACAGCCCATCTAGCTGCCCACCTACAGGCTTCACAGTGATGGAAATGCATTTTCCTCCACTGATTTTCCACTACTCCAAGAGTCCAATTGCCTTGTTTACTTCCAATTTGCACCCTACCTGACAGATCGCATGTTCCAGCCTATTTACTCTGGACTCTGGCAAGATTCTTACTTTTCAAAGGAGAGTGGGATGGACTTATTTTAGCTCAAGAAACTGGTGAGCTTTCTCCAACTAGTTGCCACTCGGTATCCTTAGATGTGGGTCATCAGAACTTTGCATGAGGTGTCTGCCTATCACCTGAGCCTGCTAAAAGCTCAAAGGAACAGGCCTTAGGCCTCAGTCTCCCTGCAGGACTCAAGGACCAAATTGGCATAGAACGGACTCAGAAGAAATCTGTGCACACACAGTGTAAAACCCTGGTCTTCGGGTGAGCCACAGGAGGCACTCGGGAAATGTGAGCTAAATGAATGTGTAGGTGGCGACCCCTAGCACCGTCCTTGTGGCCAAGAATTCAGCAATCACCCCCTTTATAGGAAAGTCCTAGCTTTGGGCATTTCTCTGAGTCTTGTGAGCAGTCATCTGCCTGGCCAGGGACTCAGTGTGAGAAAGAAAGTCTTGGACAGAAACCCAAATAGGCTGAAATTAAAGCCTGACTTTGTTTATTGCTCATTGGGTATCTTCAAATTCAGAGGGTGGGCACAGGGAGAAGTGCTTATGGGGTTCCAAAACAGATGCAGGACAAGTGTCCATAGGCAGTAAATTTGGCTCTGTGTAAGAAAAACATTATGGTATTATTGGAAGGAAGTCATTAGCACTTACTGGAGTGTAGGTCAAGCTTTGGGCTGCTAGCTACAAGGTCAGTGGTTCAAATCCACCAGCTACTCTACAGGAGAAATATGAGTCTTATCTGCTCCCACAAAGCTTTACAGTCTCAGAAATGCTGTGGAGCAGTTCTGCTCTACTAAGGTTGCTAGGAATTGGAATTGACTCAAGGACAGTGAGTTAAGTACCTTCTCCATGACAGGCAGATTGCTGAGTACTTTCACTATGCTCCCTGGTTAACAGGTGCCGGGGTAGGGGATGGCCTGTCTTATGAGTGGTCAAAAGCAAGGCCCAGATTGACTAATTTATATCCTGGCTCTACCATTTACCAGCATGTCCCCTTGGGCAAGCTAATTAACTTCTCTGGCCCTCAGTTGTCTGAGGTAACACTAGTAACTACTTCATAGGGTTGTTAGAGGAGCAAAGTGTGTGTGTATGTATTTGTGTATGCAAAACCTATACAATAGTGCCTGGAACATTCTGAATGCTTGATGCTGTTGGCAACCAGAAAGAGGAGAAGGGGGAGAAGGAGAAAATGGGGGAGAGAAGAAAATAAGAGAAAGAAGACAGAAAAGGAAAGAAAGAAGAAGAGGAGAAGAAAAAGACATGGAAGAAAGGGAAGGAAGAAAAAAGGGAGACCAAAGATAAAGAAAAAGAGGAGGAGGGAAGGAGACAAAGGGAAATAGAGAAAAGGGAGGAGAAGAAGAGGAATAGGAGGCCATATGCACAAGGCAGGATCAACCCACCGGAGATTCTATCTGTAGAAGAGAGGTAGGTAGGTAGGATGATGAAAGAAATAACTCAGGTTCTTCCGAGAGTTGAATTCTATGATCCCTTAACTTCCTCAGCTTTTCATTTTCCAGCCATAAAAATGGGCATTTTCATTCCTGGACAAATGCTGCTTTTTTTGTGCATAATATTTTCAGTCTTGAGAGCAGGTATGCCTAAAAGCCACACCATTTCCACATACCACGGCACCCAGTCCAGAGCTGGTATCAGGAGTCTTGTATTCTAAAGCCAAGTTTGCAATCAAATAATGGTGTGGTTTTTAGCTAGTTACAGAAATCCTGAAGGTTGGTGACAATGATTCCTATTCTCCTTACCTACTTCCCAGGTTTGTGGCCCTGTGAAATCTTAAGCAGGAAGATGGAGAGAGCAGCAGAAATCACCAAGCATATAATGAGTGCCATCGAGTAGGTTCCGACTCATAACAACCCTATACAAGGTCTCTTAGGAGCAGCTGGAGGGTTTGAACAACCCCTTAAATCTTTGGATAGGAGATTATTCATCAGGCAGTATCACTGGCAGCTTCAGCATAAGAGGTGGTTGTGATGATAGACACTCAAGAGCCTAGTGAGAATCCATGATCCACCCATGACTTGACTCCATCATGGTCTTCTGGCCTCCACGGGATCCTCCCTACACCCACTTCTGTTGCTGTTGTTGTCATGGAGTTGGCAACCCTATGCACAATGGAACGAAACATTTCCAAGTTCTGTGTCATTCCATGATCAGCTGCAGATTGAACCAAAGGGTTTCAATGGCTGGGCCTGTCTTCCTGGTCTGTCTTAGTCTAGAAGCACTTCTAAAATATGTCCATCATCACAGCAACACACTGGCCTCCCTGATGGATGGCGGTGACTAGGTATGAGGCACACGGGTCAGAAATCATACCCAGGCCTCCTGTATGGAAAGTCGGGGCTCTACCACGGAGCCACCACCTAAGCCCCACAAACCCACTCTAGTCTCTAACGCTAAAGAAGTCTCTGCTCTCTCCAATACAAGATGCCCAAATGCCCATCCTGTCACCAACCCTGCTAGGATCATGGTCTTCTGACTGAACTGGCCTGGAGGAGATGCTGTGAAATCAACAAAACAATGTTACAACATTGCTATCATATTTCGTAAAGACACTAGCCATATGCTCTGAGAGTCCAAGGCCCTAGGTTCAAGCCCCACCCTGATGACCATCACCTGATAAACGAAGCAGCCATGCTTGCCAGCTGGCCCTGGTCCTTAGGAGGACAAGGCTGAGGAGACAAGTCAGTGCTGTTTCATCCTGGCCTCCGCCTGAGCTTCAACCAACACTCCTGAGAGAGAGCTTCTCTCCAATGCTTCATGGCACTGCATTGTCCCGCCTTCCTCCCAGGCCCTTCCCGAGACAGCCTCCAGGTTGGAAAAGGCTGAGGGACCACCACAGTAGTTCTGTTGGGTGAGCTTTTATTCAGTTCCCCAACAATGTCTGTGATCCTCTCTTTCAGGAGTCCAAGAAATCAGGCCAAGGAAAGACAAACAAAAGAATGGATGGAGGAGCCACCATCCTCTCTCCACGCCTGCTGATAAGTGGATAACACTGGGGCTGGAGGGTGTCAGCTCTAGAAATGAGCTCTGCTTTCCTGGCTAAGAGATGGAGACCAGGAGAGTAGTGAGGTAGGAAATCAGGGGCGGGTCTATGTACATTTCATATATGCATGCATGTGTGTGCACATATGTATGTACATGCACACACACATACAAGGAAACTTTACCACCAGAGTTTTAAATCATACTGCCTGGATACAAATCCCAGTTCTCCTTACTAGGTGTGGGACTTCAATTCATTAATCATCTACTGTGAGCCTCAGCCTCATCTGTAAAATGGGTATACTAATAGCACCTTGTCACTATTTAGGAGTTAACATGTTCACTGGTAACTGAAAGGCAGAGGTTCAAGTCAACTCAAAAGCACCTTGGAAATAAGGCCTGATGATCTACGCCAGAAAAGTTTCCACTGAACGCCCTATGGAGCACAGTTGTACTCTGACACACAGGGGTTGGCGTGAGGCAGAACTGGTTACTTGTTATGGTTTTTAAGCAGATTAACTAAGATAATAAGATAATAATAAACAATAATTAAGATCATAAATCAATAATAATAGGATAAATTGAGATATTAATAAGATACTAAGGAGCTCTCGTAGCATAGTGGTTAGGAATTCGGCTGTTAACCTCAAGGTCAGCAGTTCGAAACTACCAGCTGTTCTGCGGGAGAAAGATGAGGCATTCTGATCCCGTAAAGATTTACAGCCTCAGAAACCCTGTATAGGGTCACTATGAGTCAGAACTGACTCCACGGCACATAACAACAACAACAACAACAAAGATAATACATGAAAAGAACACTGCACCATGTTTAGTACAAAATAAACATTCAATAAATGTTGTTACATGTCACTGAGTCAGTTCCCATTCAGCGATCCTGTATAGGACTTCCAAGGTAGCAAATCTATACAGGAGCAGAGAGCCTCATCTTCCTCCCACAGAGCAGCTGGTGGGCTCCAACTGCTGACCTTGTGGTTAGCAGTACAGTGCTTACCTACAGCGCCACCTGGGCTCCTTCGCTCAATAAATATTAGCCATTTTTGTCGATGCTGTTGCTGACTAAATGATCCATTTAACAAATATGAAGGGGCTTCAGAGAGTTCAAAGAAAAATGGAATTAAAAACGAATGGAAGCTTTCCATGAACTTTATGAAGCCCCCTCATTATATGTGAGCATAGTGGATAGACACAGAAAGGTGCAAGGCTGGCCCTGCTCCAAAGGAGCTCAGTGTAGTGAGGCAAAGAATCAAAATTAAAAGTCCATTCTGGTCCAGCTGTTTTATTTGGATGCTAGGTAGTGCAGCTGTGTTCAGGACTACAGATCAGGGAGCTGAGACTTATGTCCCAACTCTGTCAGCCCCAGGCCATATAAATTGGGCAAGTGCATCAACTTCCCTGAGCCTTGGACTAAATCCACTCTAGACATGTCTAATAATGGAAAAAAGAAAAAAACCTCTGTTGCGTCCCAAAATATCGATACCCAAATTCTCATCCTATCAGCAACCTGGCCAGGGTCGATATTCTGTAGAGACTAGCCAGACAACACTGGCTTCCCTGCACCTTCCAAGTCGGGCCTCCATCTTCGACATCTGCTTAAACTTTTCTTTTTTTATTAAGTGTGTCTTACAGTCAGCCTCTCACTTACACATCTTAACCTCCTCTGGGCTATTGATTTCTCATTCTATTAAATCCCCTCTTTAACTCTGGCCCTTAAATTCTTATTCCAAACATGTATTTACAGCACAGCCTGAGCTCCCAGGCCACTGCTATGACTGCCCCCTGTCCCCAGGGCAGAGTCTGCCTGTGTGTATTAAGCACATATTACATGCCTTATGCCTACACGTGCTTATCTTGTGAATCAGGAACTCCGTGAGGTAGAATTTACTACATGTCCACTTTTATTGAGAAAATAAACTGAGGTTTCAGTACATAATCTGGACTTCCTGTTTCCACAGTTCCACATCTGTCCCCTCGGATGCCCACAGTGACTCTGTGCACACCCTGGCTTGTACAGTTTCTCCATGACCAAATGACACCACCACGTGGTTTTCCCCACTTCCTCCGAGCAAAGCTTCTCCCTCCAGAGAGGGCAGGAATGGCCTTAGACTTCACCACAGCCATTCCCAGGCCTTTCAGGGGACAGGGCTGCTCCGACCCAGTGGCCTACACCATCACCATATGTCCACCACAGCCTGGTAGCTCAGCGTTTCATGTACACGTTCATCTACCCTCTTACTGCACCTGGTGAAAAGCCTGCAGGGCAGGAAGGTTGGGGGAACATGAGGGCTGACTAACAGTCCCACACTCAGAACTCAGTGAAGAAGTGAGGCTGTCAGTCTTGGCCGGCCCACTCTCCTTCCCCTGCCACTCAGTCCCCCCACACTGCTGAATAGCCCACCAGTTCCAAGTGGTCGGACCTAAAGGAAAAACAGTCATGGACTTTAGGGGTGCCATCTGACCTAGGAGTCAGAGACACTTCATTCCCAGGAAGTTAAGGCCCACACTGCCTTCCTACCTTCCACATTCTGTGAACTGATCTCCGTAACAAACATTTGTTTAAAATGAGCAGATGGTCCAATGTGTGGTGAGACCTGGGGACACCTGAGCCCATGGACAAGGACATAGCCACAGAGGGCCAGAGCTGAGAGTTAAGCATCCAGCTGATATGAAGTAAGGGGAGAGGCACAAGAACACCCAAATGTGCAGACAGTACCCATTTGACCTAGCTTCGATGACTTGATAACCAGAACTCATCTAGAGGAAAAACAAAACAAAACAAAAACACACAATTTTTGATAAAGGAAACAAGGGTAAATTGCTACAATTTGATGAACCTGACCTATAGTCATGGAGGTAGTAAGTCTAAATACCAACAGAAAGGGAAGGAGTCTTCACATCAAGTATCAATGCTATCCCCTCTGTACACAGGGTAGAGAGGGACGGGCAACTTAGACATTGGCTACCTAAAATGAGGGGGCAATAAAGGCATGAAGTGACTGGCTTACAAGGTTTCAAGAGGGAGTTTAATTTAAGAGTGTGTGGGAGAAGAAAGAATCCCCACTGAATAGTTGTCATCTTGTCTACATGGGTCTGGTTAAAAGAGATGGGGATAAGATTCTTATGATTCAGTAGTGAGTACTTGTTATCATGACTAATTGAGACTGTCACAATTAAAAGGTAGAAGTTTTGTAACAAAAATGAGTGAGCAGTTAGTCTTACAGTCCAGAAACAAAGGATCCTAGGACCATCAAGGAAGAAGTGCACAAGCGGAATGTGGGACCTTATCCAGAGAAGCAGCAACACCAGAAATGGAGGCAGAGATGGGGACATGGAGAGAGGGAGCAACTGAGGGACTCTAGATTCATGGGAAGAGAGGCACTAAGAGATGGTGGCCATGAGGCAGACTTGCAGAATGTGCCCTTTGGTGGTGTAAATTATTATATATGCCTGAGTGTTTTTTGTTTGTTTGTTTCTCAAAAAGAGCTAAAGGGAATAGAGAGAAATACTGTTAACTAATGGTACATGGAGGGGAATGTAATCATTGTGATGAAACAGATTGTATGATTTGTTGAATGCAAACCTGATGATCTGCCCTGTAAACTTTCACTCAATCCACAATAAAAACTTAAAAAAAAAAAAAAAAAAAGAGCAGAGGTCAAGTAAAAAACCCCCGACCTTTATTAATACCTTTGTACGAGGCACAATATACCACTGAGCAAAGCTCTCATGAGTGGAAGCTCCACTCAGGGTGCCCTGGAGGACTTATACACAGAAGGAGTTATACTAGGTGAGAGGGTCCCCATGCCATAAACGGAGGGCAGAAAGGAAAGAAATAAGAAAGTTCTGTCTAAAACAGCAGACAGGAAGTTGGGAAGATGAAATTCAGGCATCAGAAAGGCCTTAGAAAACCAGTGTCTTTCACAGTACATTCTTGAGACCTGCGGTCTCTGTCCCTTAAGACTGGCTGTCCAGTAACTCCACAGGCCTGCTTCCCAATTACTCTAGTCACCTCAATCAAGGCTTGTCTTGGAATAAACTCATCAGTTTTCCCTCAGAACCACTTCCCCTTCTAGTTTTCCTATTTCTGAACACATCATCGCCTTTCTCCTGAGTCTCTGAGGCTAGAACTCTCAGTGTTATCTCCAACAGTCCCTGCTTCCTCTACTACACATCCAATCTGCCTGCAAATTCTATAGTCTTGAGGAGATCTCATTTAAATGTACCCTTTTTCTTTGGCCCTCTCCCCTGCCTAGGCCATCATCGGCACAACTCCCCCAAAACTATCACAGCAGCCTAAACGATTTCTCTTTTGCTTTTAGGATGTTCTTGAATTCAGTTGTTGCTGTTGGTAGGAGTCTCTGGGTAGTCAAATCAAAAGGTTAGAAGGTCAAGTCCAGTTAGAAGCAACATGGAAGAAGGCTTGATGATCTACTTCCAACAAATCAGTCATTGAAAACCCTATGTAGCACAGTTGTACTCTGATTTGATGGAGTTGTCATGATTTGGAGTCAGCTGTACCACAAGTCGTTTTGTGCTTTACTCTTTAATTGTTGTTGTTATTAGCTGACAACTAAATGGTCCTTTGTTGTTGTTGTTAAGCACCACTAAGTCAGCTCCAACTCATAGCCACCCTGTATAAAGCTTCCAAGGAGCAGCTGGTGGGTTTGAACTGTCGACCTTGTGGTTTGACATTCAGTGCTTATCCCATAGCACCATGGTTCATGACAACTCCCTGCACAATGGAATGAAGCACTGTCCACTGCCAGGTCCTGCACCATTCTAATGACCAACTGCAGATTGGACCATTCATTTTTCACTGGCTGGAAATAGATTACCAGGCCTTTCTGCCTTGTCCACCTTAGTCTGGAAACTCTGCTGAAACCCATCAGCATCATAGCAACACACAAGCTTCTAGTGCCAGACAGGTAGTAGTTGGGCACGCTGTGCACTGGCTGGGAATCTAACCCTGGTCTCCTGCACAGGGCCTGTTACGTCTGACCTACCTCTATCCATCCTTCTTTCTTACCACAGGCAGGATCCTCTCTTCACTCTCCCCATCCAGGGAGCTGTCCAGTCTCCCCACCTCACCACTCCTCAGAGCTCATCTCTCCACCACTCTGCCTGGGCGGCCCCTCCTTGCCCATGAAGTTCTTCCTCACTGAGACTTCTTTCCGGCTCCAGCCCCCGGCTGCACATGCCCTTCAATGTACCACACCAACACATTCTGTTTTTCCAATTGTGCATTCTGTCTTAATGCGGCTCTTCCACCCAAATTATAAAACTACTTAATGTGAAGGATCCAGTCTCACCCGCCTCTAAATTCCTCTGCAGTCCCAGCGCACAGTAGGTATTCAATAACCATCCTGCTGAGCTGTAGGTAAATGATTTAAGTGTTCAGTTTATTACAGGAAATCTATGATGAATCTTTTTACAAAGCAGTGTATCTCTCTGTTTTTTTTTTGTTGTTTTAAAACTAAATTATGCCCAAGTACAGGGGAAGGTTGGAGCCCCAGGTGGTGCTGTGGGTTAGGCAACAGCCTACTAACCAAAAGGTTGGTGGTTCAAACCCACCAGTTGCTCCATGGGGAGGAAGATGAATGGTGTACTTTGTAAAGACTGACAGCCCCAGTAACCCTGTGGGGCAGCTTTACTCTGTCCTGTGGGGTTCACTGTGAGCTGGAATAGACTTGACAGAAGTAGGTTTAGTATAGGGGAAGGAGCCAGGGTTCAAAAACCAAAGGTTTTTGGTCTGCATACATGCTATTGTTGTTGTTAGGTGCCATCAAGTCGGTACCAACTCATAGCGACCCTATGCACAACAGAACCCTATATTCACTGACTTGACCACCTGAACAGACTGCATTACACTGTGAAGCCCATTGGTGGAGGTGGTGGCGGTGTGTGGTGGAGTGGGTTCTGACTCATAGTGACCCTGTATAGTTATTGAGGCTGTAAATCTTTACGGGAGCAGAAAGCCTCATCTTTCTCCCGCGGAACAGCTAGTAGTTTTGAACTGCTGACCTTGAGGTTAGCAGCCTGACTCGTAACCACTACGCTACCAGAGCTCCTTGTGAAGCCCATTAGAGCTCCCCTTTATCCTTGGTAAAAACAGAGGTGTTCACATCTAATGCACAGGGTTGTCGTTGTTGTTGTTAAGTGCTGTTGAGTCAGTTCCAACTCATAGCAACCCTGTATAAGGTTTCTGAGGAGTAGATGGTGGGTTTGAGCTGCCAACCTGTGGTTTGAAGTCCACTGCTTATCCTACAGTGCCACATCAGAAGCCCAATACACAGGTTATCTGAGGTAATTTAAGACAACAAGCAAAATGCGTAGTCAATACAGTGTTAAATTGATCTCTCCCTTTCTTCTCTCCCATTATTTACGTTGGCTGCTACTACTGTGGCATGAGACTTCTTCACATTGTATTTTTTAAATGTAAGGCACATCCTATTTTCTGTAACAAAATGCTATAATCAAGTAACAAATATTTTTTATTTCTTATGATCACGGGCCAATTTGTTGGAGGTGGAAGCAGGGTGCTGGCTCTGTTAAGAGTCATTGTTGGTCCTGCTGCTGTTATGTGCCATCATAGAGACCCTTTACAAGATTGCTGAGGTTTTAAATCTTCCTGGGAGCAAAAAGCCTCATCTTTCTCCCGTAGAGCACCTGGCCAGCTCAAACCATGGACCTTGTGGTTCACAGTGCAATGATTATCGCCTGGAGCCACTGTGCTCCCATTAGGAGTCACAGGATATTAAAAAGCATCCAGCAAAGATCTTGGTCATCAAGGGCTTGTCATTTGGGTGGTAGGCACAGTGGGGACATAACAATTAGCGAGTCCTTGCCATGGCGCTGTAGGATAAGCACTAGACCGCAAGGTCTGTTAGAACCGCAAGGTCAGTGGTTTCAACACCAGCCACTCCTCAGAAACCCTATTCAGGATTGCTATGAGTCAGAAAGGACTTGGCAGCCCTTCACAACAACACCAACAAGAGGGAGTGTGGATACCTGTGTGGATACAATTCACACTCATATCCCTTTCACATTCCAAGCGCACTACAACCCTTTGGGGCAGGCTCTCTATCCCTATTTTCTAGGTGAGGAAAGTTAAGCAACGTGTCCAAGGTCACTCAGGGAATGACAAGCAGGACTGGAACCCAGGGCTGCCTGACTCCCAATAGTTGGGAGATGCCAGACCACTTTCTGCAGGGAAGGTTCCCCAGAGAAGTGGCTTCTAGCTGTGGTGTGAAGGCAGGGCAAGATGTGGGTGGGCAGGAAGGGTCAGGGAGAGCACACAGGGAGCCTGATGCTTGGTGGGGAGGGCAGACAGAGAGTATGACACGAAGCTGGGCCAGGGCCAGGAAGGCCTTGGACACAAAGTGGAGGCATTTGAACTCTATCTACTAGTCCAGTGGGTCACTGAGGGTTTGGGGGCTGCATGTTAAAAGCATCACCCTTTGTAGGGAGACAGAAGTGTGCCTACAGAGCCAGGAAACTCCACAACTTGAGAGTAAGCAGCAAAAATCACTAGTAAAAACAGAGGTTGTTGTTGTTAAGTGCCATCAAGTCGGTTTCGACCCATAGCGACCCTGAACAGGGTTTCTGAGGCTGTAAATCTTTACGGGAGCCTTATCTTTCTCCCGCGGAGCAGCTGGTAGTTTCAACCTGCTGATCTTGCGGTTCGCAGCCCGATTCGTAACCACTATACTACCAGAGCTCTTAAGAACAGAGGTAGTGGGAAAGAAAAGGTCAGAGTGGGCACTAGAAGTGCCCAAAGATAGGCAGAGGGCTTACATAACAAGGCAGCCGGAGGGTGGGAAAGGAGAAGCTGGGAAAGACAGAGTGAAGGAGGAGCCTGCACACCTGGGAGAACCCTGGGGCTACCTCAGCCTGAAGGAAGCCAAGAGTCAGAGCTGACCTGGAAGTCTGAGGGGTAGTAAGACATCCTGTATTCTAGTACCATTGAAGCGCTGAGGAGCCTGCATAACAAAGCACCAGCTAGGCCCAGAATGGTGGTACAAGCCATAAAGACCATAGCTGCCATGGAGGAAGAAAGCGGTGAGCTGACGTTGGAAACAGCAATAGAGGTGAACTGAAATATGGGACAGAGTGAGGATACAGGAAGGGCATTCTGAGGGCTGACCTTTAAAAAGCCACAGCTAGTAGTAGCAAGGGCCCTAGGCTGGGAGGTCAAAGGCCTCAGCTTCAGGGATGGGATCTTGGACAAGTCATTCAGCCTGAGCCTCAGTTTCTAGAGAAGCAATAGCATCTCCTTATAGGGCTATGAAAGGAGCCCTGGGGCCATGGTTAAGTGCTCAACTGCTAACCAAAAGGTCAAGCAGTTCATGCCCACCAAGCACTCCTTGGAAGAAAGATGTAGCAGTCTGCTTCCAATAAGATTTGCAGCTTTTGAAACCCTGTGGGGCAGTTCCACCCTGTCCTATAGACGTGCTGTGAGTTGGAATTGATTCAATGGAAATGGGTTATAGGACTATAAACAAAGAAACAAAAAAGTTCAATTCATGGTGGCCCTACACGCTTCAGAGTAGAACTGTGCCCATAGGGTTTTCATAGCTGGTTTGGTTTTTTTTTCAGAAGTAGACTGTCTGCCTTTTCTCCCAGAGCACACCTCTGGGTGAATTTGAACTACCAGCCTTTCAGTTAGTAGCCAAGAGCTTACCTATTTGCACCATGCAGAGACTCCTTTATGCAGCTGTGCTGTTGTGTGCCACCAAGTTGATTTAGACATAAAGCAGTCCTACGGGCAAAGTAGAACTGCCCCATAGAGTTTGCTAGGCTGTAAACTTTACAGTCATTAAAAAGATAGAAAACAAACAAATACCAAACTGGATGTCAGAAGAGATACTAAACTTCTCTTGAACATAGAGCAGCTAATGTGAAAGGAAAAAAAATGATGAATAAAGAGAGCTAAACAAAAGATTTCAAAGGGCAGTTCAGGAAGACAAAGTAAAAATTATAAAATATTAAAATGAAATGAAGCCCTCCCAAAAGGGAGAGGAACAATTGAAATTTCTAAAGCTGAAAGACCTAAAGAAAAACTCAAGCCTCGAGTTGCCATATTGAAGGATTCTATGGGCAAAATACTGGACAATGAAGGAAGCATCAAGAGAAGATGCAAGGAATACACAGAGACCATGTACCAAAATGAAATGGTTGACTTTCAATCATTTCTGGAGATAGCATATGATAAGAATTAATGACTTTGAATGAAGACATACAAGTTGCACTTAAGACATTTGTGAAAAAAGTTTCCAGAAACTGAGAGAAAACCAACTAAGATGTTTCAACAAAAGGAGCAAAGCTAAAAACAAACATTCCAAGAAATTTGGAAGATAGCTACCGGCAAAATGACTGGAAATCTTGAGAAACATACTGTATGCCTATTCCAAAAAAAGGTGACCCAAGAGAATGCAGCAATTACCCAACAAAGTCAATAATATCACATGCAAATAAAATGTTGCTGAAGATAATTTTAAAAAGGGTATAGCAATACATCAGCAGGGACCTGCTGGAAATTCAAGACGACGGACACACAATAAGGGATATCATAGCTGATGTCAGAAGGATCTTGGCTGAAAACAGAGAACATCAGAAAGATGTTTTTCTGTGTTTTCTTGACTATGCAAAAGCATTTGACTGTATGGATCAAAACAAAATATAGATAACATTTGGAAGAATGAGGATTTCAGAACACATAATTGTGCTCATGGGAACCAAGAGGCAGTTATCTGAACAGAACAAGGGAATGCTGTATGGTTTAAAATCAGGAAAAGTATACACTAAGGTTGTATCCTTTCACAATACTTGTTTGATCTGTAGGCTGAGCAATTAATACGAGAAAGTAGGCCTTAAGAAGCAGAAACCAGTATCAACAATGGAGGAAGATTCATTAACAACTTGAGAAATGCAGATGACACAATTGCTTGCTGAATGGGAAGAGGACTTAAGCACAGTTGCTAATGAAGTTCAAAAACAACAGCCTTCAGTATGGCTCCCCCCTCAACATAAATAAAACAAAAATCCTCAAAACTGGAACAATAAGCAACATCGTGATAAAGAGAAAAAAATATTGAAGTTGTCAAGGATTTCATTTACTTCAATACACTGTTGCGCTGACCCATGAAGCAGTGGTCAAGAAATTAGATGACTTCTTGCATTGGGAAGATCTTCTACGAAAGACCTCTTTAAATTGTTAAAAAGCAAAGATGACACTTTAAGGTGTGCCTGACTCAAGCCATGGTATCTTCAATTGCCTCATATGTATAGGAAAACTGGACAATGAATATGGAAGACTGAAGAAGAAACTACATAATTGTGTTAACAGTTGACAACGAATATTGATCATACCATGAGCTTCCAGAATGAACAAATCTGCCTTAGAAGTACAGTCAACACTCTCCTTAGCAGAAAGGATGATGAAACTTCAACTCACAGAGTCTGGACATATTATCAGGAGTGACCAGTCCCTGGACAAGGACATCATGTTTGAATCAGAGAAAAAGAGGAAGATCCTCAACATGATGAACGGACACAGTGGCTTCAACAATGGATTTAAGCACAGCAACTATTGTTAAGGACGGCCTCAGGACCGGGCAGTGTTTTATTCTGTTGTACGCAGGGTCATTATGAGTTGGAACTGACTCAATGGTACCTTAAAAACAATAACAATAGTAGAAATCAAAAGGAGCCAAGGAGTTCTGATGGCACAGAGACTAAATGTTTAGTTGTTCATCCAAAAGTCAATGGTTCATAAAACGATATACAATAGAATGAATGTAAAGCTAATGTCCTCCCATGTAAACTATCACATAATTCATAATAAGTCATTAAAAAAAAAAAAAAAGCCTACAGCACCCCCCCCCCCAAAAAAAAAAAAAATCAGTGGTTCAAACCCACTATCCACTTCACAGAAGAAAAATGTAGTAATGTCTCTGTAAAGATTCCAGCCTTGGAAACCCTAGAGGGTACTTCTCCTCTGTCCTATAGGCTTGCTATGCGTCGGTATAAATGAGACGGCAACAGGTTTAACAGACATCAAATGCTTATAGGGCTGCAGTTGAGATCAAATGAAGTAATTTTTCTGAACAGCATTTGGTAGACTGCAGAACTCCATACACACATAAGGGATTAGTACTATGCAGAAGTAACAAGAGATGCTTTCTTCCCACACATATTCACCGCAACTCGCCTACCCTTCCCAGCCACATAACTGCCAGCTTCCTACTCGTTGCTCTTGTTTTCCCCCTCACTCAGGGCCAGTCTACCTTCCCTCCTACCTTCCACCTCTGCAGGGCTGAGACCCAATAGGGGCAGCAGAGGTCCACTCTAGAGGACCCCTTGCTTCCCAGGAGCTGGAACCCTATTCCTAGAGTCTTTCAACAAGTGAAAGTCCCATTTCCACCCTAAGAGAAAACCAAGCTGGAACCAGACCATGAATCAGACCCAGTCTCTCCAAAGAAGTTTCTGTACTGGGAAAACGTCAGTAATCAAGATGCCTGAGGGTGGGGGATGGGGGATACACAGAAACCAAGATTTCCTCCTAACCCCTTCCATTAACACCCAGCCTCTTCCTCCTCCTCCTCACCAGAACTCTCTGGGACTCAGCTCTGGTAATGAGAAGGTCACGGGTGTGGAGCTGGGGAGATAGGCAGGAGGCTAGCAGGCAAGCCCAGGCCACAGCTTCCTGTGGTATGCTCAAAGGCTCATTCCACAAGAAATAACCAAATTAAACAAACCTAGACACCGTAATCTGTTCATATTAGATTAACTCTCTAAAGGGTCACGACCTTGAGGACACATGCAGCCAGGAGAGCAAATAATAAACCTGATTAGAGATGAAGCATGAGCTGCAGTTTCAACAGATAAAGCCAGTCTGAGGATGTCCAATGGGTTTCCCAGACTTCCTTCCCTGGGGGGACCAGAGCACAGCTAACCTCTTTAGGCCCTCATCATCAGACCACATGAGCACACATTCTCAAGGAATAAGACACAGTATGATGTCTCTCTCTGGTGCCCACTGCCTACCCAAACAGTCTCTATCCATGCCAGCTGTTTCCAGGTGCCACTGAAAGTACCACTATCACCCAGATGCTCCAGAGGTACTGAAAGTGAAGGGAATGAGAATCCTCTTTGTTCCAGCCAGGGCTCAGTCTTCTCAGCCTAAGGGTCTGAGGATGAGAAATGGGCTGGTCTCAACAGACACCCACCACCTGGCAAAGGGGCCAACTGAGCCCCGAGCTCCAATCTTCCTGCCAGACAGCCCAGGCCCTTTGGGAGACATGCTCAGGAGAACCACTGGAGGGAGGCAGGGAGGTGGCACCGCGTGGCATCGCCAGACATCAGCACCAGGAGGAAGATGGCAGCATAAAGTACAGATGCCAAGAGCTGTGTGTAGCCAAAGGTCCAGCAATAGGGAGCAGCTCAGCCCGCATTGCCCCACCTCTGCCAGGCAGACAGAGCCAGATGCACCCTGGCCTGGACCCCTTCACCACCTCCTTCCCCCACCAACGGCCCACAGTTCACTCTCCCCAGATTCCAACTCCTCCCCCTTCCACTTTCTTCAGCTCCGGGGATCCTGGGGAAGAGACACAGGTGCTTTCCGCGTCTGGAAACCCCTGTCCCGGCTGTAGCAGGTCTGCCTCTCCCTGTCCAACCAGGGCGCTCACAGCGCAGCCAGTCCTCACTGGAGGGAATCGCCATCAGCTCCCTTCCCCCTCCAGACCCCTCCCCCATCACACACCCAATGCAGGTCCCTAGAGTTTCTCTGTCACTTCCCTGTGGGTAAACTAGGGTGGGAGGGTGGGAGCCACACTAGTCCAGGGAAAGAGGGCCAGTTCTAATAGGATACTGGCTCCCCCAAAGCAGTTAATTGGGGGTGGAGTGGGGACGCGACGTAGGGCAGCCAGACTCCAGAGCAGGGGCAGGGGGCTGTGAGGCAGATGGCAGTGAGGAAAGGAGAGGGGGCTTGGTGGGATTCTGGGCTGGGATACGATGGGGGATCGTGGTCGGGGACCGGGAGGCGATCTGGCGATCAGAGAAGCGGAGGGTGAAGAGAGGTGGAGAGGAGCCTTGTGGAAAGGGGCCGTCAGTCATCCCCGCAGGGGGCAGGGGCAGGGGCAGGGTGGGGAGTTGAACTGAGGAAGAGGCTGGACCAAAGCCGGAGGACTACGAGCCCCGGCTGGAGATGCGGACGGACGGAGATGGGCATGGAAACCAGAGGAAGTACAAGAGCAGGGCAACGGGCTTCGGGGCCGACTCCGGAGACGCAGGGGACCGGAGTGCAGGGGACAGGACTGGCTGAAGGTGGAGAGGGGAGGCAGGGTGCCCGGGAGCTGGTGGGGGCGCGGGTGGGGAAGGGGTGCGGGGAAGCGGCCCCAAAGGGACGGAGAGAAAGGAAGAGTCGCAGAGACGTCAGAAGTGGGGGATCTCAGCGAAGGGGATCGGGGACACGCATGCGGGGCCCCGCGCGCACGGGACTAGGGGGTCGTAGGGACACCCCACGGTCCAGGCTCGGGGCGCTGCGCGGGCCCGGAGAGCCGGGGCCGTTCCCTACCTGAGCAGGTCCAAACTCGGGGGCTGAGGTGCGGCCGGGCGCGGCTGGGTCGGCTGCCGGTCTGTTGTTTTTCCTTTTTATTCTCCTGCAGCAGCCGCGGCGGCTCCGGCTCCAGCCCGCTCCGCCGGCAGCTGAAGGCAGAGTCTGTGTCCGGCTGCGAGCGAGCGAGCGAGCGAGCGAGCGGGGAGCGGGGCGCGCGGGAGGGAGCGGGC
>NW_006408526.1:34011790-34053649 GCF_000296735.1 Chrysochloris asiatica | reverse complement strand
GCCCCGCGCGCGAACGGCCAGGAGGGGCGCCCCTTCGGGGCCGGCGCTGCCAGCGACCTCCTGCGCGGACGGGGGTGGGACAGCTCACGCCTCCGTACCCGGACAGCCGCTCTCCGATCCCACGCAGCGGGAAAGCGAGGTACCAGAGAGGCGGGTGGGCGGCGTCGGGAGCGTGTCCAGGGGGACAAGAGGCCAACTTGCCCAGGGTCTACGGGCCTTGAGGAAGGGGCCTGGTCGGGGAACCTGCGCAGGGGCTGGGGCGCGGAGCGAGACGCGCGGACGCGGAGCGGCCTGCAGTGCAAGGTGCGGGCGCTGCGGAGTATCGACCTCTGGTGGGAAGACAAGGCGCAGCCCGCACTCTCCGCCGCCTTGCGAAAGGGGGCAGCCCAACCCGGACCGACGAGTTACAGTCCGGCAAGCTTCGGCGGGCAAAGGGCGCCCCCTACTGGGATATTTGGGGACCACGCGCGGGAAGAGCAGGGCCTGTCTTGAGAGATTGCATCCTGAGTGATGGGCAAGATGAGAGCGCTGAGGTCTAGTTGTTGTACCTTGGAGTCTGTACCGGCTCATAGCGACCCTGTGCACAACAGAAGGAAACACTGCCCTGTCCTGCGCCATCCTCACAATCGTTGCTACATGTGAACTCATTGCTGCTGCCTCCTTCGCTGACCCTCCACTTTACCAAGCATTGATGGCTTTCTCCAGGGACTGGTCCCTCCTGAAAATAGGTCCCAAGTATGAGACGAAGTCTGGTCATCCTGACCTCCAAGGAGCATTCTGGCTGTACCTCTTCCAACACAGATTTGTTTGTCCTTTTGGTGGTTTGTGGTACTTTTACTATCCCCTCCAACACCATAACTCAAATGCATCAATTCTTCTATGGTCTTCTTTGACCAACTTTAGCATGCATATGAGGCTATTGAAAATACCATGGCTTGTGTCAGGCACACCTTAGTCCTCAAACTGACGTCTTCGCTCATCAGCACTTTACAGAGGTCTTGTGCACCAGATTTGCCTAATGCAATACGTTGTTTGGTTTCTTGACTGCTGCTTCCCTGAGTGTTGATGGTTGATCAGAGCAAATTGAAGTCTTTAACAACTTCATTCATTTCTTCTCTTATACGGATGTTGTTTATTGGTCCAGTGATGAAGAGTTTGTTTTCCTTACATTGAGATGTAACCCATACAGAAGGCTGTGGTCTTAGATCTTCATCAGTATTTTAAGTCCTCTTCACTTTCAGCAAGCAAGGTTATATCATCTGCTTAGTACAGATTGTTAATGAGCCTTCCTCCAACCCTGATGCCACGTTTTTCTTCGTATAATCCAGCTTCTCTAGTAGCGTAGTGGTAACGAATCAAGCTGCAAACGTTAAGGTCAGTAGTCCAAAACTACCAGCTGTTCCACAGGAGAAAGATGGGGGCTTTCTGCTCCCGTAAAGATTTACAGCCTCGGAAATCCTGTACAAGGTCACTCACTATGAGTCGGGACCAACTCCATGGCACATCACCACCACCACCTAAATATTTACTTAGCATACAGATTGAATAAGTATGGTGAAAGACTACAACTCTGGTGCACACCTTTCCTAATTTTAAACTTTTCAATGTTTCCTTGTTCTGTTTGAACATACTGCCTCTTGGTTTATGTACAGGTTCCTCCTGAGCATAATTACATGTTCCGGAATACTCATTCTCCACAATGTTGTCCATAGCTTGTCATGCATCACACAATAGAAAGCCTTTGCGTGCTCAGGCAAATATCTTTGTGATATTCTCTGCTTTCAGCCAATATCCATCTGAATGATGCAGAAAGCATCAAAAGAAGATGGAAGGAATACAGAGTCACTGTACCAAAAAGAAATGGTTGATATTCAACCCTTTCAAGAGGTAACATATGATCAAGAGCCAATGATATTGAAGGAAGAAGTCCAAGGTGCACTGAAGGCATTGGCAAAGAAAAAAGCTCTGGGAATTGATGGAATACAAATTGAAATCTTTCAACAAAGTGATGCGGCACTGAAGGCACTCACTCATCTATGCCAAGAAATTTTGAAGACAGCTACTTGGCGAACTGATTGGAAGAGATCCATATTTGTGCCCAGTCCAAAGACAGATGACCCAATGGAATGTGGAAATCATCAGACAATATCATAAATATTGCATGCAAGTAAAATTTTGCTAAAGGTAATTCAAAAATGGTTGCAACTGTACATTGCCAGGAAACTGCCAGAGGTTCAAGCTGGATTCAGATGAGGACATGGGATATAATTGCTGACAGAGGATGTTGGCAGAGGCCTTGGTGGTAGTGGTGGTTATGTGCCTTGGCGTCATTTCCGACTCATAGTGACCCTCCCTATACAGGGTTTCCCAGGCTGTAAATCTTTACGAGAGCAGAATGCCTCATCTTTCTCCTGTGGAACAACTGGTAGTTTCAAACAGCTGATCTTGAAGTTAGCAGCCCAAATCATAAACACTACGCTACCAGAGCTCCTTAGGCAAAGGCCTTGATGTTTTTGTTGTTAAGTGCCGTCCAGTCGATTCCAACCCATAGCGACCCTGTGTAGGGTTTCCAAGGAGCAGCTGGTGAGCTTGAACCACTGACCTTGCAGTTCCAACGACTTTGCAGTCTGGCGCATTAGCCCACAGCGCCACTCCAGGACTCCAGGCAGAGGCCTTAGGAGAGAAAAGAATCAAATTGTTTGAGGAGACTAAAGAGAAGAAGCTTGCTTTAGTAGCTTTCGGGCACTACTTTATTAATACTAACATCTTGGGAGGAACTCTCACTCTCATTTTACAGATAAGGGGCCCTGAGTCTAGAAGAGATAAAGAGATCAGATCTAGAGCACATGAGATCAGAAGGCAGCCAAGCTACCAAGGCAAGTCAGTACTCATTTTACTACGTCACCACTGGGTCACTGCTGGGTACTGAAGGAGAATACGTGAAGGCCCAACAGACATGTGACCTCAAGCCTATTAGCTCTTTTTCAACCCATGTTGTTGTTGTTGTGAAGAGCCATCGAGTAGGTTCCGACCCATAAAGACCCTGTATAGGGTTTCCGAGGAGATGCTGGTGAGCTTGAACCATCAACCTTGCAGTTCAAACGGCTTTGCAGTCTGACACATTAACCCACAGTGCCACACCAGGACTCCATAGGGTGTCTGTATTGGGCCAATCAGAGCTATAACCCTGCCATTTTGAACCATCTGTGCCCCCACACCCAACTATCAATACAACCTAATTACATGCTCTATTAAGTATTTCTTCCCAGACTTTCTTGAGTGGACCCTGGGCATGAAAGAATGTCTGAGTACACTGCATGCCCCAAGAGCTTTTGTAAAACAGGTTGCAGGGAGAAAAGTGAGTCACAAGAGTCCTGCCTTGCCACCAGCCACCTCCACACACCGCACTCCTCAGAAAGGAGAGTCACCAGACTGGAACAGAGCTACATTTTTCTAGCCAAACATTATTTAGCACTTATTGTTTTCCAAGGAGGAACCCTGGTTGGTGCAGTGGTCACGGGCTTTGCTGTTTATCAAAAGGTCAGTGGTTCGAACCCACCAGCTGCTATGCAGAAAAACCTGATAATCTGCTTCCATAAAAATTAGTCTTAGAAGCCTTGTGGAGCAGTTTTATCCTGTCTTTTAGGGTCACTATGAGTCAGAATCAACTCAATGGTAGTGGGTACAGATGTGCCAAGGTTACAGCAGCTGCTGCTGGTGTACCACTCAGTCAGTTCCCACTCATAGCAACCTTGTATAGGGTTTCTGAGGCTGTAAATCTTTTTGGAAGCAAAAAGTCTCATCTTTCTCCCTTGGGGCAATTGGTAGATTCAAAGTGTTGACCTTGTGTTTAGCAGCTCAGCTGGACATCCACTACACTACCAGAACTCCTACAGCCATTACACAAGTGTTATTTATCATAACATTTGCATCAACTTTGCAAGGTGGGTCATTAAGGTGACAGTAACCCCTGGTATGGAGTCCTGGTGTGGCACTGTGAGATAAAGCACTGGACCACAAGGTTGGTTTGAATTTCAAGGTTGGCATTTCAAATTCACCAGCGGCTCCTTGGAAATGCTATAAGTCAGAACCTGCTCGACAGCACTTAATAACAAGAACCCCTGGTATGGCCCTGTAGGATAAGCATTGGACTGTTTCAAACCTGTTCCAGCCGCTCCTCGGAAACCCTATACAGGGTCACTGAGTCAGAGCCAACTCAACAGCACTTAACAGCAACAACCCCAATTTACAGATGAAGGAACTTGTTGAAGTTTAATATTATGCGTAAGCCAGCCACATTCTAGGGTGACTAGGTTACACAGACCTAGTTTCTAATGTTAGCTTCATTCTCTCATTCTGGGCCTCATTTGCAAAATGGACAGGACAGCAGTACAGGCCATGCAGAATGTCCACCATGCAGGGAGGGAAGAGAGAGGGGCCTCTCTGTGGCCCTGGGCAAGCAGCTTCACTTCCCTCGGCTTTGGTTTCCACTAAAAATGAGGGAAGCAGACTAAATGATCTCTCAACTGAGCTCAAGCTCTGAAATGCTAGTTATCATTGGAAATTTGCAAACAAAATACTTTAGAAGGAACACTATAGAAGTGAAATGCTTCCTCGTATTATTTTGCCTGGTAAACACATTCTATTAAACAGAGGAGGGGAAGTAGGAAGTTTGGGCCAAGACAGAGAAGTGTGTCAGGTCTTAGAATTCACCTTGGCTGTGGGCCAATGAGGACCCTGATTGAGTCCTTTCCCCCAAAGGATGATTCTGACTTTTCCTTGCCCCAGAAGCAGGGAGTACTCTACAAGTCAGAGAAGTCTGCCTTCAGCCCCAACCTGACTATCCTCTACCAATGTTCCTATCTCCTCCTGCCACTACTAGCTGCTGAGTTCTTTTGAGATAATCATGTTTGCTCTCCATTTTATTGACTCATAAACATCATCAGTGCGACTTATCAATCAAAATTTAATTCCAAGCAAACTAATTTCCCAAACCAGCTCTAGGAGTGGTCAACTTAGTTGATTTTTCAATTCCACAGCAAAGAGATTCCATGAGAGAAAGGTGGTTTGTGCAGTTAGTCTACGGCTGAGGCTTGGATGGAAAAGCGGGAGGGTTGGGAAAGGCACTGTCCCTTCCAAAGCCTCTCCCGTGAAGCATTCCTCACAGCCTGTGCTAGGCTGTGCTAGATGGACAGGTCTCAGGGCACTTGGGCACCATGACTAAGACTGGGAGATCCAAGTTCTCTGATGGCTAGAGCCCACGCAGAGTTTGTTCTCCTGGATTTATTTTTAGCTGCCTTCTATTTGCTTCCGGTAAATCCACAAAGCTGAATACATTTAGCTACTATTTCTTTTTCAATGGTGGCTTGGGAAATCCATCACAAGCTTCTAGTGAGAGAATGGCCTTAATTTATTATTATTATTATTATGGCAACTGTCACAACTGTAATGGAAGAAGTTTTGTAACAAAAAGAGGGGAGTAGTTAATCTTATAGTCTAGGAACAGAGGACCCTAGGACCATCAAGAGAGAAGAGCTTGGGTGGAATGCAGGACCCTATCCAGAGAAGCAGCAACACCAGAGATGGAGGCCGAGGTGATGACATGGAGAGAGAGAGCAGCTGAGGACTCTAGACTCATGGAAAGAGAAGGGCTGTGTGCTGGTGGCCAGGAGGCAGGCTTGCAGAATGTGCCCTTTGGTTGTTCAAATGAGTATATATATTCCTGAGTGTTTCCATGTGCACCCCTCCCTCCCCCCCCAGCCGAAACAACAACAACAAAAAAAAGAGTGAATAGAAGCAAAAATACTGTTGAATGATGAGGCACAGAGGAGATTGTAATCATTGCAATGAAACAATGAAGGTAAAACTGATATTCTCACATGTAAAAACTATCACTGAATTCACAGTAAAAACAACAACAACAACAAATGTTTTTTTAAAAATACAGAAAACTTTATATTTACAGCACAATACCTGGCATGGTAGATGCTCAGTAATGTGTTGAATAAATGAACCACTGTGGAGCTCGGGTTAGTGAGCTATATAACCCTGAAAATTCTAATGTGCTCCTACTGTTGGTCTAAATGAGTCAACTGAGATTACCTAACAAGCTTGCAGTCTTAACAAACCTAAACTGAAGTTGGGGTTCACATTTGGGAAACATAAGTTTGAAGGTAACAAGCTTGGTTGTATAACCTTCATTGCATTGTTGTTGTCGTTAAGTGTTGTCAAGTCGGTTCTAACTCATAGAAACCCTGTATAGGGTTTCCAAGGAGTAGCTGGTAGGTTTGACCTGCCAATCTTATGGTTAGCAGTCCAGTGCTTATCTTACAGCTCCATACCAGGAGTCCCTTCATTGCATACAGTATTAAAATACAGCAAAATCCTACCAGACACAATAAAACATTAAAAAAAAAAAAAATTCTACCAGAGTTCTTAAGTTGTTAACCATTAGGTCAGCAGTTGAAATCCATCAGTCACTCTGTGGGAGAGAGACAAGGCTTTCTGTTCCTGTAAAGATTTACAGCCTCAGAAACCATATCCAGGGTTACTAGGAATCAGAACAGACTTGACAAAACACAACCAACACCAACACCAGATTAAATGAAAATATAGTCTCTGTGTCTCTTTTTTATCACTTGTTTGGGGGATAAATGGTTCATTCCTAAAGGATAATGTCTAATAACAGAACTGGTTTAGAAGCAGAACTGAAGATAGAAAGATAAAATGTTCTTTAATTTTGACTCATACCTTAAAAGATGCAAACTGCAGTGGTTTTGTCCAAAAACATCGTATCATGGACAATTGTTGACAAAAAGCAAATATAGATGCACATGGGTTTAGATGTACACAGACCCCAAGCCTCATAGCAGCATATCACTCAGCCTAGCTGGCTACAAAGACCACATATAATGTTAATAAGTTCCACTTCCACTTGATAACTGTGTTACAATGTGGTTTCCTGCCTGTAACACCTCTTATCTCCATTTTATTAGTGTAGGCATAGAGAAGATTGCACACAGTGAAATTAAACTGAAAATTTGGATTCTTCTTCATCAAAATACAACACCCCTCTCATTCTGCAGCCCTACTCTCATCCTTAGTAGCTGATTTATTCCCACCATGTCTCAGTCTCCATATACTACTCTGCACAGGAGATAATCGAGCATGGTAGTTGTTAGTTCATCTTTAACAAATCATGGGCTAGGCACATGAGACAAAATAGAAAACAAGACATATTCAAGGCTTGTCTTCTTGGGGTTAATAGTCAATTCATTGAAAGGTATCATAGGGTCAGTGCATTCTCCCTACAGTTTTGGTCTGACATCAGATGGTGGTGGCAGTGAAGTCGGTTCTGACTCATAGCGACCCTGTACAGGGTTTCCGAGGCTGTAAATCTTTACGGGAGCAGAAAGCCTCATCTTTGTCCTGCAGAACAGCTGTAGTTTTGAACAGATGCATGGCATTTCCTATAAAATTAATAAAGTCATAGTCTAGGCCAGCAGACTGGGTGGGTGGGTGGGTGAGTAGTGGGCAGTGGTATGTGATTTATGGAAATTCCAGAATTGGAACCAGGGTCTTTGACACACAGTAGTTTGGGGATATGCCCAGAATTCTCAGTCTGAATTCTGTGCACTTCAGTTGGAGGTTTACTACTAAGGGGGAAGAGACATTGATCTTCACCTGTACAAATCAAGCCTTATAATAAGTACCATGAAAGTAGGTGTACTATTGTTGTTAAGTGCCGTCTAGTAAGTTCTGACTCAGAGGGACCCTGTGCAAGGTTTCTGAGGAGCAGCTGGTGAGTTTGAACTGCTGACATTGTGGTCGCAGTCCAGTGCTGACCCTACAATGCCATACCAGGAGCCCAGGTACTATGTTCACTTCTAAAAGCAGCCTTTGACTTCCATATCCATCTTTCCTCATTTGATTCTTACAGTCAAATCTAGGTAGGTTCCATCTTCATCATAACCTTATCATAACCATAACTCTCCCCAACCCCAAGCCCCCCAAAACAAACACAGAATGTCCTCTATGAGTAGACACTAGTCTAATACTTTCCTTTTCAAAACATCCTTTAATTCATATGCAAACGATATCCTTAGCCACAAAGAAAATAGTGGCTGAGAGGAAATTTTTCAAATGTATTTACCTATGTAACTCCTCCTGTCAAGGCCATTTTTCAAAATTAATCACAGTTACTGTTCATAAAAATTGTTTCGAATTTCACACCAAAATAATAATAATAATAATCTAGTTAGGTTCCATTATATCATGTTCTGGATATAAACCACTCAAAAGAGAAGTAGTGATGGGGTCCAGGGGACGGGGTGCTATGGGATAATGCACTGGACTGCAAGGTTGGCAGTTCAAATAATGCTGTCTGAAGAGTGGCGTTAAGTCTTCCTAGGGATTATTATGAAATGGCTCAAATATGATAAAGGTACATGAAATCAACAACAAAAATTTTGGTGGGTGGTATGTTTTTGTGCATATGTATACATGACTATTGTTAGGTGCCATTCAGTTGGTCTGACCCATAGCAACCCTATATACAACAAAACAAAACACCACCCAGTCCTGTACCATCCTCACAACTGCTGCTACACGTAAGTCCATTGTTGCTGCCATTGTACCAGTCCATCTTGTTGGGGTTTAAATACATGCATATATATTTCAGCATTATATAGACCAGCTCAGTGGAACGGTAATTCACTGGAAAGCTTTATCTGCCAGATATTTGGCCCTGTAGGTCACAGAAAGACAAATTGGACATAGTTCCTACTTTCAAAAAGCTTATAGTATGGTGCATTTAATTTCTCCTCTCAAAAGAAAGTCTTTACATTTGATCTCACAGTAAGTTTTTGGAGCTGGAGCTATATCTAGTAATTCAGAGTAGTAAAAGAAGGAAGCAGGATTTCCATTCACCTAGGAAAGATTTCTTACTTACTCATCCTCATCAAATTGTTGATGGGTTACACACCTAAGAACAAAAATAACAACTTCTAAGTCCTGGTGTGGCACTGCAGCATAATGTACAGGATAATGCAAGGTCAATTTGAATGGTAAAGTGGGCAGTTCAAATCTACCAGCGGCTCCTCAGAAACCCTATACAGGATCTCTATGAGTCAGAACCGACTTGATGGCACTTAACAATAATGACAACAAATGCTAGGCACAGTACTGGATGCTGGAGATTCACACCTGAGTAGATGTGGGTTCTGCCTTTCATGAGCTCAGAGACATATAAAGAGGCAACATTCTCCTCTGCATTTCTGTAGTCTTCTGTCCCAGAAGTTTCAGTGCCCAGCTCAACACTGGTTCCTCTACCTCAGTCATTCAAGAAAAAATATATCCAAACATATTTGGATACATATAGTAAATATATTGTTGTTGAGTTACTGGAAGAGATTGATGCTTTAACAGCTAGCTGCAAATGTCGCAAAATTTTCATTCTGGGTACCACATGATTTAAGTTAAGTCATTTCCATACTTGTTCTTCTAGATTCCAGGCAAAAGTCTTCACAAGATTACAGTTAATTTAGAAAAGACTAAAGGAAGTTGTAAGGAGCTCTGGTAGCGTAGTGGTTACAAATCGGGCTGCGAACTGCAAGTTTAGCAGTTTGAAACTACCTGCTGTTCTGCAGGAGAAAGATGAGGCATTCTGTTCCTGTAAAGATTTACAGCCTCGGAACCCCTGTACAGGGTCACTATGTAGCGGAACTGACTCCACCGCACATAACAACAAAGGAAGTTGTGGTGGTATATTCAGGATCCGTCCTGTGCAGTTCCACAACCAGGACCAATGATGGATAGAAATTTTTAACAAGTTCCATTTTAGATCAAATAAAAAAGAGTCTGTGAGTTGCCTCAGGAGATAATGAGCTCCCCAGCACTGGAAGTATTCAAGCAGGTAGATGGCCATCTGCCAGGATTTCTGTAGAAAGTATTCCAGTATTGGATTAGAAGGCTGAATGAGTTAACGTCTCTCTCTAAATTCTTGGATTTAAGGATTTGAGTCAAAGGCAAAAAAAAGAAAAATCAGTCTTTGGAGAAAGGTAACATTTCTTAGTGAAAGTAAAAACTTAGTATTTGGGTCTTTTAGAAAACTGCATGGGCACTTTTCTTTAGATGCAGTGAAGATACTTAATACTAGAAAATGAAGGAGTCTATTGGAGCTCTGATAGTGTAGTGGTTATGAGTCAGGCTGCTAACCTCAAGGTCAGCAATTTGAAACCACCAGCCCTTCCATGGGAGAAAGATGATGCTTTCTGCTCCCATAAAGATATATCACCTTGGAAATCCTATATAGGGTCACTAGGAGTCGGAACTGACTTGACCGCACTTAACAACAACATTGACTAATATAGTAGTATTGACATACTCAGGTGTTACTGTGGAAATAGCATTAATGTTGTCAGGTGCACAATAGGATGAGACACTGTTTAGTCCTGCACCTTGTTAAAACCAAGAGAAGAACCACAATGAGACTGATCTGAATGGATGAGCACGGTGCTTGTTTTTAAAATGACTCTTTATAACACACACACACACATTCAGGAATGAAGGCTGTGAGGGGGTTAAAAATGGAAAAGTATCTCAACATATCTACTGCCTTTATGGCTCCAGTCAGACTGTACCTCCAGCTAGAGGAAGGATAGTTCTTGATGCATTTCAAGCATTAAGCACTTGGAGAAAGCTCAGTATCTTTTTCTTCTGAATGCAAATTGACTCCAAGCTACCCTTCCCCCAATCTGATGGAGCACACTGCTTTTTAAATGCAAATTAATTAGGCTCCCTTTTAGAGATGATTGTTGTTGGTGTTAGTCACTTGGAGTCAGTTCTGACTCATAGCCAGCCTGTAGAGGAGCCGCTAGTGAGCTTGAATCGCCGACCGACCTTGTAGTTCTAACTAACCTTGCAGTCCAGCACATTAACCCATAGGGCCACAGGTGAAAGAGCTGACTTAAAAAATTGAGGGTGGGTGGGGGAGGGGCAAGTAGAGACACTAAATTCGAAAAAGAAAACGCAGAAAGATGTAGACAGCAGCCAAGGTACATGCACATGAATATCTATACATTAAAGAACCATGTCTTCTCACTCCCAAGTCCACAAAGACAAGATTTTCATTTTCTAGTAGTGGTATAGGATCTGTTTGATGTTGTGGTTAGCTAATGGGCACATCTAGTGCCAAAGACCTCTTTAAAGTATAAAAGAGCAAAGATGTCACATTGAGGACTAAGATGCACCCAACCATGGTATTTTCAATCACCTCATATGCATGTGAAAGCTGGGTGATGAATACGGGAAATCAGAAAAAAAAATGGATTTGAATTATGGTGTTGGTAAAGAATATTGAATTGCCATGGACTACCAGAAGAACAAACAAATCTGTCTTGAAAGAAGTACAGCCAGAATGCTCCTGAGAAGTGAGGATGGTGAGACTTTGTCTCGTGTACTTTGGACATGTTAACAGGAGGAACCAGTCCCTAGGGAAGGACATCAATGCTTGGCAAAGAAGATGGTCAGTAAAAAAGAGGAAGACCCTCAGAAAGATGCATTCATAAAGTGGCAATGGGCTCAAACATAGCAACAACTGTGAGGTTGACACAGGACCAGGCAGGGTTTCACTGTGTTGTCTACAGGATCACTATGAGTCAGAACCAACTTGATGACACATAACAATAAAAACAACAACTAAGTGCCTGGTACAGTACTGGATGCTGGAGATTCAAACCTGAGGTCCCTGCCTTGCAGGAGCTCAGACAGGTATAGAGAGGTAGCATTTTCCTCTGCATTTCCGTAGTTCTCTGTCCCACAAGTTTCAGTCTGAGGTCAACACCTCTACCTCTTAGTCGTTCAGGAAAAATTAAATCCAAACACATTTGTATACCTATATTATATATTGTTGTTGTTAACTGCCATCGAGTCGATTATGACTCATAGGGACCCTTGATAGGGTTTCCAAGGAACGACTGATGGGTTTGAATCACCAACCTTGTGGTTAGCAGTCCAGTGCTTATCCTATACTGCCACACCAGGACAGTAAGAGTTCTCAGGATGAATACTTTTCAGTCCTGTTGTGTTATACGTCTACATCACCACCACTTTGTTTCACCACTTGCTCTTGTCACAGTTTACAAAGTGGTGGCACAGTGGGTTGATCACTGGGCTGCTAGCCACAAAGTTTGGCAGTTCCAGCCCACCAGCCACTCCATAGGAAAAAGATGAGCCTGTCTGCTCCCATAAAGATTCACAGTCTCAGAAAGCCCTGCAACAGTTCTACTCTGTCCCACAGGCTCCCTCTGAGCCACAATCTACTCGACATCAGTGGTATCACCATGACATTTACTCCATATCACAACCCTGTGAGCCATTTCAAAGATGAGGAGAGTCACCTATTGAGTAGGCAATGATGAGTCTTGGAGTTGTATTTTCTGATATTAAATCAGAAAATTGCCCTTCCACTATGGTTAGATTTTTAACAACCATACATCCATTCTGCTATAAACACATACAGAGCCTTGGCGACAAAGTGTGTAACTGAAAGTTGTGTCACTGAGTGTTTAAGTGAGCTAAGAACCGAACTCTTGTCCTTAAAGTTTCAAGATTTCTTCCTTGTGACTGAGTCAAGCACCAACTTTGCCTTGGGCCAAATGAAAAGATCAAAACAGTCTTTGCAGAATGAATCACTTTGTTGTTGTTGTTAAGTACAACACGTTGTTGTTGTTGGAGTCTCAGAAAGTCTCATCTTTCTCCTGCGGATCAGCTGGTAGTTTCGAACTGCCGACCTTGAGGTTAGCAGTCCAATTCATAACCACTATGCTACCAGAATTCCTTAATAAAGCACATTGTTGTTGTTGTGAAGTGCCGTTGAGTCGGTTCTGACCCATAGCGACCCTGTATAGGGTTTCCATGGAGCAGCTGGTAAGCTTGAACCACCAACCTTGCAGTTCAAATGGCTTTGCAGTCTGGCGCATTAATCCACAGCGCCACATACATGAGACCAAATAGCTGGAAAATCCAACTCACCACTTGAAATAAGAGCAAAACTTAGGTAAAAATTTACTTTACTTTTGAAGTAAGTGCCAGTGGATTTTGTTTCTCTCTCTCTTAATTTGTGCCTTCTTTATTTATGTCTTTTCCAAGGGTTGGATCTTATATATATTAATTAAATAGGAAATATTTGGAAAACATTCCCCAGGACAGATACTCATCATTATACATTTTAATGGAGTACTTCTGTGGCGTTGCAGAATACGCACTGGGCTACTAATCTCAAGGTCGGTGGTTCATACATTACTAGCTGCTGCTCCTCAGAAACCCTACATAGGGTCGTTGTGAGTCGAAACCAACTCCACGGCACATAACCACCACCACCACTAGGACTGAAACCAAACTTCCATGTGTCCTAGACTCTAAATGCAAATGTTGTTGTTGTTAAGTTGCTGTTGAGCTGGTTCTAACTCATAGTGACCAATAATATAGGGTTTCCAAGAAGTGGCTAGTGGGTTTGAACCACTGACCTTGCAGTTCAAACCAACCTTGTAGTCCAGTGCATTATTCTGCAGTACCATACCAGACTCCCTAAATTCAGATACAACCATGCTATTCTTTGTGTTTAACAGCTCACATTGTTGTTGTTGTTAAGCAACCTTGTATAGGGTTTCCGAGGAGCAGCTGGTGAATATGAACCACTAACCTTGTGACTCAACCCAACCTCGGGGGGTCCAGTGCATTGTCCTGCAGCACCATACCTAGTAAACATGGAAATAATTCAAAGTAACAGCACCTGAAGAACCCTGTTTAGCATAAAGTAAGTTTTTTTAAAAAAACTACCACCACACACCTGGATTTACATAGATAGACACCTCCCCTCCCAGGCTATTATAAAAGACATGAGACAGTTGATATAACCATCGGACATACTGGACAACATTTTTACACTAACACCACAGTAAGAGAAAGCAAAAAAAAAAAAAAGCTATTTTGTTCAATTTTCTTCCATAATTATACCTTGGATTGAAATAGGAAAAAAAAAGAAAAACAGCTCAAATGATCAGAAATAATTTAGAAGTAAATGAAAAGCAATGGAGTGCAGGGTTTAATCATATAATCAGTGGCAGGGTCAGAGGAAATGGACAGATGGCAGCACCAAATTATCTACCAGGGCATAAAACTGAGAAAGAGATTCAAAACCAGAGGAGATGAGTTAAGAAATTAAACTTGGTTTCCATGTTAATTCAAGACTGTTTGTTTGGAGCTGAAGGAAAAGAAATGATAACTCCAGCAGGGAAACTGCTCATTAATATCCTAGCAAAACAATAACCTCTGATAATATGAAATATTATGCTGTCTCCAGAGGATACAGAGAAATTCAGATTTACTCTCCCATCCGTGGCTCGTGGTTTAATGCAGTATATTCAACAGAGCTGAATAAATATCAACAAGAAGGTTAAAACATTGATTAGGGAAAATACATTATACTCCTGAAATCTGGAAACAAACAACCTAGTTAAAAAAGCAGGTGGGAGATTTCAGTTGCTTTATTCCTCTGTAAGTAGCTCAGGTGATTTGCAGTTCTAGCTGCCCAAAGTGCAGGATGAGGTAGGAGGTTGTTGTTGTTGTTTAGTGTTGTTGAGTTGGTTCCGAGCCATAGTTACCCTGTATGAGGTTTCCGAGGAGTGATTAGTGAGTTTGAACCGCTGACCTTGCCATTCAAACCAACTTTGCAGCCCAGTGCATTAATTCCACAATGCCACACCAGGACTCCGGAGGTAGGGGGCTATTCTGTTAAGCGCTATCAAGTCAGTTCTGACCCATAGGGATCCTGTATAGGGTTTCCAAGGAGTGGCTGATGAGCTTCAACCACCAACCTTGTGGTTCAAAGTGACTTTGCAGTTAGCGCATTACGCCACAGTGCCACACCTGGAGGTAGGGGGTAGGAGGGGAATGAGAAGCGGGAAGAGACATTCCTTTGGTACAACGCTATCGAAGGCTGCTACTGTTGTGTCTCTTACAGTGTTTTATGAAGCAATACAAGAGATCACCCAGACATCTTCAGCTAATACCAGGATTGTACTAGACACGTAATATAACAAATGACTTGTAAAAGGTTGCCAAATCTTCTACATGACTGAACCTAAATAAATTGGCTCCTCTCTAGACTTTCAGAGCCCCATCAGTTAACAGAACTTGTCTAACCTTAGCCAAAACAAGGATCAGAAGTCTGAGGTTAAGACAAGATGCTAGGAAAACATCTCTTGTTTACTTTCACACACTTTGAAAACTATCTTTCTGTGTATCTTTTAGTGCCAAAGAGCACCTAAGTATTAGGAAGGTTCGAGTCTGCTATCTTGCACTCACTATGGAGTCCTACTGTGGCGCTGTGGGTTAATACGCTGGACGGCAAAGTTGGTTTGAGCGGCATGGTCAGTGGTTCAAGCTCACCAATCACTCCTTGGAAATCCTATACAGGGTTCCTATGGGTCGGAACTGACTCAACAACACTTAACAACAACAAAAACTTTCTTAATATCCTTAGGTCTGTGGTGAATGAAACCTAGCTCGACTTACAGTACCCTACCATGCCATGAAACAGTTGTGGGGTTCCAAAGTACCTCATCTGCACCTCTTGCCACACTGTAAACATACTCATCATGAAAAGAAAACTGAAACTGCAGGTCTGGGCCTAACTGGCATAGAATGTCAGCAGATACTCTCAAGACAAAAATACAAACCGTAAATCTTCGCAGCTCATTCCAACAAAATTACTGCCCTATGTCCCTCAACTTGGCACTGCAGACTTTTTGGGCCATTGGGCAATCAAGAATTAGATCAGTGTTGTAATGAGCTCTTAAGGAGCTCTGGTAGCATGATGTTTACGAATCGTCTGATAACCTCAAAGTCTGTTCCGCGGGGGGAAAGATGAGGCTTTCTGTTCCCGTACAGATTTACAGTCTCGGAAACCCTGTGCAGGGTCACTATGAGTCGGAACTGACTGTACGACACATAACAACAACAACAATGAACTCTTATTAGGTATTTAGTGCTGTGAGGGGCAGGTGAGAAATAACAATGTTATCATTTATTGAGTGTTTACTATGTACTAAGCACTACATACCTTTCATGAACGATTTTATCAATATAACCTTAGCAGGGAGGTACCATTTTTATGGCTTAGTGAAGTTAACTAACTTGTCAAATGTCACACAAGCTAACAACTGGCAGAGCCGGAATAAAGAGTCAAAATTCATGTTTTCTATCCACTATACCATGAATCAGTTAGAGCCATTATTCATCAGACATGGAGCCCTGGTAGCTTAATGGATTACAAACTGGGCTGCCAACTACAACATCAGTAGTTTGAATTTACCAGTCATTCGGCCGGAGCTTTCTGCTCCTGTAAAGATTTACAGACTCAGAAACCCTATACAGGATGAGACATGAGTCGGAACTGACTCCATAGCATGGAATCACGGCCCCTCACCTGGCACTCTGTCATACAGCAGTAGTGACTTGTGTGTCACTGATGCTGGAAGCTCTCCCACCAGCCCATGGTGGACAGATTTCAGCGTGCTTCCAGACTGGGACCTGACAATCTACTTCTGAAAAATTGGCCAGTAAAAACTTTATGGACAGCAACAGAACGTTGTCTGATACAGTGCCAGCAGAATAGCCCCTTGGAACGCATTTGTATATGACTGGGGAAGAGTTGCCTCCTCAAAGAAGAGTTAACTGGATGGAGCAAAGTGTTCAGGACCTTCATTTGCTGATGGACCGCAACTAAGAATGAGAAGAAACAGCTGCAAACATCCATTAATAATCAGACTGTGGAATGTACTATGTATGAATCAAGGAAAATTGGATGTTGTCAAAAAATGAAATGGAACACTTGAAGATCGATATCCTATGCATTAATGAACTGAAATGGACTGGTATTAGCCATTTTGAATCAGACAATCAGATGGTCTATTATGCCGGCCAGGAATGACAGATTGAACAGGAATGGCATCACATTCATTGTCAAAAAGAACATTTCAAAATCCTGAAATACAATGCTGTCAGTGATGGGCGAATATCCATATGCCTACAAGGAAAGTCTATTATTAATATGACTATTATTCAAATTTAGGCACCAACCATAAATTTGCCAAAGATGAAGCAACTGAATATTTTTAACAACTCTGTACTCTGAAATTGATCCAACATGCAAACTAAGAAGCATTGATAATTACTGGTGATAGGACTGCAAAAGTTGGAAACAATGAAGGATCAGTAGTTGGAAAAAATGAAAAATATAAATGATGGCAGATACCACATGATAGAATTTTTCAAGACAGTTCATTGGAAATACTTTTCAACTACATAAATGGCAATTATAAAAGTGACCTTGCCAGATGGAATACATGGGAATCAAATCAACTACATTGGTGTAAAGAGACAATGGAGAAGTTCAATATTATCATTCAAAACAAGACAAGGGGCCAATACCAAGACTATCAAATACTCACATGCAAGTTCAAGTTGAAGAAAATTAAAATAAGTCCATCAGCGCCAAAGTAAAATCCTGAGTGTAAGTCTCAACTGAATTTAGAAGGCATTTCAAGACTAGATTTGATGCACTGAACAGTAATTATCAAAGATATGAGGGGTTGTGGGATGACATCATATATGAAGAAAGCAAAGTCATTTAAAAGACAGAAAAGGAAGAAAAGCAAAAAAAAAAAAAGATGTCACCAGAGACTCTGAAGCTTGTTCTTGAATAGCTAAAGCTTAAGTGAATGAAAAGGAGTGCAAGAGTTAATCAACAGCAGTAGATACTGTTATATACACACAATCCTGCAATAACAGTGATCTATTACAAGGAGCTCTGGTAGCATAGTAGTTACGAGTTGGACTACTAACCTCAAGGTCAGCAGTTCAAAACTACCAGCTGTTCCACAGGAGAAGGATGAAGTTTTCTGCTCCTATAAAGATTTACAGCCTCAGAAATCCTATGCAGGGTTGCTATGGGTCGGAATTGACTCAACAGCATTTAACAACAACATCACAGTAGAGTCCTGGTGTGGTGCTGTGGGTTAATGCGCTGGACTACAAAGTCAGTTCGAACTACAAGGTCAGCGCTTCAAGCTCACCAGCGGCTCCTTGGAAACCCTATCAGGGTCCCTATGGGTTGGAACCAACCTGATGGCACTTAACAACAACATCACAGTAGTTGCATGGGTAGATACGCAGACTGAACTGGTATAGTAGAAGGAGTGGAAGTATGCCCACAAATAAATATCTGTAGGTTAGACTGAGACACTAAAGATAATTGGTATAACATATTCTACAAAGACCCTATTCTGCATGCTATTTTGGTGAATAGCTACTGGGGTCTTGAAAGCTTGTGAGTGGCCATCTAAGGTGCAGCTATTGGTCTCTCCCTGTCTGGAAGAATGGAGAGTTGAGGACTCATGGAAACAATTATTCCAATGTGAGCATCAGTCTCCATGACCCTAGGCCGGAAGAACTAGATGGCTACTACTACCAACTGCTCTGAAAGAAATCACATTAGAAAGTCCTGGATAGAGTGGGAGAAAAATGTTGAACAAAATTCAAAATAATGAAGACCAGGCTCATTGGTCAGCTAGAGACTGATAGAACCCTTTAGTTACACTTTAGGTCTAAAAATGAACTTAGCCCCATGGCTCAATTTTCAGACAAAAAATAGGTAGGTCTAATACAAGGGAGGTACACACACCTTAGCACAACTAACCATTTGAGGTCAAACAGGGACAAACTTCAGAAGGAATAGGGAAGAAAGAGGGGTGGAAATAGGAAACAGAGAGGAAGTGGGATAAGCGATGGTACATTGTAAGGATTGCAATCAATGAGATGAAGCAAAATGTGTATGAATTGTTGAACAGAAAATTGATCTGCTATGTAAAACTTCACTGAGTCCACAACAAAAAGTTTAAAATAAATAAATAACTGGAAGAAATGATGAAGTAAAAGAGCTGAACAGAAGATTTCATAGGGCAGCTTAAGAGACAAAGTGAAGTATTACAATGAAATATGCAAAACCCTGGAGTTAGAAAATCAAAGGAAAGAACACCCTTGGCATTTCTCAAAAGTAAAGAATTTAACAACAACAAAAAATTCTAAGTCTTGAGTTGCAATATTGAAGGATTCCATGGGCAAAATATTCAATGGCTCAGAAAATAACAAAAGATGGTAGACACAGACGAGTACCAACTGAAAGTGGTTCATATGCATGTCTATACCAAAGAAAGGTGATCCAAGAGAATGCAGAAATTATTGAACAATATCATTTATACCACGTGCAAGTAAAATTATGCTGAAGACAATTCAAAAATGATTGCAGCAGCACATCAACAGAAAACTGTCAGGAATTCAAGCAAGGAGGGATCTCATTGCTGATGTCAGATGGATCGTGGTTGAAAGCAGCAAATACTAGAAAGATGTTTATCTGTGCTTTATTGGTTACACAGGCATCGATTGTGTGGATCAGAACAAATTATGGTTAACATTCTAGAACAACTCATTGTGCTCATGTGGAAGCTGTATACATTGACTGTGAAGCATTCATTCAGACAGAACAAGGGGATAAGGCTTGGTTTAAAACCAAGAAAGGTGTGCATTTAGGATGCATCCTTTCACCATACCTATTTAATTTGTATGTTGAGCAAATAATCCAAGACCCCAGGCTATGTGAAAAAAGAATGCAGTACCAGGATGGGAAGAAGATTCATTAGCAACCTGAGACATGCAGACGATACAACTTTGCTTGATGAAAGTGACGAGAACTTGTGAGAGACTTCTTTATGTATTAAAAAAGCAAGGATGTCACCTTGAGGACTAAGGTGTGCCGACCCAAGCTATAGCATTTTAATTTGTCTCATATGCATGGGAAAGCTGGACAATGAATAAAAAAAGACAAAGAAGAGCTAATGAATTTGAATTCTGCTGTTGGCTAAGAGTATTGAATATACCATGGACTGGCAAAAACAAAACAGAGGCGAATCTGTCTTGGGAGAAGTACAGACAAGACTGCTCCTTTTGCGGAGGTCCCTGGAGCAGAGTGTGGGGGCCCTATCCAGAGAAGCAGTGATGCCAGAAATGGAGACAGAGACGATGATGTGGAGAGATGGGGCAGCTGGGGACACTGGACTCAGGGAGGGAGAGGGTCTATGTGCTGATGGCCAGTGGGGCAGGCTGGTAGGATGTACCCTTTGGTTGTTTGATGATGTATGGGGGGGGGGTTGTAATCATTGTAATGAAATGAAATATGATAGGAGAATGTAAAGCTAATGTGCTCCCATGTAAACTATCACATAATTCACAATAAAAACTTAAAAAAATACAAAGAATGCTCCTTTTAAGTGGTGATGAAGAGCTTCACATACTGTGGTCATGTTATCAGGAGGGACCAATCCCTGGAGAAGGCCATCATGCTTGGTAGAGGGTCAGCAAAAGAGAGGAAGACCCTCAATAAGATGTACTGACACAGTGGCTGCCACAGTGGGCTCAAACACAACAATGGTTGTGAGTATGACGCAGGATCAGGAAGTGTTTCATGTTGTTGTACATAGGGTTACTATGATTTGGAACCACCTAACAACAGTAACATCAATTAGAAGTCTCAAAAAAAGAAAGAAATCGGAATAGGAATGGGTTATTGTTACCGGAGAGTTTAAGGTCCCATAGTCAGTGTAAGCAGAAGATGGATCAAGACCAGGTCACTGGGGTTGGGGACACAGTAAGTGGCTTCTACGGTACTTTCTTTTCTGTTTCCTCTTCCGTTTTTTAAAAAGGTATAATTCACACACTATAAAATTCACGATTTTAATGTATACAACTCAGTGATTTTTAGTAATATTCACAAGGTTGTACAAGCATCACCATCTAATTCCAGAACATTTTAATCACCCTCCAAAAACTGTACTCATTAGCAGCCACTCTCCCTTCTCTCCTCTCCCTGGCAGCCACTAATCTAATATCTGTCTCTATGGATTTACTTATTATAAACATTTCATATAAATGAGTTGCATGATATATGAACTTTTGTGACTGCCTTCTTGCACTTTATGGAATTTTCAAGGTTCATCTAAGTTGTGCATGTATCAGTACTTCATTCCATTTTAAAACCTAATAATATTCTTTCTTATGGACACACTATAGTTTTTAAATCTGTTCACCGGTTGATGGACTCTCAGATTCTTTCAATTCTTCAATTTTATGAACTCAAGGTCTCTGTCTTGATCTAGGCAGGAAGTCTACAATATAAGACTCAAGCCAATTCAGCATGAGAACTGTATTTGAAACTTCTTGCTAGACATCTCTGAATTAATACCCCACTGCTATAGCTCTGGTAGCGTAGTGGTTACGAATCGGACTGTGAACCTTAAGGTCAGCGGTTCGAAACTACTAGCTGCTCCGCGGGAGAAAGATGAGGCTTTCTACTCCTGTAAAGATTTACACCCTCGGAAACCCTGTACAGGGTCACTATGGTTTGGAACCGACTCGACGGCACTTAACAACAACAACAACAACAGCTATCTAAAAACCAATATGGCAAAATTAAACTAATCCCCCGCCACACACACACACACACAAAGCTTACTTCTCCTCCATGCTTCCCTGCTTTTGTGAACAGCAATACCAATCTTGTAGGCTCACAAAATGTTTTATATTATGTACCAAGATCTGTACATTCTATTTCAATAATACCATTCTTTTCCATTCTAGCATCACTTTATCAAATTTAAGCCTTTTATTTGGATATAATAATAGTATTCCTACCTCCTAACTCTTTTTTCTATTCTATTTAAAACATAGTTGCAGAATTAATCTGTTTCGTTCCCCTATGTTCAAGTTGGAGTTCTAGTGTGGCACTGTGGGATAAAGCACTGGACCTCAAGGTTGGTTTGAACCACAAGGTTGGCAGTTCAAACTCACCAGCCAATCCTTGGAAATCCTTTACAGAGTCACTATGAGTTGGAACCAACTTCACGGCACTTAGCAACAACAACAACATGTTCAAATAACCCCAAAAACAGACACCTTAAGTGTGGCAAACTTCTCGGGATCTCTGTCCCTTAGCCCTGTGTAGGTAACTACTACTTATTTAAGGGGAAAAGGTGGGAAAGTGATACTTGTTACCTTTACTACCTGACTGTAAGCACTTTTAAGAGTGCTACTGGAAGACACACTTCGTCTTGAATTCTGCCTCCCACTCTGCTGTTATTGTGAAGTGTTGTTGAGTCGGCTCCAACTCATAGTGACCCTGTATAGGGTTTCTGAGGAGCGGCTGGTGGGTTTGAATCCCTGACCATACAGTTAGCAGCCCAGTGTTTATCCTTCAGCACCACACCAGGACTGTTGTTGTTAAGTACCATCGAGTTAGCTTCAACTTATAGCACCCTGTATAAGGTCTCAGAGGTTGTAAATCTTTGGGGGAGCAGAAAACCTTATCTTTCTCCTGGTGGGCTCCAACTACCAACTTTGTGATTCACAGTCCAAGGCTTATCCTACAGAGCCGCCACACTCCCATCAGGACTAGACATACAATAATCACCACCAGCTTCAGTTAACTCATCTGTAAAACAGAAAAACCACTTATCTTTTGGGTTTTTTTGAAGATTGTTATTGTTGTTAATTGCCGTCAAGTCAGTTGTGACTCATAGTGACCCCATATAGGGTTCCAAGGTTGTAATTCTTTGTGGGAGGAGAAAGCCTCATTTTTCTCTCATGGAGCAAGTGGTGGGCTCAAACTGCTGACCTTGTGGTTACAATCTAGTGATTATTCTCTAGACACACCGTATTCCCACTGTGAAAATTAGAGGTAGCACATAGTTTGTATTCCATAAATTGTAGCTATTACTTTACATACTTATCTTTGAGTCTTCTGCCATATATGATACACAATCCTGCACAGGGTGGATACTCAAAAGTACTTGGATTGCTAAGGGAAGATGTGGGAGCCAGGCCAATACAAGAGAAAACCACAAATGAACAGCAGTCACAGGAAGTGAAAAGGGTGAACTAGAGAAAATGGGCATAATTCAGATCAAGAGAGGAGGAAGAGGTGCATCTCAGACTGACATAAAACCGAAGACTGAGGCGGGAAGTAGAATGCCACATAAGGGAGACAAGGAGGAAGCTCAGCCTTACTCATGGGAGGCTCCATGATAGATGTTGTTTTTGGGAAGTGCAATTGAATCGGTTCTGACCCATAGCGACCCTATATAGGGTTTCCAAGGAGTGGCTGGTGAGTTTAAACTGCTGACCATGTAGTTCAAACTTACGTTGCAGTCCAGCACATTAACCCACAGCGCCACACCAGGACTCCCCGTCATACATCATAGGGAGAAATGAAATTTGCCAGATAAACAGCAAGCGTCTCAGAAGTGAAGCTGAGGAGATTAATCTCAAATATAACAGGAACTTTAGAAACACTGTAGGTTCTTGGGCAGCAAAGTGATATGAAGAAAGCTCTGCTTGCTTTTTAGGCAAGGCAGTCATGTGCGTGACAAACTAGAGAGCAGGAGAAGGACATTTATACAGGGGTTACAGATACCCAGATGTGTAGTGAAATTACTTGGCTACAGTGGGAAGAGAGGAAAGGGTAAATCAGAGAAACAAGCTAGAAGGGGAAAAAAAAAATCACGGAACTTGGTAAAAAATATAAATGATCCTAATCTTTTGTCTCCTTTCCCCAAACCCTGTATTTAATTTTCCCTCTCTCGAACCATCGTCAAACATTCTCCTCCCCCATGACCTTGTTTTCTGAAACAAAGCTGGGAATAAGTTAATCAAGGAATCAAAGTAACTTTTCAGTCACTTTTGTCAAACCATTCTGGCCCAAGATAGAAATATACCTACTAGACAAACTCGGCCTTAACTGTTTAGCTTAGAACTTCCGTGAAAAGAAAAAGATATTAAGAATATAAGTCAATCATACTTATATTCATACACATACTTCTATTAGAGTACAAATATCCCCAAAGGAAGCAAGCACTAGGCTCTGTAGGGATTGTAGCAATCCCAACCAGGGTAGAATTTATCTCCGAAAGACCAATTTCTAAAAGGAAAAAAGAGACAATACTTGAGTCTTTTACTTCTAATTAAGTGGAAAGACATAGGAAGTTTTGCCCCACATCTTTTCCTTTCACGTTAGCTGTTAAGTTTGTAAATATTTGATTACACAAAGCTTCCAAGGCCTTTGGAAGTAATTCTTGTTGGCTGGACCAGTTTCTCGGATGGTACATTTGCTTGCTAAAGAATCAATCCAGCTAGCTCCCAGGGACTCAACTTTTAAAAAGTCTACAAATTTCATAAACATTTCAGAACAGGCCATCACTCACAACAGGAGCTGGAAGGGAGATCACATCTGTCAGCCTCTCGTCAGCCAAATCTCAACCAGTCTCCTCCAAATCAGGAATGACAGATCTTCCTCTGAAGTCTGAAATTTTCTTTTAATGTGTCAGTGAGAGTAGGACTTATGACGAAATTAAAATTAGAATTCATCACTCTGCAGGTAATATTGAACTAGAGTAAGCGAGCAGAAGATAAATAATCCAAAGAATAGAAGAAAGGAATTTTCCAAGGACAGACTCCTAGGGGTGATATTAAAATTATACTCATACACAAAGCAACATACAAGGTGAGGAAAGGATAAAACTTACCTGAGACAAGTCAGCAAGCCAGCAGTAAGCTCTGGCTCCATGTTCCTGTGCTGTATCAGAGTCAGAGGAACCTTAGAACTACTGTCCAACTTCCTCATTGTACAATGAGAACACTGAAGCCCAGATACAATAAATGACTTGTTCTGGGTTAGAACACAAGCTAATGTCAGAGCACAGACTAGACAATGCTCAGTTTGGTCTTGCTTCCTTGATATGTATGCCTTCTCCTTTGCAGAGGAAGAGATGGAGATCTCTCGCCATACACTGGACTTCAGGCTGGCTCTAGGGGACCTCAAGAAAGGTCTCAAAGCACTACACTTACTCCTCGTCTATCCACTCTCTCAGTAGCTGACAATTTGCATTTATGACAATAGTTAAAAATCTACACTGATGGCATATGTCTGGCAGTAATATCTGATAGTGTATGTCTGGCAGTAATGATGCAAGGCGAGAGGAACACTGGCTCAGATAGTGAAGATTTTGTGCCAACTCGCCTAGGCCATGATCCTGGGTGGTTTGACAGTTCTGTAACGACGAAATTGGGCAGTTATGTAATGGTATAATTATCCCGTCTTTTTGTATCTAACATGGTCATCCTCCATTTTCACATAACAACATGGTCTTTGGAACCTAACCATGTTGGTAAGTAAGGGTATATTATGAGCTGCATATGAAGAGCATTTATTCTCTGCAGTGCAGTAAACATGGCAAATTGAGGCATTTTTAGGAAGACAAAGCACAACCTCTCATTAAACACAATATAATTCAGTCTTTGATTATAATTTAAAATAATGTAAGCAGCCTTGTATATTTTGAGATTAAGCATATTTCAAAACTACCAAGATCTAGTTTTAACTGGAAGGTAAACCCAAGTAGTATCAGCACATTATATATGAAAGGAGGTCCCCAGCAAGATAAAAATCACTATAGTTACACACGATGACTGAAGTTTCTGGAATATTCAACATCACTCTAACACACCCCCTGATAACAGTAGCACCAAGAGAGTACAAGTCCAATAAATAGGCTTCTTTAAAACAAAGACTTACTAAAGCAAATGTGCAGCTTCCTTTTTTCCTTTACATTTAGAAGATTAATTGGGCTAAACAAGTCTAGAATTACTGAGATCAGCCAGCTGATATTGTGAAAAAGGAACATAAACCTATAGACACACACATAATACCTAAGAGCCTAGGGTTTAGACATACAAAAGTATTATAACCACTATGTTACCAAAAGAGGTTTACATCTTCTAAATTCATTAGTCATACTTCTCTTCTACTTTAATTGTCCAGATCCCTGAATGAAAGAAGAAGAAAAAAGCTTGGTAGATATCAACCACATGTTTGGTGATTTCTCATTTAATTAAATCTCACGACAACTCTGTGGGGTTAAGTATTGTTGGCACTATTTTATAGATGATAAAATGGAAACCTAGAGGGTAACCTGCTTAAATCAAACAGCAAGTTAAGTAGAACAGCTGGATTGAATTGTTAAAATTTGAGCTCTTCTCACTATACCAAGTTATTAAAATGTGGCCTGCAAAACTTTGGGGGCGGGGATCCTCAGCACTCATTCAGGGGGTCTAGGAGGTCAAAACCGTTGTCATCACACTACTAAGATCTCATTTGCTTTTCCCCATGCTAACGTTTGCACTGATGACACAAAAGCAACGGACCTCAAACTTCTGGCAGCTCGGCACAAATCAATCTAACGCTTGCTTGCAATACAAACAATACCAGTGTCACTTACAAATACCCTTGTTGAAACAGTAAAAATTAATAATTTGATTAAATCTCCATACTTGAGTACATATCTTTTAATATCCTGTGTGATGAAATGGAAACTATGCACGAACCATCTCTGTTTGTGACTCAAGGAAAAGTACTTGCATAATTGTTTGCATTGAGAGCTAAGTAAGTTTTCTTTCAAGGAAGACCATTTTTACTTGGGGAAAAAAAATGACTGGTAGGCAACAGAGATTCAGATTTGGGTATTTGGCAGAGATTTTCTCACTAATGAAAAAAAGTGATCCTGTCAGTTCCAGGAAAACAACTGTCAGTATTTGTTGCCAATGATAAAATTCAAGCTCTAGAGCGAAAGTTAGAATTATGGAAAATTTGTACCCACTGTTATGAGAATTTTCTGATGAGATTGGTGATATTAGCAAATGTGCTTGTTAAAATATTGTTTAAAGAATGTGTCATCGCTTTGGAAGACCTGTATAACTCAGTGAACCAAGATTTTCCAAATGACTAATGCAGGGTCTACAAACCCATGCATAGGTAAAAGGTCTCATCCTTGACACACTTCAACTCTAGAACAGACTGCTGGGCTTTACTGCAACAGAGTAGAAAACATTCATTGATTTGGTTTCAGATTTCATATTGAAATAATCCTTTAAGAAACTGCCACTTTGCAAATTTCGGTGTAGCAGCAAAATTATCTTTAAAGACTATTAAAATACTCCTCCCTCTTCTAGATTTACATTTATGTGAAGCTGGATTTGTTGCATGTACTTCAATCAAAACAATGTATCACACTAGATTGTATAAAGAAGCAGCTGTGATAATCCAGCTGTCATCTATTAAACCAGACATTAAAAGAGATCTGAAAAACTATAAAAATCTCAGTAAATGTTTACTGTGGGGAATACAGGGATTTTTCATTAAAATGTAATTTACATTAACATGTGACATTTTCTATTATTTTCAAATGAATTAACAATGCTTCCAAGTTTTCTCATTTTAATTTCTAGTAAGGTACATATCGATATACATGAAAATCAGGTCTTCAACAATTTTTAATACAAAGGGATCTTGAGAGAAGAAAGGTCTAGAACTGCTACACTCTGTGTCTTTAATAATCACAGTGCAGTAGAAAACATTTGTTTGCAGAGATACTTTTCCAAAAATTTAGAAAAGATTTACACCTTAATTAGTGCCACTGAAAAGGACGTGGTCACATAACTCCACCCTATCACATGTGCAAAGACAGGAACACCCTGGAATAAATATAAAAAAACAACCCAAATCCACTGCCGTCGAGCTGATTCCAACTCATCATGACCCTGTTGGACAGAGTAGAACTGTCTCATTGAGTTTCTAAGGCTGTAACTATCTACGAAAGCATAATGACACATCTTTTTCCCACAGAGCAGCTGGTGGGTTCAAATCTCTGACCTTTTGATTAGCAGCTAAGTGCATACCCACTGTGTCACCAGAACTCCTCAAATGTTGTAAAGAAAGTCTTAAATCAGGGGTGGAGAACATCTGGCCCACAGGCCATATAAGGCCCTCAAAATCATTTGGTCTGGTCCTGCCAAGGCAACTGCACTTCTGGCCATCACACTGTTGTTTAGTGCCACTGAGTCACTTCCAACCCATAGCGACCCTGTATAGGATTTCTGAGGAGCGGCTGGTGGGTTTGAACCTCCAACCTTCGATTCAAATTGACCTTGCAGTCTAGTGCACTATCCTGCAGAGACACACCAAGACACCGCCATTGTATTGTTGTTGTTGTTAAGTGTTGCTGAGCTGGTTTCGACCCAGTATAAAGTATCCAAGCAGTGACTGGTGAGCTTGAACCACTGACTTTGCAGCTTAAACAAACTTTGCAGTCTAGTGCATTATCCCACAGTGCCACACCAGGACTCGACCATCACATTTGTTGTTAGGTGCCATCAAGTTGGTAACAACTCATAGAAACCTTATGCACAGCAGAACGAAGCACTGCCTGTTCCTGGGCCAACCTCACTATCATTGCCACACTTGAGCCCATTGATGCTGTCACTCTGCCAATCAATCCATCTCGCTGGGGGATCTTCCTCTTTTTCTCTGACCCTCCACCCTACCAAACTTGATATCCTTCTCTAGCAACTGGTCTCCTGACAATATGACCGAAGTATGAGAGATGAAGTTTGGCCATCCTGGCCTCCAAGAAGCACTCTGGCTGCCCATGGCACTTTCAATATTCTCCTCCAACACCATAACACAAAAGCATCAGTTCTTCTACAGTCTTCCTTATTCACTGTCCAGCTTTCGCATGCATATGAGGCTATTGAAAATACCATGTCTTGGGTCAGGCGCACCTTAATACTCAAGCTGATATCTTTGCTCTTGAACACTTTAAAAAAGGTCTTGTACAGCAGATTTGTCTAATGCAATAAGTCATTTGATTTCTTGACTGCTGCTTCTGTGAGTGTTGCTAGTTGTCCAGGAAGAATGAAGTCCTTGACAACTTCAATCTTTTCTCCATTGATAACAATGTTGTTTATTGGTCCAGTGGTGAGGATTTTTGTTTTCTTTACATTGAGATGTAATGCATACCGAAGGCTGTGCTCTTTAATCTTCATCAGTAAATGTTTTAAGTCCTCTTCACTTTCAGCAAGCAAGGTTGTATCATCTGCATACCACAGGTTGTTAATGAGTCTTCCTCCAATCCTGATGCCACGTTTTTCTTCATAGAACCCAGCTTCTCAGATAATTTGCTCAGCATACAGGTTGAATAAGTATGATGAAAGAATACAACCCTGTCACACACCTTTCTTAATTTTAAACCATTCAGTGTTCCCATGTTCTGTTCGAACAACTGCTTATCGGTCCAGGTACAGATTCCTCATGAGCACAATCAGTGTTCAGGAATACTTATAATTCACAATGTTGTCCATAGCTTTTCATGATCCACACAATCGAAAGCCTTTGAGTAGTCAATAAAGTACAGGTAAACATCTTTCTGGTATTCTCTACTTTCAGCCAAGATCCACTGGACATCAGCAATGATATCCCTTGTTCCTTGGCCTCTTCTGAATCTAGCTTGAACCTCTGGAAGTTCTCTGTCAATGTATGCTTGTAGTTGTTTCTGTATTACCTTTAGTAAAACTTTACTCGCATGGGATACCAAAGATACTGTCCGATGATTTCCGCATTCTGTTGGGTCACCTCTCTTAGGAATGGGGACAAATATGGATCTCTTCCAATCAATTGGCCAGATAGTTAGTTGTCTTCCTTTCTTGGCATAGATGAGTGAGTGTCTCCAGTGCTGCCTCACTTTCTTGAAAGATTTCCGTTTTTATTCCATCAATTCCTGGTGCCTTGTTCTTTGCCAGTTCCTTCAGTGCAACTTGGACTTCTTCCTTCAGTATCACTGGCTCTTGATCATATGCTACCTCTTAAAATGGTTGAACATTAACATTTCATTTTTGTACAGTGACTCTGTGTATTCCTTCCATCTTCTTTTTATGCTTTCTGCATCATTCAGTAATTTGCCCAGAGACTCCTTCATCCAACTATTAATTTGTAATATTTTACACCATCCAACATGCTCAAATGAAAAGCAACTTTTTCATCAGGATGCAACCTCTTTCTTTCAGTTTGGCATTAAACTGGTGCTGAACCGGCCATTTGGATTGAAAGAGGACAGCAAAAAGTTGAGACGCTGCTAATGTGAATGAATTTACAGTGCTTTATTTTCTTTATTTTTACCACCAAATGGCTATTCTAGGATCAAGTAGAGTGGAATAGGTATTTATTTGTTTTACCAGACATGTATGTAAGTTATGTTTGTAAACAGAGTGAAGAGTCCAAACAGGTGAAGTTAATTCAGTAAAGCACATTGAATATCCTTTATATTTTAAAAAGTTCAACTAAAAGATCCTTAAAACAGTAAGTATTATTATGCCTTTTAGATATGGCAGTCAAATGTGCCCTGTGAATGACTCAAAACTATAACACCCCAAGAATAAATTATGTGCATATTTCAAAAACAACCTAAAGAAAAGACCAAAACTCAGTGAACTTTGTGGGTTAAATTGGTATCCTGATGTGGCTTCTAGGATAAGCACTGAACTTCAGAACCACAAGGAAGGTGGTTCAGACCCACCAGCTGTTCCTCTGAAACCCCATACATAGTCATTATGCCTCTGTAACTTAACAACAACAACCACATAGTATAGGAATGATTAGGAGACAGGAATAATAATAAAGACTTTGTTTTCCTATTCTTTTTTTTATTTAGCATAGCAGTAAACCTTTAAAAGTGAATCACAAAAGCTGCCCTAGTCCCTAGGGGTTTACCAGTCTCAGCTTGCTAGTGGTTTTGTTTTGTTGAGGTTTATAAATTACTGAGGTTAACTGTCTACTCTCACTAGTAAAGATGATGTAATTAATCAGGAAGATGTTTGAAAGTCACCACCAATGGGATTAACTGCAGTTAAGGCTTCCACTGCTCCTCAACTGTCAAATATAACGAGCATTGAGAAAATTAAATAAACAAGAATACACATTTTGGTTCCTTTTAAAACTTATTTAATATTTTGAACTCTCATTTTCTATTTTCCCGCACCCCAGAAAACAGAAAAGTTTTTAGATGACCAGTATTTTGTTCCAGAAACATACAGCCTTAATCAGCTAATTCATAAAAGCTATTTTACAAAGGTACATCTGGATAATTAGAACAATAAAGTCTTTTAGGCATTTCAAAATGTGATCAGTAAAAATACATGACTATTAATAAAGATTTCTTTTTAAAGATAGTTCCAGATTTATTTTTCAAAAAGCAATTTCTGTTAAAGAGTACATGATTGTATGGTGAACAAGGAAAATAAAACGTTCTAATAGGCAGAGACTTATTTAAAATTCCCAACAGTGTGCACAATACAGTTACCATTTTTGCAGTATATCTGCTTAGCAGTTGGCACCTGGAAATGGAAGAGGGCTTCCTTCTAGGAGGTACTTTTATTTTTTAACTGATTTAATATCAAAACCATCAGTACCAGTGGAAGAGGCAAAAGGGACTAGGAAAAAAAGGAACTCTTTTCTCAAAGAAAGAACCATTTTTTCAGATCAATTTTTAAAGGGATAGAAAAGTCAGGAGAAAAAAATTGATTTACAAAACAAAACTGTAATATGGGGCAGGGGGATGGGAGAGAAAATCAGCCAGCAGAAAGTTGAGTGAAAGGTCCTACGAATTTTTGCCTTTTTAGGTCCTCTGCACACAGTTCTGAATGGCGCCCTATGTGGCATCTACGGAAGGAAATAGTAACCAAAGCCTTCGTAGCTCAGAATAGAATCATACATCAACTTCAGAGACAAGAGTTTCCAATATAAAATATGTAGGGCCCATGCAGTACACCAAGTATCCCAACTAAGTATCCAATTAAAAGAAAACTCACTGAAAGCAAAATCCTTTTCTTTAGCTTCTAGAAATGGACTTTTCTCCTCTACTATGACATTAGCCATGCCCCCCCAAAACAAACAAATTATTTTGAAAAACTCTTTAAAAGGGGACTTCTTTTTTTTCTAACAGTTCTAGTTATGTTGGGGGGAAAAAGCTATTTATTAGCATATAATAAATAGTTACATTTTAGGCCCTAAAAGCCAAGATAACACAAGCAGTTCAAGTTAGCTGATCTTAAAGTATGCAAAACATATGGCTTCTAGGGCAGTAATCATGATTTAAAATTATAACACTTTAGGGGCTCACTGATTTGCCTTGATTAACTCCATTCTCTGAAGAGGAAGGAGGCACTCAGAATGTAATTGGCCACTTCTAGCAGAGGAGCCATTAAGTCCACAAGAGCAAGCACAGCATCACAGCAGGTCACTCACTAGCTAACACCCAGCTCCTCTTGCTCTGGGAGGGTTGCTGTGTCCACCATCCATGTGTCTTTCAGTAAACGGAAGGAGATTCCAAGTTCTAGTCATGTGTCTTTGAGATTAACAGAGTAACAGGTCTCATTCAAAGACAGGACAAGTGATGAATGTCATCATCCTGGAAGGCAGATAGAACCCTCAAAGTAAAAATGGATGTGACTACAATGGCCAATATGCAATGAAAGATGTGAGAGGCCAAGATGAAAAGATTCTTAAAATTTTGGGGTCTTTTCAAAATTAAACTTCATATTGGAGCTTCATGTTTAAAAAAATAAATAAGATATGAATTTAGTTTGAAGTATTAGAGCTATCTATGGTCAAAGCACTTTCCCTGCTAGCCTTGTTATTGCTCCAAGGGGAGGCTGAACTGCACAAAAAGAAAAGCTAAGGTCAAGTTACTTGCTGAGCTAAGAGGAACGAAAACTTTGCTTACCTGAACTTCTTAATTAAGCGCTATAGAATTAAGTAATTACCCTGTAGTGTCTGAAGTTAAGATGAAAGTTGTATTATATTTACCTTTCTCCTGATTAATTGCCAGATGATGGTATTAGTGTCAAGTGGCTATGGGTGTAACCCTGCTAAGTTGGGAGTAACTACATGATGTCCAGCAGCACAGCACAGTAAAACCATTTGGTTTCTACCTGTTTCATCTAAGAAATTCAGAAAGGTTTCAAGCTTTACCATATTAGCTTCTCCTTCTACAATTTCTAATTTCATTCTGATTTATAAGTTATGCTTGATCTACAACTTACAAAAACAATTCTAGTTTATGGATGAGGTCGAAAGATCCAAGGGGATCTATCTGAAAACATCAGTTTTTAGAAGACAGAAGCAGCAATCTGGACATAAATGAGCTTGTTAAGATGTAGTGGTGTTAATAAAAATAGTGAGAAATCTTTACTATTTGTGATTTAAAAAAATTTGCGGGGAAGAATAAACATCACAGAGGGCAGTAGTGAAAGAAGTGAGCAGTGGATACACTTTGTATGTTAGCAGAATTTACAGGTTTGACAAATGATTTGGTTTTAGTTGGCAAAAAATATTCCAAAACATATATACCTGATGCACAAAGAAAACCATATAAAGCCAACATAACTGAAAGAGTTCTCAAGTTACAAATCTGAAACATTGACTTTCTGTAGGGTGCTGCCAATCCTGTCATTCTTTCAGAGCAGACAGTTATCAATACCTTGCCTGCAGTTTCCAGTGTATGTTCTGATCTGCAGTTCTGAAGGTCAGCCATGCACCAGTGTGGAAAGAGCTCTAGCAGTGAAGGCAGAGAAAGTGTTTCTAGAGCAGGTTTAAGCAGCTCTGCCTTTTCTACCTCTCTCTCTCCATTCCACCCTTGGCTCTTTCTTTTTACTCAGAGAGCCCTTTGGCACCATCAGTGCAAAAAAATAGAGTCAAACCTCCAGGTACTAAAATTTTACTGGCCTTATAATCAGCAGTACCCGTGGCTAATGAGAGCCATGGTTTAACTCAGTAGTGATTCAGGTAGATAACCTTCCCAAACTCTTTACCCACTCCCATCCCACCCTTTCTTAGCAACCCATCAGAAGCATTTCCATTTGTTTGTTTTTACTTCCTGCTCAGTCCGCAGGGATAATTTTATACACATGTCAAACTCTACAGCGTAAATTGTAAAAATGAAACAATACCAAGAATAACAAATTTATAGTCAAGAAAATAAAATTTGCTTTCCTCTCCCTCCCAAATCCCAACCCTCAATAGGAAAGAAGATAATAGAAGGAAACATACCCATTTTCAAGTGCCTGGCTATTCAGTACACTGAGGATTCCGGTTATTGGGAGTTGATCCCAGCTACAGAGAAGAGGTGCTTGCCTTGTGGGGGGCCCTATTCTCTGAGCACCTGGGCAGCACACAGCTCTCAAGTTCTCTGTACCTAAGAGCCGCCCAGCACACTATGCCTGCGATGTGACCCTCAGGAAGCAGCTTACTGTACAGCAGAGAGCACAGAATAGTTTAATGAAGGCAAAAGGACTCTCCTTCCCCATTCTTACATCTTCTCTACCCAACCTCCTAAACCCCATCCAGAACTCTCTGCTTCAGAAGCAGCTGATCCTTGGGCGTACTAAATACAAGGGGCTAAAACCTCTCACTACTCAATTAAAAACAAAACAAGGCAAAATTAAAATTAATATGTGCTTTCAAATACGGAATGAAGTCAAATAAATACATCTGATTCTTTTTTCTTTGTCTTAAGTCTAAGTACAATTTCATATCCTACACCCAAAGCTCTATACATTTGGTTTTTGTTCTGAATTAAAATGAATTTTCAACAGTGAGGAGAGAAGAATGAGAGAATGGCTATTCCCTCACTGACAGACGAGTGCAGCTGCCAGACTGTGAAGAACTAGTCCCGCTTTGGGCACACTGGGGCACAGCTAACCCCAGGTGGTTCACAGGCAGGTACTCTGTCACACTCTCTCTGGGTCCACACTGGAGCTGGAGGTGGTGATACAATGCCGATGCGCAAAATCCAACAACCTTCAGTCCCTCCAGGCACGCACTCTAACTTTTATCTGAGAGAAAAAAAAAAGATAGGTGGAGATCAAATTAAGAGTAAAGAACACATGAACACTGTAAGGAATATTTATGATATATATGGGGATAGTTGTATCTTTGTTTCTAAATCAGAACAGCTCCATCTGAAAGTAGGTGAGCAAATGAGTAGAAACTGTCTTGAACGATACAGATCCATTTACAGTCAAGGAAAGTCCCCAAAGTTCCGTAAGACCTGAGGAGACGAATCTTCTGTTACCAGGAAGTCCCATGAGTACCAAGTGAAGCCTAAAATTTCCTAGACTGACCACTACTCTACCTTCTGCTTTTGAGAAGGGAGAGTGAGAGAAAGAAGAAAGAGGCAGTGGCATGGGAACTGACAACCGCCGTTGCTCTTCAAGAAAAACAGAGAGTCAGCAGACAACCTCTGTATAAGCTACTATGTTTAGAAACAAGCTTTTTTTTTTCCCCAAGACAGAAAAGAAATGGAATCTCAAAAAGCTTTCACTTTCAATAATAATAAATCATTCCATTCAATGTACTGTTCAAGCAGGAAAATTCTAGATTCTAGAATGCACTTTTCACATACCTGAGTGCCTGTCTGTGAGGGCTGATTCAGCCAGCCTTTGGCAAAGAACGGTGTAACTTTCTTCCACCTTCTGTAAAATAAAATCCATATGGTTTTCATTTAAAGTTGATTGTAAAAAAGAAAAACAACTTTTGAAAACAGTAAAGGAAGCTTTAAAAAAATATTATGGATATATGCTTCCAAATTTCAGTATTAACATTGTTAGAAATTTTGACAGTGGGGGAAATAATGAATTTTATTCCTTTCATTAATTTCTCTCTTCAATGAATAACTTAAAACTTTCTGATGTAAAAATCAAAATGAGGAAGGGGCAACCGTAAAAGGTGATTTTCTCACCCCCAGAAGTGGTCCTGATACTAGTCCAACATCATGTGGCTTGAACTATAATAGAAAGGACCTGCCCACCATTTCTTTTTAGATATTTCATCTCATCTCAGCCACAGGATGATGCTACATCCCTATAATTATATGAAATAAGGGGAAAATCTATCATATAAAGTTAAAAGAAAAACTAAGGCACATCAGACTTTAATTCTGTCCCTAACACCTCTAACTACCTATTTACTAAAATATAATGAAATGTAAGGAAACAATGTTTGGGTTCTAACAGCTGTGACTACTGATGGCAAACTTTAAAATAGGGTAATTTTCTCAGAAATTGCTATACAAGTCAATTTAAAAATAGTGGCTAAAATAGCACCATCTTCAATTGCCAATTTACAAGATCCTGTTCATGTCCTGATTTTTAGATTATGAGAGTCACTGAAGCCAATTTCTATCTGTCATAGCTTCTGGGAAACCATCACCATCACCTAATGATTCACAGATAATTAATAGGTTATGGCAAGTCATAGCATTTCCTGGCCTAGATTCATAACCACACAAACCCCATCTATCTCTGACTATTGTTTGCATCTTCTCACGGAGTCCTGCCAACAATCCAAATATATTTAGGTTCTTAAACTTGGAAACCAACCCATAAAAAATATATAGGGTTATAGATTTTTCTGTACTTGTGATTTGTAATCAGATCAACAATGCTGACGTCAGCTTTTTATCCAGGTAAAAGAAAGTCTGAGAGATTTACTGGCAAAAAAGCAGCAACCGAAACCCCTATTTTCGGTGTCTGATCCTGCTGTGCTACAATGTACATCTATGGGGTCACGATGAGTTGAGGACAGACTCAACGGCAGCTAACAACACTACTTAAGGGTAGTGATCAGAGAAGCTCACAAACAGAGAACCTGAACAAGTTTACTGACATCAGCATTTCTGTCATTCTCTACTTCGCCTTGGCCAAATGTCGTTTTCATAATCAAGTCATAAGGATGTTTAAACTTCAGGTACCTTTAAGTGTTCCAGGTCAGCCTCTATTTTACGAATGTATTCCATGATCTGGCTTTGTGAATCTGCAAAAGAGGGGCTCTGGATCTCAAAGCAGCAATCCTCCGTAACTCCCCAGCGCTGCTGGACCAGGAATTCTGGGGTGAAAGGGGAGTTTGGCCCATCAGAATGAGCATTCTCAGGAGAATGCTGCTGCTGGTAGGTTGAGTCCGCAGAGGGGATGCCTGTCATGGGTTGCAGGGTAAGAGAGGAGACAAGCTCCTCATCTGTGGAGCTCTCCTGCACGGCTTCATAGCCATCAAGGATGAAATAGTTTCCTGTGGACGGGGATGGAACAGTGTGAGGAGATTAGTACTGTAATCAAGTCAGGGTCGTTTGCTGACAAGTTTAAAGGTGAATTGTTATTGTTATTAAGTGCTGTCGAGTCAGTTCCTTGTATAGGGTTTCCGAGGAACAACTGGTGAGATTGAGCTGCTGACCCTGCGGTGTGAACTGACCTTGCAGTCCAGTGTTTTAACCCTCGGCACCACACCAGGACTCCTTATTCACAAAGGTAAATAAACGGGAAAAAAAAAGGTGAATAATCAGGGACAAGCCATTAACTCCTTAATTTTCAAGTTTAGTTTTAAATGTATTTTACTTCACCTTAAAACTAAAATTTCCAAAATTTCAAGGCAATTCCTGAATAATTAAATATCATATGTACTCACTGCCATCGAGTTGATTCCAACTCATACTAAGGCCCAGTGATACACTTGACAAACTTCCACTACTGAAAACCTAATGAGAGATCATAAGTCTCATCCCATCGTGCACTAGATCAGCAACACTCATGAATAGTGACCAAAGCAGCATACAAATCTACAGCCCTACACAGGGTTTCCAAAACTGTAAATCTTTATAGGAGCAGACAGCCTCATTTCTCTCCCATATGTGGCACTATAGCATAAGCACTCGACTGCAATGTCGGTTTGAACTGCATGGTCAGCAGTTCAAATCCACCAGCAGCTTTTTGAAAACTGCTATGAGTCAGAACCAACTCCACGGCACTTAACAACAACAACAACAATACATTCACACATATACCTAGATAGCTAGATAGAGATTCATCAATTTAATGTTAGTATTTTTAAAGTCAAAAGCTGAAAACTACAAAGCCCTTACAGGATTTCCCTACCACATCCCTGGCTACATACTCTGCAGTCCATCTCTGACCATTTTCTCCCTCCACCCAGCGAATCCCTTAACCATAAGGAGCTTATTCTTGGGCACAGCCTTTGCAAACTCTCTTCTCTCTGCTGGGATGCTCTGTTCCCAAGTGTCCACAGGGCTTGTTCTTTCACTTCACCCAGGTCTCTGCTCAAATGTCACCTCATCAGAGGCTTTCTCCCTGATATTGTCACAAATAGCATCCTCCCTGCCCCTATTCCTTTCTGTCCCCCTGGTATGGCTCATCTTTCTTTCTAATACTTCTTATTATACAACATCTATTTGTCTGTTTACTTGTTTACCATTCGTCTTTCTCTTACTAGTACATAAGCTTCATGAGAATAGGGATTTTTCTATGTTTTATTCACTCCTGTATCTTCCCGCACTTAGAATAGGATCTGGCACAGAATAAACCCAGTAACTGTTGCATGAGCCCATGTGCGCACACACACACAAGCACATACTATGATACCAGACTAACATCCATTCCAGCATACAGGGCATCTAATAACAATCAAAATTAAATTTTAAATGGGAAAATAACTTGCCTGAGATTCGTGAATTAACCTCTTTCTCTTCCTTTTTAGTGGTTCCATCTGCTTCTGATGGATTATCATCACTATGGGCTTCACGGGCATCAAAAAAGTGCTCTCCACTCTCATCAAGACCCCCTTCGGGCTCAGTAGTAGGCATCTCTGGGGTCATAATCATGTGGTCCATGGCTACAATATTACTAGTCTGGCTGTCTTGGGATGCCAGTACCACTGAATCCCATGGAGCAGAAGATTCAGGTAAAGTCCTTGGACTGCAACAATCGGAAATGTCACCAGTTCCAGTTCTAAAAGGCATTTGCCCTTCACCAGAATGACAGGTCTTGATATTTTCAGAGTTCTGGATTCCACTGTCTGCCTGTATCCCTTGAGAGGCTGTCCTAGATCTTGGGAACTGCTGCCAGTCTTCCTGAGTGTTCCTCTCAGTCAAACCTAGCTGTTGTACCAGCAACTGCTTCAACAAACCCACTGAAAGGTTTAGGAAGGGGGCGGGGGAGAGAAAGCACATTCACTACTGTTAGTTAATTCCAACTGCCAGAATTAATTTAGTTGAATTACTAATTTATACCTCAAAAACAAATATCTTTATAACAGTATTATGATCAAATATTCATCTTATACAATCACTGTTTTGCTCTGAAAAATGAAATAAAGCACCATTTTCTAAAGACGTTTTAACGTTAAACTAGACTAGTAAAGATCTTCAGCGTAATCTAGTTGTTTGTTCTGTGAAGTGTTGGTGAGTCTATCCTGACTCAGTGACCCTGTACAGGGTTTCCAAGGAGCAGCTGGTGGGTTTGGACTGCTGACCTTAAGGTTCATAGTCCAGTAGCATGTGTAATTTCAAAGAATGAGGAAATATCTATCAGTGTTTTGAAAATAGTCAGACAATGTTAGTCAAACCATCAGAAATCATTATGATAATGTCAAACTAAGATAATTTAAAGTAAATTAGGTTTTGAGTAACTTGACCCATTTCCTATTTGCATCACTGGCATAATTTCTACCAGGGGTCTTAACTGGTTCAAAACAGTTGATTCATGGCCAACAAAATGAGACCGGAACAGATCTGAAGTTTTAAAATTTGAGTAAAGCAGAACAATAAGTAGAACAGGAAAAATTACAGTCAAAGAACTGGAATGGGAGACTCTGAATAGTTAATATTGAGTCCCTTCAGGAGCCTGACGTGGGAGATGGGATTACTGCCAGGCTGTGGAGAGCAACACACATTCAGAGTGATGCATTCAGTCATCATCTATCAGTGGGGGCACTGACTGCAGTTTCCGACTCTGTCAAGAGGTCTGGTTGCTATGCAACACACACACTGCCCTTGTTTTCTAAGCGGATGATTACGTTTCTAGTAGGGTGTCAACCCATATGTTTTTCCCTTCCAGTTGTCATTCTGGTCCACCCATATTGTACAAGCTCCTCAGAGATTCTAGGAAGTCTTATGGCTTTAATACTCATACTTTCTCTTTTCTAATCTCTCCCTCACTTCTCTTCAGAGTTCTAATCCTAAAACTCTTAACCTTTTTGCTAGTCATGGCCTCTCTTAAATGTCATGTCATTCTTTCTCTTAATTACAACATGTTTTAAAACTGAGCCCATACTCTCTGGCAAAAAAATAAAGAGAAAGAAAGAGTGTCTGAGGTGGGGATGAAAAGGGGGTGGGAGGGCTCTTTTCTGCCTCTTATTTTTCACAAGAATACTGAAGTGTCTTTGAATGTTTCGTTTCCTCAGCCCTCCCATCCAAGCAAATCATCATTTTGAATTCCTTCTGATACCACTCTAGTCCAAAACCTGTTCGCCTCATGCCCAGACCACTATCTAGAATATCTTACTAACTAACTTCTTACAGGGAAAAATCAAAACTTACACTTCTTTGGATTCTCCCTAAATGTCTGGAAACGATATTACATCACTTTGTGAATAAAACTTACAATTCCTTAGTGCATCCAACGCCCACCGTTCTTCTGAGACAGGAAGATGTGGGTCTGGAATTGTGATTTGATAATTTAATCCAACTTCCTTTACAGTCCCATCTGCATGCTGCTCCTTTGCAAACTGTCTCTCAGCAACAAGGAGGTCGTCAACCTTCGATTTCCCAGAGCTAATGAGTGAATGAGACTGACGTTTTGATGATATTAAAGGAGACTCTAACCCCAAATCTCTGTCTGTTCAATAGAAGAAAAAATAGACTTTATCTTAACAAAACTTTTAAACTTTTAACACAGAGCATTCAGGAAATATTTGGGGGAAAAAAACACATAACCGCGTGAACTACAGAGTCTGTTAAGTAAACCATACAGCACTCAGGGTGACAGAAGGCTCACAGTAAAGTCTGATAAACTTAATGTGAAGCCAGAATCTACATAAACCAAAAGGAGAGTTATGAAGGTTTCTTTGCAGTTTAAAAGACAAGTTACATTCTTTCAGGTAAACTGAATGGAAGAGTTTACCTGGACTCTGCAGGCCTGTGACTGAAATGCCATGATGTTCCACTTTTAATTTTGAAGGTTCTTCTTCATCATTGTCTCCTCTGAAGGACATAGAAAACAATCTTTCAGCTTCATGAGGTGCTTAGACATCATCGCAACATCAATTGTCTACTCCTTTACTAACCAAAAATACAAAGTAAGTCCCACCAAACTGCAAAGGAAACACTCACTCGCAAGGTGGTGACTGTGGCAATGGAATTGGCTTAATGGATTGTTCTTTCACTGAGGCAGCCATCCGACAGATTAGGTCCTGCCAGCTGCAGAAGTGTAAAGAGAACCCAAAATATGAAAGGGAAAGGAAAAAGAAACACCCTTTAATATACTCAGAATACAAAAAACAAAACAAAACAAAACAAAAACACAAAGCTTATCAAAACTAAACCTTAAAGAGAAGCCAAACATTATTTTGGATGTGTGGCACTGTAGGATAAGCTCTGGACTTCTAACCACAAGGTCGGTGGTTCAAGCCCACCAGCTGCCTCTCAAAAATCCTACACATGGTTGCTGAGTCAGACCTGACTCGATCGCACTTAACAACAATAACCCATTAAAAAAAAAAAAAGAAAAACCCAAAAAAAGCTAAAGAGGATAGAGAGAAACACTGTTAACTGATGATATATGGAGGGGATGATAATCAATGTAATGAAACAAGCTATATGAATGGTTAAAAAAAAAAATGTCTTTTTTAAAGAAATACACAAACTTCTAAACAGTGCATTTGATCACACGTTGAAAAATCTAAAGTCAATTTCTTAAGGGTAATGTATTTACATACCAATTTAGGTAGGCTCAGAATAAACA
>NW_006408526.1:33915130-34009530 GCF_000296735.1 Chrysochloris asiatica | reverse complement strand
ATTTCTAATATTTTAATATTAATCACCTGGATCTCTTTTTGCAGGTTTTGAACTGTTTCCAATGCTGTATCTATCTTGTTTGATTGCTCTTGTAGTACTTTCCTGACTTCTTCCATGTTTTCCTCCACCCCTTTTCAGAGCATTTGAATTTGTTTCCATAATCATTCTTCTGAATTCCTTCTCAGGCAAATCCAGAACCTGCTCTTCCTCTTCTGAAAAGCCTTAGTCTGTCTCGAGCTCATTTGTCTCAAGTTACTCTTTTCAGTTTTTGGACATGTTTTGAGATCTTTTGTTGTGTCTTGTTGGTCATTTCCAGTACTTATGTGGGGTTTTGATGCTTAAATGGATGTTTGTTGCTGTATTATTAAGCTTACTGGGTGTCTCCTGGTGGATATGATCAGGAGATAGGCTTTCCTTTTCACATATAATGCTTAGCAGCTGTTACTGGCTCTTGTCTCAATGGCGGAATATTATGGGGTATGCTTGTAGCTTGGCTATATGGCCACAATTGCTGTGTCTTCTTGGGTAATGTATGGAGAAAAAGCTCCCACATCCAGGAAAAATGTGTGATCAAAAGGACCAAAAGTAGGAGCAATATAAAAGCAGACAGAAAAACCACCACTTTGAAATAAAAATGAAACTGTAGATGACTGGCCAGTCGCCTTGCTACACAAGCAGAGTGTGTGCACCGTAGAAGCTTCCAGCAGTGGGTGGAGGTGTCCACTCAGGCCCTTCCTCTAGTCACCACCGTAGAGGTGCACAGATATATATTGAGAAGTTAATGGGAGAAATATTGTCTACTATTTTTGTCTCTGAAGGTCAGTTAGGTAACTGCGTGTGCACAGAGTAATTCTTGAAATAGTTGCATCTTTTTATGTTAGGGTTTTACAGATTGTTCATGTGGTTTGTCTGTCAGGCCAAACCAGCTTTTTTTCTTGCTGGATAGGCAGGGGTAAAGGGTCCCATACAAGTTAATTTTAGGGCTGGGACCCACAGGCAGAAGTCAAAAGCAGCAGCCAAAGAATTTGCTCTTGGACCGATGGGACTCTTGTTCTCTGTGTCATGGGAAAGCTGTGGTCTCAACACTGGACTTTTTTGGGGTGCGCACCCACCCACCTGAAGGCGTCCGGGCTGGGCAAAGAAGGTATGGTGGGAAGAGGAGGAAAAAATGTGTAGAATCCCCCCACACCTCCTTTTACAAATGTCACTGCGCCTGTTTTAGCACAGGTTCACTGTGCAGGTCTGGCTGTATCCCTGTTCTCTGACCTCCGCCCGGCCAGGATGGCCACAGAGGGAGTTCCATGTCTTGACTGCTTCCTAAATTGCAATATTTTCCTTTATACCATGATTTTTCCACTGGTGGTTGCAGGAAACTGACTCCCTGAACCTTATGCTAGATCCACAGCTCTGGTGCTGTTCCATGAAAGCAGCTTCTCTGGGTTTTCAGGCCCTCCCCGACAGAGCCTGTCCTACCAGACTGCTCTGCCATCGCCGAAACCAGAAGAGAAACGTATCAATCCAAACAAGAACAAGTCTCTAAAAGATCATCTCTAAAAGAATATAGAGGAAGTACTTGGTTTCCATATTGTTTTTTCAGTTTTCAAAATCTTATTAAGCACAGTTAGGTTTCTAGGACATTATACTTCAGGATAATAATTTTTTTTTTTTAAATGACAGTATGGCAGCTAAATCTTATACTTACACAGTCTTCTCAGAAACTGTCTGAGCCACCAGCTCATAAATTTGAGCTCCATTGTCTGACATGGAAATGACGAATAAAGCTTTGTTATCTGGGGGATGGGAGGGGAGATAAAATTTATTCAACACTATTACTGACAGGGCCATAAAGGAAGTTACTAGAGTCTTGGTAATGTTATGCATTTTAATATAGATAAAAATTACATGTGTTCCCTTTAAAACATACACTCACTTTGTAAAAATGATTCAAGTCCTATACTTAAAACCTGTGCAACTTACTGTTTATTACAAAAATGTCCAGTAATGTTCAGTAAAACAAGATTACAAAACCTAACACTGATCTTAAAGAAATTCATTAGAAACAGGAGAATGCTAATATAACTAGGTTACTGTACTGATTGCTATTACTCTTTTACATTTACTTTGAACAGCTCTTTTGGTATGCTGTTAGTAATATTCAAAGGGTATTACATAAAAGAGGTCATAAATGTATCTTGCCATCTCAAAACTAACAAGTTTTCAAAGAGATTTCATTTTCAGTACAGTTAAAAACTAACTTGCCAACTTAAGCTGATTTCAAGAAGCTCAAACTATACTTACCTCTTCAGTTTTTGCTTTATTTTTGTATTAAATCAAAAACATACCACTCTAATTAAATTTTCTCATTACCATTACTTGTTACATTCATAAAGTCAATTTTAAGCTGCTGCCAAATAATGTGTCCAAACAACTACCTAGTGAAACAATATAAGACAGATTTAAAATTCTAAAAGTGATTTTATACAAAAAGCCAGGGTATTAGACTTGGCAATTAGATTACCCTTGATTCATTATCTTTATTGGTGTCTATCAAAGAGTTCTAGTATGGCACTGTGGGTTACTGAGTTGGACTGCAAAGTCTGTTTGAACTGCATGGTCAGCAGTTCAAGCTCACCAACCACTCCTACACAGGGTCCCTCTGGGTAAGAACTGACTTGACGGCACTTAACAGCAACAACAAGCAAGGAGTCATGATATGGCGCTATAGGATCAGCACTCAACTGCTAACTACAAGGTTGGTGGTTCAAACCCATCAACTGCTCCTTGGAAACCCTATACAGGGTCACTATGTGTCAGAACCAATTCGATAGGATTTAATAACAACAAATCAATGATTTTAAGCAAGGTAATATGCATAAGGCAAACTATATAAAATGTTTTGAATGCAGAAAATCACTCAGAGAATCTGGTGGCAGTGGAATGTTGTATGCTGTGGAATTGGTTCTGACTCATAGTGACCCTGTATAGGGTTTCTGAGGCTGTAAATCTTTACAGGAACAAAAAGCCTCCTCTTTCTCTTGCAGAACAGCTGGTAGTTTCAAACTGTTGACTTTGACGTTAGCAGGCCAGCTAGTAACCACTATGCTACCAGAGAATCTAGATATCCCAAATAACTTTTGGGTATAAACTCTTAAATAAAATTCACTTTTTAAACATAAATAATTTAATTTACCTAAAAATATAAAATGAGTAAAACTCTATGCCAGTTGTCTACTTAAACAATAGTACCTTATGCAACTTCACAATGAATCTGGATATTAGGGCTGTTCAGTGGACATACTTACCTGTTGCCACTTGTCGAACCAACACTGTATTCAACTTAATGACAGGGCTAAATGTGTGTTTACTATCTGCTGTAGATGCCAAAATCTTACTATGACACCGTAGCACCAGTCTATCATCCTGCTTTTGTAACAGTACAAGAATATCTTCCAGCAGCAATGTGTACAAGTCTAGAAATAAAAGCAGCAAAGGTGATAAGTACAGAAATTAAGATGTGTTTTATAAACTCTGTAACAATTTGACAGACATTTTACGCCTTAAATGTAAAAACTGACATATATATTGCCTTTATTTTATTTATTCATAATTTTTTATTATAGTTCACAGAACTATCTGCGACAGATATGAAATTTGTAAAAAGAAGAAAAAAAGAGTTCTTCACAGATGGTCTCAGATGTGCTGGTCTAAAGAAAGCTTTAAAACTCATTAGAATGTAAGAATGGTGGGAACAGTACTGAATTATAATATTTTCTTCTGACTATTTTAACACAATTCAGATCTAAGCCGATCTAACTTTTCTAACTTGAAATTGTGAAACATTATCTCTTCTTCCTTTTGGCATAGGAGATTTTCTTATTCTTTTCCTTCTCCTCTCCCCAAAATTGACAGGTGACATTAGACCTACCAATAGTTTTATCTCTATTCACCTTCCAAACCAATGGCCCTTCATGAATCATCTTCCTTTTTGTTAAATCCAAATTCTGCAAAAATAAGGAGAATTGCATACATATTATTTCCAAACATTCAGTGAGATGATATTCTGTATAATTTAGTCTCTTTTCAAGAAATTCTTAATATGAAAGATATCACTTACATTCACTATCATTGTTGTTGTCAATTTTTAAAAGTATTATAAAGACCAAATTAAAATAATCTGTGCAAAATCCTCTAAATAAGAAAATATTCAAGAGCACTGCCTTCCAAATCTCACTCTAAACAGAGGACAGCATCTTATTAATGTGAAGTTACAAACATTCGCCTACTAGATTCTCAACCCATGCCTTACTTTTTCTATCAGTAAATGGATGGGGATTAATGCATATGCTTGTCTATAAGAAACCTCTGTGTTCCAATGCCCTAGTTCCAAAAAAGTTCTAAGAGACATAGCATTTATCATGAAAAGTCCAGGTAATACTCAAGCTTTCTTTCAATAATAAAAACTGATTAGTAAGACAAGCATCTTTTAGTGTAAGCAGTTCTAGAAAAGCCTTATTTTTCTGGAGGTCTGGAAGTCAAGGGGCTCAGAGCAGGAACACCACACAGTTCTTGGTAAGCTGCTACACATTACATGAAAGTCTATTTTTAACAGTCTCTAGCTAAACCTGGCAAAACAACACTCTTGTAAAATAGCAAAAGACAGATTTAAAATCCCAAGTTACTTAGTACAAAAGTCCACCTAGTAGACATGGCAATTAGTGTACTTTACTATTATTTCTTGTTTTTGAAGAACTTCATTGGAAAAATAAGTTATCTTGCTGTACACTCAAATATCTGGTACGTTTCCACAGTAAACAGTACTACTCTTATTCAAACTATAAAACACAATAAGATTTCATGGTATTCTTTAGTTTCTTGCCAATTCCTGCCACATAAAGTTAGCTTTATACAAAAAATAAGACTATGGAAATCCTTACACAATCAGAGGTTTTTTGAAAAAAGAATAAAATCATAAATAAAGACCATCTACAAGAACTGCTTTAGGTGACATGAGGTGTTCCCACTGAGATGTTTTCATTATCTGCCACGTCTTTAGTAAATTTTATACTGGGTTTTTTTTTCCCCCAAATTACAATTAGGCCAGCTCTCACCCTGAGTTCTTCAACATTTGGGTACTCTGACAGCTTCAGATTGGAAGTATCAAGGCGACGTTGATAATCTTCTAAGTGCTGAAAAATTAGGTAGGTTTAAGCCAAAGTTACTACTATGATCATCAATGACCTCCTTATTCCCAAATAAAACAGACACTTTAAATCTGCATTTTACAGAGCTCTCTGAAACATTACACAGGACTGAAAACTCATTCTTTCTTGAAACACTCTATTGAACTATATTGAATTGGTCTACATTTTGCTATGTATATTCTCAACAAACACCAACAAATTAAAAGAAAAACACTCTCTGCCCTTGACTTTGGTAATATTACTCTCCTGGTTCTCCTGGTTGCTCCTTCTCAATCTTTTCTTCAAACACATTGCCCTTTAACTAGCTTCTATTTATTCTTTGAACATGTAGATCAGGTACATGGCACAAAATTTAGAAGGCAAAATAAGGCACAAATACAAAGTAAGTCTTCCTCTAGTCCTGTCCCCTTGTTCCCCTCTAATTTCTATAAAGAAGCAATCTCTAATACCCATTTCTTGAGTAGCCATCAAGAAGGCTAATAGAATATCTGTGAGTATAGAAATATGTTTGTCTCTGTGCATGTGTGTATATGCGAGGTGGCTCCAAAAAGTTGCTGGGAAAATAGAATGAAAAGAGAATGGAATTTTTCCACAAACTTTTTGAAACTCCCATGTATACCTATATATCTTTTTTAAACAGCAGCACAAATGATAGTATAATATATTCACAGACATACTCCTGTGTGTCATGTATCTTAAGAGATTGTTCTCTATTAGTGGGACATATAGAGCTGCCTCGTTCTTTTTAATGACTGCATGTTACTCAATTCTGTGCATGAACTATAATTTACTTAGACTTTACTGTGAACATTTAGGTTACTTCCAATCTTCTATTATAACAAACAATGCTATAATAAAATGGTCTTAAACAGACACCTTTTCATAAGTGTATAGTCCACATGGCAATGTCCCAGAAAAGCTATTGGAACAAAGAGTATTTAAACTTTCCCAACATTAGAAAAATTTCCAAACATACAGAAAAGTCCAATGTGTATAGTGAACATGCCTACCACCTATATTCCACAACTAACGTTCTGTGATGTTTTTATTAATGACCTATCCATTCCATCAATTCAGCCCTCTATTTATCAATACATCTTATTTTTGATACATTTCAAAATAAGTTGTAGTTATAAATACATATCCGCCCTCAACATTTCAGCATGAGTATCACTAACAAGAATTCAATTTTGCTCACAATTTTTTAAAAGTAAAATTAATATGCAGTGAAATGCACACACATCTTAAGTATATCTTTCCATGAGTTCTGACAAATGTATACATCTGTGCAAGGCAAATGCCTGTCAAGATATAAGGGGACTTCAAAAAGTTTGTGGAAAAATTCCATACCTTTTAATTGCATTTTTCCATGAACTTTTAAAATCCCCTTCATAAAATGCATTACTCCATGGCCTCATCTATCTTGAAATCAGAAGAACTTGAAGAGTTCCCATTCCTGACCATTCTGACCAGGGGCACAATAGAAGGTCACAGATAGAATGGAAGAATACAAAACAAACTCAAATTTCTACAAAGACCAGACTTCCTGCACTGAGACTGGAGAAATCTGAGACCATGGCCCTTATATACCCTTTGAACTACAGCAAACCCTCGAGGTCACCTTTCATCAAAATAATAGATATGAACTTACAAAGTAAAGAATAATCACTAGTGAGTACTGTGCTTTCTTAAATAATTAACTGTTGCTGTTAAGTGCTGTTGAGTCAGTTCTGACTCACACTGACCCTGCAGAGAGTTTCTGAGGAGCAACTGGTGAGTTTGAACCACTAGCCTTGTGGTGAGCAGTGCAGTGTTTATCCTACAGTGTTTATCCACACCAGGAAACCAAATAATCAACTATATGAGACCAAATGGTCAACATTTATCCTAAAACAAATATGAGCAGGTAAGAAGGAGCAGGAAATTAATTCTAGATTAATGGAAATAGAATAAACAAAATGGAAATGATGAGAAAGTTGATACATTGTGTAAAATATAATCAATGTTACAATTTACATAAAAATTGTTAACGGAGAACCTAATTTTCTGTGTGTGGTGCTGTGGGTTAATGTGCTGGATTGCAATGTCAGTTTTAACTGTAAGGTTGGTGGTTCAAACTCACCAGTCGCTCCTTGGAAACCCTGTAAAAGTTTGCTATGAGTCAGAACCAACTCAACGGCACTTAACAATAACAACAACAATCTTCTGTGTAAATTTTCACCCCAAACTCAAGATTGTTAAAACACACACACACAAACACTACAATCATCTCAAAAAGTTTCATCATACATGTTCTTCCCAATCTCCACCCACTGCATCTCCAATACCAACTACTTTTCTCATATTTTTCCACCATACATTGGTTGAGTCTGCTCTAGAAGTTCTTATAAATGGAAACATATATATGTACTCTTTTGTTGTGTCTAGTTTCTTTCACTCAGCATAGTACTTGAGTATATTAACCCATGTTGTATGTATCAGTAGTTTATTCCTTTTTATTGCTGGTAATATTCTAGTGTATGACTATATCACAGTTGGTTTATCCTGTCTCCTGTAGAACTCTTGAGCTGCTTCTGGCTCTTAGGAATAAAGCTGCTGTAAACATTTTTGCACATAACCTTTTGTGGCCATATACCTTCAATATTCTTAGGTAAAACACTAGATTTACAAACATCAGATTTACAGACAACAACTACTGGCCCTTTAATGCAGAACTTCCAACAGATTCTGCCATGGTCAACAAAGTGAAAGAGGGAACAGACCTGAATTTTTACAATTTGGTGAATTACAATTTGAGTGATTCATCATACCTTGAATGGGGAAAACTAAGGGTCCAAGTCATGGAATAGGAGACTTGGAAGAGGTTGTAGTGAGCCCCTTCAGAAGCCTAATGAGTGAGACCGGATTACTGTAAGGACTCTCTGGAAAGCCACGTGTGTTCAAAGTAACATGGCTGGCCACCATCTTTGAGTAGGGTAGCAGTGCTTCAAGTCCTACTATGATGTTATGTAAATTTGCACTCACATTAAAACAATTGAACCAACATCTTACTAGCAAAATTTTTCATCACATTAAGCATCACTTACTTCATGTGCAGTTTTTAAACCATTGAAAAGACTTTGTACCTTTCTTGCACTAAAGACTAAGAACTGTAGATACCTGTTCAGACTGACTACAAATTCTTAAAGACACAGCTAAGAATGGATCTTCTTCATATTGCAGGGATAACTTATATTGCTAGATTGCCCTCTGATGTTAAAATCTTTTGCACTTCAAACAATACATTTGAAAGTACCTGTTCCCGATAGCCTCACCAACAAAATTATCATCATACTCAGTTATTAAGATATTACCTAATGTTTATAGATTCAATCAGCCTCCATATGACCACATTCTAAATTTTATTTTAAGTTCAGTCCTCTTAGAGCCAGACCCACAATGATCACTTGTTTACTGTGGGTGTCTGTCCACCTGACACACCAAACAGATCATCTTCCCCCTAACTCTGGGGTTTCTCCACTTTTCCATCATGCTCTTCAAATGTTTAAGCCAGTGATCTGGGGTTTAATCTTGATATTAACTCTCCTTCAAACCCTTCCTTAAATAAATCACCAAGTTCTATCACTTTACCTTCAAAATACTTACCCAATGCTTGCACTTCTCTAAGTTACCATTATCTCCAGACTTGACTGTTATATGAGACTACGACCTGAGCCCTTCTCGTCCACTCGTTTGCTTCTTCAGCCCATTTTCCATAAAGTAGTGATACTTTTAAAGTAAAAATCTAAACATGCCATTTCCTTCTTAAATGTCTCTAATGAATTCCTATTTGTTCTTAAAGAATAAAATTTAAATCTTCAGCATGGTCTTACACAGAAGCCTTGATGATTTGGCCCTGGCCAATTTTACCTATTTCACACCACAGTGGCGTCTACTCTTTTGGCATGATCTCTACTAATCTTTCAATTCCTTAAATAAACCGTGTTTCCTCTTACCTCACGACTTTTGTACATGCCATTCCCTACAAGGCTGTCCTCTTCCACATTCTTTTGGTTCATTTCTACTCAATCTTCAGAGTTTGGTTCAAATGTCAATTCCTCACGGCTTTCTCTGATAACCACAACCCAACATCCCCAAGATTGGCTAGGCCCACTAGTTACAAACTCATTGTACTTAGTTGCTGCTGAATTGGCCCCCAACTCATAGTGACCCCAGGCACAATGGAACAAAATAACATTGCCTGGTCCTAACCATCGCCATGATCAGCTGCAGACTAAACTGTTGTGATCCACAGGGTTTTCAGTGGCTGCTTTTCCTGGTATGTCTTCGTCTGGGAGCACCAGTGAAATCTGTTCAGCAACATGCTAGCCTCCATTGGATGGGTGGTGGCTGCGTATGAGGTGGTCTCCCACATGGGAGGGGAAAATTCTTCCACTGAACCAACCATGTTTCCTATAAACTAACGTTGTTACACACCATTGATTGGTTCTGACTCACAGGGTTTCACAGGATATAAATCTTTACAAGAGCAGAAAGTCTTGTTTCTCTCTCGGAGTAGCTGGTGAGTTAGCAATTCTGTTACACACTTACAGAGAGCATCCTGAAATTCTTTTACAGCAGCTGTTACAACTAATACAAAAAACGTGCATTATAATCTATCTTATGCTTTACTATTTAATGCAAACAAACACTTAAGATACTCAAAAAGTCAACATAACTCCACTGCTCTATCATAAAATGATCACCCAAATATGTGAATAGTCAACAAATGCCTTGCTTTTCAATTATGTAGTGATGGTGTCAATTATTGTTTTATAGATCCCAGCTAGTACAAATATAATAGTCTCACTAAGTCACGCTGTATTTTCTTGCTTTTCATCCTTACCTGCTTGTTCTCTGCCTCCTTGACAGCCTGATTCACATAATTTAAGATCTGACGACAGTGATCTGCAGCTTTCTTCACCTTTTCTTTTTCTGTTGGCCATTCTACATACACAGGGGAAATCCAAAATGTAAAATGGAGGAAATCAGAAGAGTATGAAACACACACACACACACACACACACACACACACACAGAGCATATATACTCCTCACTTACCGTCTGACACTGACATTTATGACAACAGTAAAAAGCCTACGATCCAAATATTTTGAGCATTAATCAGCCCTGCCTATCAGCACAGCTCCTCCAGGGCTTGTGTCACCCCCAAGGTATTTAATGAGGTGGGGAACCCAGCAGGCACCTGATGCTCCAGCTTCTCCGGGTTTGTATCTCCTGGCTCAGGAGCAGGAGCAAGGCACAGACAGCGAGTGGTGGCACTCACCTCTATGGATCTGCCCCCTAGCTGGGGCCACTCTGCATAGCCCACCCCCTGCTGCTCTGCTATCCTGCTACCCTGCTTCTCAATACCCATACCAAGTTGTCACAGAGCCAGAGCTGGAACACTGGGTAGCTAAGGATACCCAACCAGAAGCACACAGCATGAATTAGATTCTGGTGAGGAGAGCAAAGGCAAGCCCATGACTTATGCAGGTACCAAGGGGCTAAGGCTGCACAGCTGGGAAGGCTATGGTCAGGGAAGAGGGGAGGCTGGGGTAGAAAATGGCAAGTATTTCATATCACAGATTTTCACATAACAACCTGGACTTTGGAACCAAATCATGTCAACAAAAGAGGAGTGCATGTCTATATATCTATATCTTTACACAGAGTCCTGGTGTGGCACTGTAGGATAAGCACTGGACGTTAACCTCAAGGTTGGCCGTTCAAACCTACCAGCCACTCCTCAGAAACCCTATAAGGGTTGCTATGAGTCAAAACCGACTGGACAGCACTTAACAACAACAACAACAAATCTATACACACACACACACACAAACAGGAATATAATTTTTACATCTCAATGTAGAGAAAACAAAAATCCTCACCACTGGACCAATAAACAACATTCTTATCAATGGAGAAAAGATTGATGTTGTCAAAGACTTCTTTTTTCTTGGATCAACCATCAACACTCATGGAAGCAGCAGCCAAGAAATCAAATGACGTATTGCATTAGGCAAATCTGTTGCACAAGACCTTTTTAAAGTGTTCAAGAGCAAAGATGTCAGCTTGAAGACTAAAGTATGCCTGACTCAAGCCATGGTATTTTTAGTAACCTCACAGGCATGCAAAAGTTGGGACAGTGAATAGGGAAGACCGTAGAAGAATTGATGCTTTTGAGTTATAGTGTTCGAGTAGAATATTGAAAGTACCACAGGCTGCCAAAATAACAAACAGATCTGTGCTGAAAGAAGTACAGCCAGAGTGCTCCTTGGAGGTCAGGATGGCCAAACTTCATCTCTCATACTTCAGACATAGTCTCAGGAGGGACCAATCACTGGAGAAGGATATAATATTTGGTAAGGTGGAGGGACAGAGAAAAAGAGGAAGACCTCCAGTGAGATAGATTGGCAAAGTGGCAGCATCAATGGGCTCAAGTGTGGCAATAACTGTAAGGATGGCCCAGGACCGGGCAGTGTTTCATTCTATTGTGCACAGGGTCACTATGAGTAAGTATCAACTCAATGGCACCTAACAACAACAACAAAGACCTTGAATATTTTTATAGCAAGCTAACACCTATGGCAAAATCTCAATTCAGATAATCTTTGGACAAGCAAGATTTCTTATGACCATTCTTATGACTAATCTTTAAAAGATTAATATTATGGTTAATATTTAAAAGTCCTGTTATTGAATCTAAGAAGTGATACTTTTAGTCAAGTATCAAGTACACACACTGTTATATGAGTATATGTCATATTCCATTATTTTTAAATTCCACTTTTCCATGAACTTTTTGAAATTCTCACATACAACCCTAAGGGGCAGGTCCCACTCACATTATAAGCTATACAAATGGGATCTGTCCTACCCCTCCCCGGATTCACAGGATATAGCCTTCAAGATTATGTGCAGTTAACCTGCTAATCAGTATTTTTAAATGACAACACAATTCAAAATAACTCTCCAAAAAGTTTCTTTAAATTTGAGGTAATAAATAGTTAAAGAAAGAAAATTGGATTACAGCATTTGCATCTTTCAAAGAACAGGAAATTCACCAAAATGTGTTGAAACTGCATCGATGTCAGAATATTCAAAATTACAATGCTCCAACTACCCTGAGCAGATATATTTAAGTATTAAAATTAATTCATATGACTATAAACCACTTTTACTATATATATAAAAAAATTATTTCCAGTTATGTATTCAAATTCTCAGAAATGGGTTTGGTTGCCTAAAATTATAATTGAGACCTAGAGGTATAAGAGCCCAAAAATCAACTGAGAAGCTATTAATTCACTTCATAGGAGATTTGGAATTATAATGCACCCTAAACCTGCTTCCTCTCTGAAGCCAACTTGGGCTGACTTAATAAAAGTACATATACAGACCTAAAACATCTCTTTGATCCAGGGTATACCATCTTCAAATCAAATATGATACAAGATAGAACAAGAGTTAGCAAAGTCTTCTTTCCCCTCTGTAAAGAGCCAAATAATAAATACATGGGACTTCAAAAAGTTTGTGGAAAAATGGAATTTAAAAATATTAGAATGTTCCATGTTTGATGCTACTTTATATTTTCTACTTTTGCAAGCCATACAGTTGTTGTGGCAACTACTCAACTCTGCTGTTGTACTGCAAAAGCAGTCACAGACAACATGCAAACAAATGAGGATGGTATGTTCCAATGACACTGTACTTGCAACAAAGTAAGTGGCGAGCCAGATTTGGCCCTGGAGGCATAGTTTGTCAAACTCTTTACTAGAGTTACTAACAAAGTACATTAACCCAAACAGCCTGAAAAGATTACACTGTATCTTGTTAGAAAATCTTACTATATTATTTGGAAATCCTGCAGGTACCAAGGACACTATGATATTATTTAGCAGAACATGTTACTTTTGTTCCTAAACTTTTTTTTTTTTTTTCAATTTCTGTGAGAATGTTATACCTGTATATTTGGAAATATTATCCAATAAAAGAGGGTACTTAGTAAGCCTCTGCATTTGGGTGGGAATGATATCCTTCAGCTGCAGACGACGACACAGTGGGTTACTCTCAGCATCCTAAAATTGAAGTGAAATAAGTAAATTCATATTCTTATTAGGACAATAATTACCTAATATGTACCATGCACTCACTATATATGTCTACATCATTGTTGTTCCTGTGAAGTGCCATCAAGTTATGACTCATAGCGACCCTGTAAAGGGTTTCCAAGGAACAGCTGGTGGACTTGAACTGCTGACCTTATAGTTAACAGCTCAGTGCTTATCCTACAGGGCCACATCAGGTCCACATCATCATAGTTCTGAGTATTAAATCAAGATTAAAAACAAAAACAAAAAAGTGCTATACTTCTTTCTCCTTTAATGACGTAACTAGGGGGAAAGGGCTTTTATCACTAAACTACAGACTTGTTTTCTGTTTAAACAAGAACTGAGAGCATTCAGAATCAACTGAGGGTTTCATCCTCACCTATTGAGAAAATCTTATTATATTTTTCTCTGACTGGTATTCCTATTAAAAATTAATCAGCTAATTTGCTACCTGGAGTCCTGGCATGGTACTGTAGGATAAGTGCTGGATTGCTAACTGAAAGGTCAGTGGTTCAAAACTACCAGCCACTCCTCAGAAATAGGATTGCTATGAGTCACAACTGACTTGGAAGCACTTAACAACAATTTGCTAACTGCCTTTCCAAGTAAGCACAATGAATCCCTAGTCTGGATCTGCTAGCTCATTTACACCATGGTCTGCATATCTGTCAAAACTACTCAACTTTGCTGTTAAGAGCACAAACACAGCCATTGTTGTTATTGTTTAGTGCCATCAAGTCAGTTCTGACCCATAGCGACCCTGTGTAGAGTTTCTGAGGAGCAGCTGGTGAGCTTGAACTGACGACCTTGCAGTTCAAATGGCTTTGCAGTCTGGCAATATTCATATACAATATTTAAATACATAGGCATAGCTTTGTATCGTAGGATCAGCACTGGACTGCAACCACAAGGTCAGCAGTTCAAACCTATTAGCTGCTTCTCAGAAGCCCTATATAAGGTCGCTGTGACACATGGCAACTTGTACAATAGAAAGAATTCTAACATGACTTCCACGATTACAAGTCTCTGGTATTATTGGTGGAACTCCCCTTAAATACTGGTACAAACTGTGACTGAAATGGAATATCATCACTCTCATAATGAGGTTACTAATCAACTGAGTTAATAAAAATGGAGATTGTTTTTGGTAGACTTGACCAAATCAGAAGTGCCTTTAAAAGAAAGCAAAGTGTCAGAGGGATATAACTCTACTTGTTTGGGATATATCCATGTTCTGAATTGTTTGTGAGGACCATATAGCTAAGAGACGTAGATGTTCTGCAGGAGTTAAGAATGGTTCCTGGCCAACAACTGTAAGAAGATGGGATCTCAGTTACGTAACTGCAAGGAAATGAAGTTTGTCAACACCTCAAATGCATCCTGATGAGAGTCTAAACAGCAGACCTTGATAAACGACATCTACCCCAAACCACAGAAACTGAGGTAATAAACGTGTGTTGTTTAAGTTCTTACATTTGTAGCAATTTGTTATGCAGCATAGGAAACAAATAAACCACACTGCAATAGAACTTTATTTATAAAAATCAGCAACAGACTAGATATAGCACCTTTTAATGTTTTGGTAATATTCTTTTAGTAGTGTGATAGGTCACATCCTGATAATATCCCCAATAACAAGGTGGAATTCTATACTAAGTATTTTAATCCTGACCTTTATTATCCTTTATTCTTCACTATTCCAATATTCACCTTATGCTCTTCAGTAATTTAACTAATTCTTGGCTTTAAAAAATGATAATATGGATATAATTATTATAAATGACTTAGTTATAACTTCTCTAGTTTTTTCTATAATTAATAAAAACCTGAATTTGTTTTTTACATGGCTCATTCAACTCACCAGCACAAAAGTATGGAATCGAGAATCCTTCTTCTGACGAGACTTGATCATTTCCAGGGCAAAAGGTTGGTTACTACAAAAAGTAGCAGCAGCTTGTTTCAACTTCTCTTCTCCTGGTCCACTGAACTGTGCCAAGAATGTAAAGGAAACAATATGAAATGGGATACTAAGCTTATATTATGCTAGACAAAATGACATTAGCCACAAATCTTTTCAAATAAGTATTCTCAAGTGACAAGAAACACAGAACTACAAGCCTATGCAAAATATCATTTATCTATTTAAAAAGGCTAACCTTAACCCATTCAGACCTTTCCTGATCACATCCCAATGTTTTCTTGCTCTTTGTTCCGTCAAGTAGGTTCCAATCCATAGCGACCCTGTATAGGGTTTCCAAGGAGTAGCTGCTGAGCTTGACCCACTGACCTTGCAGTTCAAACGGCTTTGTAGTCTGGCGCATTAACCCACAGTACCACACCAGGGCTACCACAATACATTAGCTTTCAGTCAACAAGCTACTGAACTACATAGAGAGACTGATGTTTGGGGGATACGAGACACAAAATGCCCAGAGACTGAGATTACATTTTCAGTTTTTTAAATTCTCACACCAGAACAAGAATTACTCTGTAATTGCTCCTGGAAGAAAATCCTTAGGATTCCAGCGTTCTTTCTTACTCACTAAGGCAGATCACAGCTATTCTGTGTCACAATAAAATGAAATCACTGCTGCTTCACCTGTGTGGGGGCTGGAGTTGGCTCAGGAAAAGATCCATGAAGCTCCTTTGTCAAGTATTCTACTTTTTTTTTTTTCCCAACTGAAAAAAAGTTTGTATTTTCAGATTTATATTTTTCCCATCTTTATTAAAGGTAGGAAAGACAGAAGAGAATGTTTTCTCTGTGTGAGGTATGGTTTAAAAAGCATTTATGTGGCAAAAAAGATCATATATATATATATCATAGTGAAAGATCAAAAATCATGTTTCTATCCTGCTTGGGCAATTTTTCAAAAAAAAACTTTTTCCATTTTTATCTTTATTTTTTTAAGTTTTTATTGTGAATTAAGTGAAAGTTTACAGAGCAGATCATCAGTTTTACATTCAACAAATCATACACCTTGTTTCATTACAATGAACCATCAGTACTCCATGTACCATCAGTCCATCAGTTAACAGTATTTTTCTCTATTCACCTTAGCTTTTTTTTTTTTTTTTTTAATGCTTTTTTGTGAGTTATGTGATAGTTCACATGGGAGAATGGGAGAACATTAGCTTCATATTAATCCCATCATATATCGTTTCCTTGCCATGGTTACAATCCCCTCCATGCATCATCCACCAACTACAAGGTATACCCCGCAAGCCTGCCCCCCAGTCATCAGCACACAGCCCCCCTCCCTCTCCGGGTCCAAAGTCCCCAGATGCGTCTCTGCCTCCATCTTTGGCATCACTGCTTCTCTGGGTAGGGTTCTGATCTCCGCTCCTAGACTGCAAAGTTAATCCCTCCCCTCCCTTTGCTACAAAATGTCTACCTTTACATTTCCAGCCTTTACAATCAGTCCTGATAACAATTATTCACCATTGTATCTCAAGAGACCTATCCGCATCCCCTTCCCTCGGCCCCTCCTAGACAGATTGGATACTACTCAGTAGAGATTCTACCTTCTTCCGCCCCTCTGGATCTAGGTTCCCTCTTGAACGTGTGTAAGCCAGTCACTTCTTGCCTCTGTAGCCCCCCCATTCTGGGCAGCCAATGTCCAAGTTGCCCATCCCTGTACTCTCTGTGTGTGGAGGGGTTGGGAATGATCCTCGCTGTGAAGATTTGTTCCCTCTTTTGAGCTACTGCATCCATAGGTGTATCAAGTTCATCAAATTGTATCAAATTACTTTTTTTCCCTCTTCTTTCTTCTTCTGTTTGAGCTCTGATCATCCAGTCATTGAAGCCAGGTCAAGTGGGTATTATCTGCAAGTGTGGGTGTACCTATGCATGTGCCCTCTCTTTATATCAGCTGGATGGTTCACTTTCCACTCTAGTCCTCTGTGGCTATGTCACTGACTCTGGACCCAAGAGTCCCCAGGTCTTGTCACAATACTGGCCAGCCAGATCTCCAGCCGGGTTCACAGGAGTCTATTCAACATTGTAGGGTTTAGCTCGCAACTTCATTTCTGCTTTTCCCTTATCAGTGACAAATGTGATCCCTAATCAGAGAGTGGATTCCCACTGGGTCTTAGTGTTAGAAAGAAGTTTGCCCTGAGGGGACCTGACCACTTGCTTTCTTGTCTCCTGGGTGAGCCACTTGTTAGTTCTTGTAGTAATCAGTGGATCTGCCTGTATTGTTTTGTATTTTTCCTGTCAGTCTTTCTTTCAAGAAGCATCTTCTATTCTTCTGGCCGCTCAAGGCTGGTCTGCTTGCCCTTTCAAGTGAAAATCTCCGACCTCAGAAGATTCTGGATACTGTTCAGGATTCCACCTATGGTCTATTGAGTAATGCACAGGCTCTGCAGGAAGTCTCCTTCACTGGGCACGTTATAGCCTCTTTTTAGGTATTCCAAAAGTATTATACAAATTTAAAAGTATCCATTATATTATAATGGACCATTTTAAATTTGCAGTCTTATGTTTGTATATGTAATAATTTTAAAGTATCTGATAAGACACCTAACAAGTGCTTTGCTCACACTGTTAAGTGCTGTTTAGTCGTTCTGACTCATAACGGCCCTGTATAAGGTTTCTGAGGAGCTACTGATGGGTCAGAGTCAACGCAATGGCACTTAACAACAACAACAATTGGTGGGTCTGAACTGCAAACCTTGTGGTTCGCAGTCCAGTAGTGATCTTACAGTACCACACAGGGAGTCTTTGTTAAAAGCCAAATTCTCAAAAGTTTGTACATAAAGATATTTTGTGAAAAATCCTTTTGTAATGGGTATGTAGATAAATTGCAGATATTTTTCTGTTCAAACAGGACACATTCAAAGTGATATTTTAATGTATTACTCCAATCTTGTATTCATGTTCTACTATATGCATGACACTCAACATGTTTAAAGATAAAACAAGCAGCAGCATTATTTGCATGTTAGTCAATCTGAGAGCTACACAAATACTAAGAGCTGCTGGGATTACAAAATAAAGCAACTGTCTTAACCTCAGGCAGTTTTACAGGTGTGTGGCCGCTATGGGTTAACAGCCAGACTGCAAAGTCATTTGAACTGCAAGGCTGACAGTTCAAGCACTCCAGGTACTCCTTGGAAACCCTTATACAGGGTCGCTTTGGGTCGGGATCGACTCAACGGCACTTAACAAAAACAACATGTATATATGGGATCTGAGGGAACTAAATACTTGAACTCTTCAGAGTGATTCCTAAAAAAAATTAGTGGTAAATCTAAAGACCCATTTATGATATCTCCTTTTAGGATTTCTTACCAATGCTTTAAATTAATCCTTGTATCTAAGAGCTGGTAAATCTATTGTGTTTTTCATTAACTTTTTATACATATATCAACCACACTGATCAAGAATCTAAAAGAAATTTTTTGTCCTCTACGCTCACAGGTTTCTCTGCTTTACCATGCAGATTGATACAGTACAACGAAAGGACCAATTCCGTGCTTTATTAATGACAACTCTCACTTGATGCTTAGGGTTAAACATTATTCTTAGGGAATGCAAATGAAATGACTTATAAATCAAGACATGCTATCTTCAGCCCATGTGATGTTCAACCTTTTAATCTATTTTGACATGGAAATTAATGCTACGTTATGTTGCAATATAAAATGCAATGATGAGCTCATAAAACTTGCATTCTGTTTCAAGTTGAGCAGTGTACTATCAAGCCAACAGAACTAGTTATATAACTTTCACTGGAGAAAACTGAAAATGATCGCCACATTTTCAGAGAGCAGCCGTAGAGTAAACATGTCAGGGAAGTTAAATCTTAATAATAATAATATTGAAGTGGGTCTGGGTTTGAAAATGCTTTTGGAAAATTTAATAACTGCAGTGTGAGCCAGATTACAATTCCACGTTCCTGTTCTTGAATCAAATGGCTAGAAAAGATCTAATTGGTTTAGGAGATTCTAGGTCATGATGTTACCACCAATCTCAGGAATTAAATGACTGTTTTGTCAACTTTGTAGTCTTTATTATCTTTTAAAAAATTGTAATGGTAGAATTCACAAAGTCTTGTGGAATTTCCCCAAGTGTTCTATGTTATTGCTGTTGTTAAGCGCTGCTGAGTCAGTTCCAACTCATGGCCACCCTGTATAGGGTTATAGGATTTCTGAGGAGCGATTGGTTAGCTTGAACTGTCAACTCCTGCAGTTCAAATGACCTTTCAGTGACGTAAATTTCTGTGGGCGTATCTATACAGTTCTGTTCAACTCAGTGGAAGACACTGAGGTCTACACTGGAACTTTATAATTGAAATCACTGCCTTAACTATAGTACTTTCTTTAAAAAATCTCATTCAAGTACACTTTCCCCTAGTGTGTTTTTCTGTATGTTCTAGTTTAGGTCTCCCCCATCATATGTTCCAATAACAACCTGTATTTTTACCTTTTTAAACACTCATCAACTAGAAATAACTAAAGACTGTTTTCCCATTGACTGTAAACTTTAGAAGCCATGTCTGCTTTGATGACCACTCTATGCCCACCACATAACACAATATATACCCTCAAGGATATACCAACAGACTCACATAGAAATATAAACAGAATTGGACAGACTGCTGCTATAACCTCTAAACTCTTTCCTTATATTGTGAATTGTTGTTGTTAGGTGGCTTGAGTCAGTTCTGACTCATAAAAACCCTACGTACAACAGAACAAAAACACTGTCTAGTTTGGCACCATCCTCACAATTGTGTCTACGTTTGAGCCCACTGTTTCAGCCAATGTGGCATTCTTTCTCATTGAGGGCCTTCTTCTTTTTTTCTGACCCTCCACTTTACCAAGCATGATGTCATTCTTCAGGGACTGGTACCTCCTGTTAACTATCCTGCTTCCAAGACAGATTTGTTCTTCTGGCTGTCCATGGTATATTCAATAGTCCTCATAGCACTATAATTCAAAAATGCATCAATTCTTCTATGTTCTTCCTTATTCATTGTTCAGATTTCACAAGCTCATGAGGTGTTAAAAATGCCATGGCTTGGGTCAGGTGCACCTAAGTTTTTTTTAAAACTTTGCTTTTAAACATTTAAAAATATCTTTTGCAGCAGAATTGCCTAATGCAATGCATTGTTGTATATTATGAATAAGACTGAAGAATTTCCACTTTTCTACTTTTGGCAAAAGGGTGGCACAGTGGGTTGAGTGCTGGGCTGATAACCACAAGATCAGGAGTTCAAACCCATCAGTTGCTCCAGAGATATGAGACTGTCTCCTCTCATAAGGCTTTATGGCCTTGGAAACCCTTTGGCGCAGTTCTACCCTGTTCTATAGGGTCACTATGAGTCAGAATCGAATTGATGGCAGTGGGTTTGGGACACTATATATTATTGGTGATGATGGTTCTAGAGTTATGCAATTGTCTAATGTTGTATATTAAGACTGTTACTTTTGGAAAACAGAAATGACAAAAATCTACATTAATTAAATTATTTCTATCAAGTCAGTATTACTCTACAGTCTTCAAAGTACAACGGACTAGTATCTTTAATTCAATGGAAAAGTTGAATGCGTTCTCCTGACTCATATATATATTAAATACGTGAACATTTACAAAGTTTATCATTAGCTTTGAAAGTTGGATGAGTTTGCATATTTGGAAAAGTTAGTTACTTAACCTCAATTCTTATCATCATTTGTCCATAAGAATATATTTTTTTAAATAGAAAATATCCTTACCCAGCACAGCAAATCTTCTCCAATCTGATCAATAACAGAAGTCTCGTTCCTCTTTCGAATAGCCTTCATTTGCTCATTCAACCCAACTAAGGAAAAAATTAAGTATGCACTCCTTTTAAGCTGAATCATTACCAACAAGATAAATTTTTAAAGAAAAGATTTTCATAGAATAGTTGCTTCCAATATTCTTAAATCTGGACACAATTCTTATTTATCTAGGTATCTTTGAGTTCTATCTAAAAAACAAGTGCCAACGCGTGAAACAATACTTTTGGAAAGTAACACATTACATACAGTGCAGTTGCATCAAACATGCATTTAATATCAAGCCTCTATCTATAACCATGTTGATAAAGAAATTAAATTTAAATAGTGCACAGGATTTTGCCTATTGTTCCTCTTGAAATGCTTATGCCCACAGGCATATATAATCAAGCCTGATTTTGACACTGCAAAAATCTAAGATCCGTCACAAAGAAGTAGAGGGGCTTCAAAAAGTTTGTGGAAAATGGGATGAAAATATAATGTAATTTTCTAGGAACTTTTTGAAGCAACTTCGTAAAAGGCATCAATTTGGTGGGCAAGAAGTGGGAGTTGACTACATCTTTGATGTAAAGAAGACTGAAAAATTAACTGCCAAAGAGAAATAACGACTTACAAAGAAAGGAACTGATACAATTGTCTATAAAAGTCCAAGATGATATAACCAAAGAAAACCAACAAGGCAGAATTTCTGTATACTTACTCAAGTGTGTCAAGTAACAAAACAATGAGCAAAGTTAAATTTAGTACCTGAAAACTATCCCATCATGATATTATTGATTTAAAACACATTTATACATATATATTATTACACGGAACATATCTTTTTAAAAGCACATATACTGCAATTAATAGAAAATTTAAGAAAATTTTCAAGGTTAATTTTGACTATTCATATTTTTTACTTTATGCACTGACTGTAGATCCTAAGTTCTATATACAAAAAGGTTAGATCCTAAGTTCTACATACAAAAAGGTTATTTGAGGGAGAGAAAATAAAAGATGCACTCAGAGATTCAATCATTTCCTTATGTCATGGGCTCACATGTAATTCCAGGAGCACCAACATGGAAACATTTATAAAATTTAGCTGTTATGGTACTTTTATACTCACAATCCCTTCTCTATGGAAATGCTGGGAACAAAGATCAAAGTCAATTGCTCTTACTATGAAGCTGAAGAATGTCTTCCAAATTTGAAAAAATTTTCCGTAGTTCTGAAGGTGACAAAATTCCTTCTCTGGACACTCGCTGATAGAACACTTGATCAAGAACCTTCAGTGTTCGAACATGAGCTCTTTCAGTGTAGAACAATTCTAATCAGAAAAAAGGAGATAAGAAATATTATCTTAGAATAATTCCAATTGAACCAAACACAGACTTCATCTGAAGAAAGTAGCAAATGAGTTACACACTAAATCATTTCCTTTAGAAAGGTGACCTTTTTCAAAATTACCTCCATGAGTCCATGAAACTTCCCTACATACTGATCCTCAGAGCTGAATATACCCACTTTTCACTTATTGACATGGTTAGGTTCCAAAGATCAGGTCATTATGCAAAAACCAGCATTATATGAAAATGGAGGATGAGCACATCATTACAGAATTGCCAAACTACATCATATACGACTGTCAAAACATTCATGGCACAAATCTGTCACGTTTGCTACGGTGAAATAAATACCATACTAGGATAAAGAATTAACAGGATCATAGCCTTTCCTTTACTACTTATCAACTGCATGATTTTGATTGACTTAACTAATGTCTCTAAGTCTTACTGCCTTTTTATAATTTATTTATAATCTCTGAATAAAAATGACAGCCTGAAGCTAAAGGCATGGGGCAGATAAAGGATTCTCAAGTTTACCATCTACAATGTGTCAAACCTTAAGTATCCTGTGGCTAAGCATTTTTTCTTTTAAAGTAACTATAAGAGTCACAGAACCATGTGTTTTGTTTAGTTTAAGAGTTCAACGATCATCTATGTAATGCAGTTTCCACTTTGTTTTTCAAAAGGTGAGCAGAAACCCTGAAGCAAACTCTAGTGCTGAGGGGTTTAACTTTGCCCTTTACAAAATTAGGAACTGAAAACAAAACAAAAACTGATTAAACTCACCATTAATTACTTCCTGTCTTTTGATCTCACAAGGTTTTAGTCCCAGTAACACTTCTCGACTAACAAGCTGCTGCCAGTTGGGTGGATCTGTCTCTAAGTCATTTTCAAATTGTTCATCCTCACTTTGACTTTCTCCAAAAGCTATGCTGTCAAATCTAATAGATAAATAAATGAAAAAGATGAATCCCATTTGAAAACAGATGATGGACAATGGGCAAGAACACAAGTCTTTACAGTACAGTGAATCAGTCAGATTTCTAAACTATGGCTAAAAAATCACCACCTCCTACAAAAGAGTTTACATTTTTTATATGCAGCTCAACATTTACCTTTTGATAGACTTACGCTTATTAAGAACTTTCTTTTATACTGTTTAACTGATTCATGTACGGAGTTTCTTTCCTTTAAAACTGGGGCTTTAGGGGAAAAATATATTTCTTTAAAATGTGCATTTATTGAAAGCTACTTAAAAATTACTTACTTTCGAAAGGGCTTTGGTGTCCCATGTTCAATTACCCTAAAACAGTAGAGAGTAGACAGTCCACATGAAAACAAAATAGTGGTCAAGAAATTTATATTAGAGACACAAAACTTCATTAAACTAAAGTGGCTTGATAGTTGGTTTTTCTGGATATTGTAATGATTTAATAAAATTTAAAGTAAATTTCAGTACCTATCTAATGTTTACTGCCAATAAGTTCTAGCTGTTTCCCCAAAAATTACAAACAGTAAAAAATGCTGCAAAGTAGAGGAATGATACATAATTCAAAAAATCTTTTAGCAATGCCCTAAACCTCCCCAAACTATCAGTGAATTACCTTTCTACTTCCCATTCATCCTCCTGCACTTGGTCTAAGGAGGGAGGTGGGAAATCAAAAACCGTATTGGGAGTGCGGGGTGTGGCATCTACAGAGTCTCCAGATGGTGGGGTTTCTCCAACTGGCTTTGATCCTGAAAAGTCAAGAGTCAGATATTCAATCAGCATTAACATTTAGTAAAATCACTGATTAGAAAACCAAAATTTGTCCCCAAAAGAGCTCTAACTGAACCCATAGTCACATTCTTACATAAATAATTGTAGGTTAAAACTAAATTTTTACTATATATCAAAGTCTAAAATTTGTGAAATGTGAAAATCACTCTGAACACTTTTCTAGAAATTAATGCAAAACATGGTACCATCTCAAATAGTTCAGAAGAGCTTATTAAGGAGCAACATTCTCCTATCTAACCCCTTTTATCCCGAGTGCCAACCTTTTTCATGATTTTAAATTTTAATTATTTTGGGGTTTCAATTCCAAACAATAACCTCATATGTCTTTTTTCTTAATTTATTCTCTTTTAGGTAATTTTGATTTCTCCCTGACAATTCTGTTCACTTATATTTCTCACCTTCACTTCTGCCATTTCTTCACAATTATATAGTATTATTTTATATTCATAAAATAACAACTGTCACATTATTAATTGTATTATTAGTTATTACCTAAGCTAAATGGTATACATTCATTCTTCATTTACGTACATGGTTAGGTTCCAGAAACCAGGTTGTTATGTGAAAATTGGCATTATGCAAAAATGAAGGATGACCAAATCAGATCACAAAAGGATGAGTGATGCATAATTGCATCATTGCATAATTGCTAAGCCATTGGGAATCGTGGTCCGCCAACCTGGAACACAACCTTAACCATCACAGCCAGCATCACTCTCCACCTTGACAACTGTTTCCTGGCATACATCAGTAATTCACAAAATAGTTGGACAGTAGACATTTTACTATTGCTATAAATGTGAAAAGTTAGATAACGATAGCTCATCAGTGAGGGGTAGGTATGATCACATCTATATTTTTGCTCCATCAAGGAGTTAATATCTCAACTCTTTATATTAGTTTAGGTATTCAGTGTCCTTCAATAGCCTGCCTTCTGACTGTATTTTCTTCCTTCTAGCTTCCATTTCTTTCAACTACAATTTTACTTTTATCACTAAGAGAACTTCTGTAGTTACAATAAATATTCCGTGCTTTGCCCATAAAATTATTCTAAAAATTAAAAAGTCAATACTATTTATAATATTATGACAATATAAGCACTGTCATATATAATATACATTTATTCCTAACAGTTTAAGAGACATGCTAATTAGGATTATATTTTCCTTTCTACTGGTACAAAGATGTAATCCCCTGTGGCACTTGAAATGGGATGTTATGACTTTAAAGTATTATACTTCATCAGTTACTTTAAGATCACACCACATTTTATTTAGCTTTTCATTTAAATCATGACTTACTTTCTTATATAGCTCTTTATTTTTCCTAAAATTACTAAGTATCTTTTTTTGCTGCTAGTAATATAATTTATAAAGTATGAAATTTTTTCATCTTCTAAATCATATTATCAATTGCTTAAAATCCCCCCATTTCTTAACAACTTCCCTATATTTTTGGGCTTCAGTCTGGAGCAACAGTGACCTGTGACAAAATTCATCAAAAAAAAAATCTCCCTTTATTGTCCTCCTTGGATCCACTGAAATTTTCTTTCTTAATTTTTCTCTCATTTTGCTGGAGTATGTAGCCTCTAATAATTTCCAAGGAAAGCTTGGGCTTTGATTAAACTTTGAATCTTTGTTTTCTAAAAATATTTCCCCTCTTTCTTCATAGTTTATGGATAGTTTGGACGGATGTAAAGGAATTGATAGCACAGTGGTTAAAGGCTTAGCCTCTAACATAAACGTTGGTGGTTTGAAACCATCAGTCACTCACTCCACAGGCTAAAGATGCGACAGTCAGCTTCTTCCATCAGGGTTTATAGCCTTGGAAATTCTATGGCAGGCACAGTTCTACTCTGCTCTATAGGATCTCTATGACTTAGATTTAACTTAAAGGCAACAGGTTTGTTTGTTTACTTGGTTGTGGTTTTGATGGTTATAGAATTCTAAGTTCAAGACCAGTTTCATTCAAAAAGGTGAAAGCAGGGTGCCTTTGCATTCCAGCAGGCAGGGTAATGGTGAAGAGCACTATACAGCACATAATCCCTTTCCTTTCTCTTAGAAGCTTTTAGAGGTTTTTTTCTTTATCCCTGGTACAATGAAATTCCCAAAGACATTTTAAGTATGGGTCTTTTTTAAAAAAATATTCATTGTAGTTGATTCTTGGTGAGCCCTTTCAATCTAAAGACGTGTATTTTGGTTTCAACACTGCCAAACTTTCATTAGCTGTTTCTCGTTAACTATATCTGATCCATTTTCTCTACTGACTTCTTGTGGAAGTGATGGATGTTGGACATCAATAATGGTTATCGGTATGTTTCTTTAATCTCAAATGTCTATGCCTTAATATTTCTGACCTCCATTCTGAAATATCCCCTTGACTTTACTTTGAGGGACTTTTTAAAGGTCTGGCTATGTGGTGGTTTGGAAATATCAATTTCTTTAAAACAAAGCACATACTTTTCATCTGGTACATAAATGATAGACTGCTTATATTCTATAGTGCAGGGATCAGAAGCTGCTGACACAATTGCTCTGATTAAAGACATTCAATTCATTCATTGCTGTTAGCTCTACTTCTTATCCATGCTCTCCGTAACTCAAATCTAAGACCAAAGACTCTTTCATCCACCAAAACACTCTTGTTTACTTTCGATCTCCCAAATATTTATTGAAATCTCTTTTACTAGTAACATTTCCCCTCCCTCTACTTCCTTTCACTTTGCAGCTTTTGTTTATTCCTTTAACTACAATGTTTTTATTTCAATGAGCCACGGAGTCTTGCAATATCAGTGACTAGATTAAACCCAACATCTTCCAAATTCCCACACTTTCTGACAACATTCCCACACTTTCCTCCAAATATCACCCCAACATCTTTCTCTTAAGTAGAACTTAAACCCAGAAGAGAGTTATTTTTCCTGCTACAGCCCTTTCAAATAGAAGCTGGTGTTTCAGAGACAAGCTTCTTGTTTCTCAATCCTGGTTTGAGAGTATGATTCGTTGCCTCTTCTCAGCAAATGCCTGGCTGCCTTGAGGTTCACACCCTCTGGATATTGGCACATGTCTTCCCTATAACAGTATCAGCTAGTAACACTGAACCTTGGCTGCTGACTTTGCTTTCCTCTCCATACTGACTGCACATGAGGTGACCTCCAAATCCATGTGTAGTAAACTATTGAAAATTGAAAACCCCTGGCTCCTTGGTTCTTTCACTTCTCCCCTTCTAGAAACCTTCTCTATGCCATTTCAGTGACCTACACCCACAGCTTTAATCCCTGATCTTGTCATCATCAGAACTGGAACCACCTCTAAAATCACTAATACAGACAGACACATTCTTTTACAACCAAAACCAACTATTTTCCCAGCTCACTTGCTTAAGAAATCATTACATATAAATCATTATTAAAGAGATCTTTACATATTTCTGCATATGTTAATCTCTTGAATAAGACCTCTTATTAGAGAAATTGGGGCTCTGTGGAATAAAGCACTGGACCTCAAGGTAGGTTTGAACCACAAGGTCAGCAATTCAAAATCATCAGTTGCTCCTTGGAAACCCTATACAGGGTCGCTATGAGTCAGAACCGACCCAGTGGCACTTAACAACAAATTAGAGAAATTACCTATAACAATTACTTTGTATCACTCTCTACTTTTCAAACTCCTTGACCCTTCTGAAATCCTCATTCTCAGCTAATAACCTTGCCCGTCACATGCCTTCTGCATAACCTCTCCTAAAGACTTTGTTCTATTGGTAATACACTGTCTCCTACATTTTCACTTTATACCTCTTAACTGGCTCCTCTTAGCATTGGAAAAAAAAAAAAGTTGATTAGATTTTTTAAAAAACTCGGCCTTAGACCCCGTACATTGCCCCTAAATACTGATGAGTCCTTAGATATTCCCTTACCTTTCTTTTTCTAGACTAAAGACAATTTGACATTTTTAGAAGTGAGACTGTCTCCCTGCTATGAGACTAAGCCTATGCATCAGTATCTGTAGGCTGACATCTAATACAAAGCTGATGAGCTGACACAGAGTTCAATAAATATTTTTTGAACGAAGAACTAGAAATGATCACTCAGCACATATTTTCCAACAAGCCCCCTGGTGGTGCGAGTGACACCATGAAAGAAAGGCCTGGCAATCTGCTTACATAAAGATCACAGACGAGAAAATGTTGCAACATGTGTGGTCGCCACGAGTCAGAGCCAGCTCAACAGCAATGAGTTTTGTTGTTTTAGTTTTATTTATGGAATATTAAGATGTTAAAACTAAATTTCACTGGGATCCAATCTTGATTAAAATAACCTGCCACTAGATTTTTCAGCTAGAGGGTTTGTTTACAAATCATGGCACTTGGTTAAGTTGGACAACAGCATTGGCTCACCCATATCATTCTCTTTCCCTCCTTCCTGAGAGAGAGTGGTCCCTACAGCCATAGAGGACATGGGATTGGCAGGCAGGTATCCAGTGTCTGTTCCGTCATTTGCTGATCCACCCTGGCGTGACTTAGTTGAGTCCTGAGGTTCTGGACTCACAGACGAGAGTGTGGGTACGTGCTTAGGGTGACGCTGCTTCTGTAGTTCCATGGCTCTGCCAACTGAACAGAAAACAATGGTTACGATCTGTGCTGTTAAACAGTTAGAAAAAAAGACCATGTAAAAGGATCTGAAAAATCCCTGGAACGTGACAGGCCCTAGAAAAATATATGATAAATTTTCACACAGAGTCAGAGAGAGCTAGGAAGGATGGATGGGCAGATATACGGATGATGGAGGAAGGTAGGGAAGGAGGAAAAGAGAAAGAGATAAGAATGAGACCGAAAGAAGAGAACAGTTGGAGAGCGAAAGGAAAAAGAGATGAGATGGAGGCGGGACAAAGCAAAAAGTCAGGGAAGAAAAAAGAAGAATCATGAGAAAAGGATATGGGGAAAGCAATGGTGAGGAGAGCAGAGACAGAATGCTGAGAGGCAGGCAAATATCTACAGAGCTGTACTCATTTGTAAAAATAAAGATAAAGCTTTAAGTTTCTGTGAACTCTTAGCAAGCCTCCCACCCCACTTCTCCCCCAATACCAACAGCTTCCTCATCACAATATGTCTCACACACCATGCAGACTAATCCCCACTACACTTTTTAATCCTTTTCACACCAGTCACCAAAAGAGGCTAAAACCTCTCAGGTCATCATCATCCATAGCAAGGCACATCCCTACACAGACTTATATATTCCTACTCTAACCCCGTATTTCCTAATCCACCAAACTCTTCTTCTGTACCTACTGTAACTCATGGTCAGTATCTGTGAATCCTTCAACTCAATATCCTTTCTAAACATGTCTTTCATCTTCTCAGTGTTTCTCAACAAGGGATACTACTGGCATTTGAATGAGAATTCCCCATTGTATGGAACATTCCATACCGCTGTTCACAATCCCACATATCTCAACTAAGGCGGTGCTTCACAATGTGGTACTGCCAAGTTTGAGAACCATTACATGACTCAGTTCCTCTCCCCTAGTGCCCTCCCCAATTCTCCTGCAACCCTCTCTAGTGGACTGACACTGCTTCATTGGACCTGGAGGTGGAGGAAGTTCATGAAATAAAGCACAATGGAGTGATCAGATAAGAAATGTAAAGAGAGTCAATAATATATGTATGAAGGTAAGTCGAAGTATAGCTAAAAAAGCAACCTTTTTTAGACAAAAATATCTGAACGTGAAGCACTTCTTGACATATCCTTCATCTAGGTAGGTCTATACTCTTCTGGAGGCAATGTTTCCATATTTCTGACCCTTCCACAAAGAATTCTGTACACTTTGATTCATACCACACCAAAATGGCAAGTTTAGGTATCCTTTAGGGACTCAGATTGTTTCCTTTGAAACATTCTTTGAGTTTTAGGAGCAAAATGAAGTCTAAAGGGACAAGCAGATCAGGGATATAGGATACACAGTCTAAGGTTTCCCAACAAAATTATCAAAAAACAGCCCTTGCTACCTTCAAAGAATGAGTAGGTGCATTGCCATAAAAATTCCTTGGTGCAACTTTACTACGTTTTTTTCCTCACCAATAAATACAGTTTTCATTTTCTTAAAACCGCATCATAAGCCCTCTGAAAGTTATTAAGATTACCCCTATGGAGTCTCAACAGTCACCCCATAACCTTCTCAGCTGACTTCTCTGCCTTTAATGAACTGATCCAGCACATACCGTTGGAAACCAATGTTTTTCCTGGACCTTGTTCTCTAGATGGTATGGTAAAGCCCAAGACTCACCCCCAATTATGATCTGTTCCACAATATTGTTTTTATTAGCTTTAATCTTGCCAAAAAGACAGATGGAAAGATGAACTCTTTGAGCCAACTATTCCTTATGCAACACTTTTGACAACCATTGGGCTGAAAGATTGCTGAGGTCAAGATGTTTACTTAAAACAGAAATTGTTGAACGTGTGTGATCCCAACTTCAATAGTAATTGCATCAGTGATAATTCTATGGTATTCTTCTACCTGTTTCTGGACTTCCGACACGGTTCCTTCATTTATTAAGGTTGACAGTCATCCCCCTCTCTTGGCTAGTTTTTGAGGTCTTCTGGTCTTTCTTAAAAGGTGATTCATATAAAAACTGTTGTTGTTTTTTATGTGGGCAGCATTTCCATAAACTTGTTGCAAAGCTTCAATGATTTGGAAAGATGTGTACTTGAATTTCATTAAAAATTTGATACTAGCCCTAATCTCAAGAATTAGCCCTAATCTTGAGAATTTTTTTGTAAAGGACATTCTAATGAGACTAGACAAGTGTACTACTGAGAAAACTTTGGTCTGCAGCCATCCACTGATCACAGAGACATGTTTTGTTTGGAATAAACCAAGGCATGTATGAATGGACACTAGTTTTTGCAATACTTTTTGACTTACCCTTGCATAAAGAGATAAAACAAAGCAGGTTGGAGAGACGTATGCACGCTTTATTTTATTAATTTCACAATCACAAATGGAATGCAAACAAAATCAAAATGGGTAAATAAATTATGCTATGGACAACTGATATAATACTATACTGCCATTAAAGATGTATACAATTATACAGCAGCACGGGACTACTGAGTTCAGAAATAACACTTTAAAAAAAAAAAAGATAGAGGGCTTACTGGTCAGATAGAGACTGGAAGACTATGGCCCTTGACCACCCTTCAAGTGTGGAATGGAACTCATCCTCTTGGACCAATTTTCAGCCAAGCAGTAGATAAGTATATAAGGGGCACAACAACATTAGTAAGGTGTGGTCACCAACGATTATTCAAGATCAAAAGGGCAACATTTACCTATGGATAAAGTTGAGAAGAAATGCGAAGGAGGGAAGACTGGAAATAGGAACCATAGGAGTTAGTAGGATGACTGCTGTTGCATGGACGGGATTGCAATTATTGAAAGGAAACAAAATGTATGATTTATGATTTGTTGAATGTAAAACTCATGATCTCTGTAAACCTTCACTTAATTCATAATAACAAAAAAAGAAAAGAAAAAACAAGGCACATTGGATGCTCACTGGAATCAGTTTCAAGTACTCTGTGCTCCAGCAATTCATTCTAGCTAAGTTAAGTCTCTGATACAAAGACTGCAAATTTCAACATACTTGCACTATTGTCATGGCGGCTTGGTCTCCTTGGGGGTCCCAGGATGCTGGTGAATCCTCTCCGCTTGCCTTTTTCTTCGCCTTCCCTATCCTTCTTCATACTTTGCTAGAGTGGATGTATAATTAAAAACTTAAGTATAAAGACAGATTTTTTTTTCCCACAGCATTCAAACACAGAAAAACAATTTGAATGGTCAGAAAGAACCAGTTAAATGTTAATGGAAGGACACATACACACAGAGCACTCATTAAAGATGGGTACACACCGATGCATACTTATCAAACTCAATAGGTTTTCTCAAATCCTTTAGAGCTGACAATATTGGAAAATAAAAAGGTAGCTTGAGAACACATTTGGAGGGACATGTTCTAAGCACTTCGTTCACTAACATTCAACAAATATTGACTAAGCTCATGATGTGTGATACACTACTATGCTATAAGCTGGGGTTACAGGAATGAAGAAACAAAGTCCTCACCCTCATAGAGTTTTAACAAACATTAAATAAAAACACCAATAAATACAAACTGTAACAAAAACCATTTACACAAAAGTAAAAAGCACTAATTGAGTAGGGGCTGACACTTCTACATACACAATGATACCTACTTGTCATTGATTTCTCACTAGATTATGAGTTTCTTGAGAACAAGAACCACATATTATATCTACTCGTCAGACTGCAAAGTCATTTGAACTGAAAGGTTGGTGGTTCAAGCTCACCAGTCGCTCCTTAGAAACCCTATTCAGGGTTGCTATGGGTCGGGACTGAATCGACTTAATGGCAATTAACAACAACAATATGCCTGGAGTCCTGGAATGGTACTATAGGATAAGCACTTCACTGCTATCCAAGTGGTGGTTTAAATCCACCAGCTGCTCCTTGAAAACCCTATACAGGGAGGGCAACTATGTATGAGTCAGCACTGGCTCCATGGCACTTAACAACAACAACAGCAATATGCCTAGCACTAATTTGGTTCATAAATATACACACTTAAGAGAAAGGAAAGTACTACAACCAAACGTAGGGAAGCACAGAGACTGTTAGTCTCATAGGATCAATCAGACAACTGTACACCGAGTTCACGTTCTGCATCCTGGTGAGGTGAATAGCATCTAGGGTGTTTCAAGCTTGTAAGCAGCGATCTACGATACAACATTTGGTCTCTAATCATCAAGAACAAAAGGGAAATAAGGGGAGCAATAAAGGAGCTCTAGAAGCATAGTGGTTATATGTTGGTTTGCTAATCTCAAGGTCAGCAGTTCGAAACTACCAGTCATTCTGCGAGATAAAGATGAGGCTTTCTGCTTCCATAACGATTTACAGCCTTAGAAACCCTATACAGGATTGCTGTGAGTCGGAACTGATTCCATGGCACATACCCACCACCACCACCACCAGTCTCAGAGAAGAAACTAGTCTACAAGGCTAACAGTCTACACTAGTAATGGCCTCATCTTCCCTGAGACGAAAAGAATTAAATGGTGCTCAGCTACCACTACCATCTATTCTGATCAGGGCCACAACTGGTGGACACTGATAGCATGGGAGAAAAACATGGAACAGAAATCGAATTCTTAAAAATTTATATCTGAAGCTATAGCCCTGATATGCTCTTTAAATCTAGACCTGAAACTATCCTGAGGTCACCTTTCAGTGAAGTTACATACTGGCACACAAAATAAAGGATAAGATGAATTGGGCTGTAAACCGCAAGGTCAGAAGTTTCAAACTACCAGCTGTTCTGTGGGAGAAAGATGAGGCTTTATGCTCCCGTAAAGATTTACAGCCTTGGAAAGCCTGTGCAGGGTTGCGATGGGTCGGAACCAACTCCACAGCACGTAACAATAACAACAGCAACCCATGAATATGTTGCTCTATTACAAAACCACCTATATGAAGCTAAAAGGTCCGCAATTTCTCAACAGCCAAGATGAGAAAAGGGAGCAGGAAAACTAGAGTGCTGGAAGTGAAACAACCAGAACACAATTAATGCTGACACACTGTAAAATATGTAACTGATGTCACTGAGCAATTTGTACACAAACTGTCAAATGGGAACCTAATTTGCTGTGTAAAGTTTGACTGGAAACACAATAAAAAATTGTGTTTTTTTTTTTTATGCAGCAAAGATATCTGAGCGCTCTATTATTATTCTGTTCTCACCTTGATTTTTGGGAGGAATCCAATCCGACCTCGTTTGTGCTCCAGATTTCGAGGTTCTTTCACTTTTACTCCCAAATGCTTCATGTACATAAGAATAACATACTGCATTGTTGAACTGGAAAGGAAGAGATTAGTAAAATCAGAATTCTGAGATGGAAGTATGATTAGAACCAAGACAAAATTACATCATACCCAAACTCCAATACTGGAATTCTTGGAATTAACTTATCAAGCAAAAACAAGAAACAATTCATTGCAGACAGAAAAGGACTCGAGTCAAGAAGGCACTAGAATGTGTGAGATAAAATAGAGGCCAGCAGAGGGAGACCACAGCCTGCGTTTTTAAACTAAAAGAAATGAGTCATAATTTAGGGTTGGCAAGACAAAATAGGATTGTTTTAGTTTTTTCTTAAAATTCCAAGATAAAATGGTTACATTACCTCTTATCTTCTTCTACAGCTTGAGCAGTCATCCTAAAAGCAAAATTATTTAAAATTAATATGAAAGTTTAATACAAGAGTTGTTATTAAAATCAGATACCTGAGACAACAGAACAGAGTTAAATACCTTGGGCCCTACCCTGAATCGTCACCAGAATAAAATACCAAAAAAGCAAAGGAATTACATGCTTTTCACATATGTCATCAAGCACATATATTATGTGGCAAAAAATATTTCCAAAGCCAATGAAAATATTCAACCCTATTTTCAACTGACTAGAAATTTTAAGAGTTACTCATTTAACCAACAACCAGAAAAAGAAACATAAGAACTTTATCAAAAATTACACAAGTATAAGTGTGTATGTGGGGAATCCAATTTCTCAAGCATTATGATAAAATAAACAACTTCACGTACAAACTGACATTCCTTCTAAATTTGTTCAATGTGTACTTCAAGCATCTGAGAAGAGGGGGCATTTCCACATAGACTTCTATTACTTACAACACTTCTTCAATTTTGGCAACAATCTGTTCTGCACATGCACGTTCCTTCTCCAAAGTTACCCGGTCTTTGTCCCTCTCTGCATCAAGTTTAGTCAGCTCGCTTTCAGCCAAGGTCAGTCCCATACTACGTTTTTGCCTAAAGAGAATTGGAGAAATTTCCTGTTACAACTTTTGAGAAAACCTTTCTTCCTCTGGAGATGTTTCATCAGAATCCCCATGGCTATGAGTTTCTAGCAACAAGCAAAATGACACAGTGCTCTATATTTGTACTCATGTCACCTAGGATATCAGAGGGAAAAAAAATAAGAGAAATTTCCTCAACAGAACACACAGGATACAGGAACACACTTGTCTAGGCATACTACATGCTGATCTTGTTTAAAGGAACACACTTAACAAGAAACAGCACTAAGCTTAAATTGTAGAAGCATATGGAATGCGGACAATGGACTCTCAGTTCCACTCTAACCCTTTTGACTCCAGATGTTCATTAAGCTTTATTTACTTCTAAAACTTTCCATTGGATATTGAGAGAAGGTTCACAGAGCAGATCAGTTTTCCACTCGACAATTCATACACATTTTGTTTTACCTCATTGATTGCAATCTCCGCAATGTAACATCATTTATTCCATTTTCTGCCTGTGTTTCCTGTTCCTGTTCTTCCTTGCCTAATACTTTTTAACTTTGTTCTTGGGTAATGTTGCCCTTTTGATCTCAAATGGTTGATTATTCAAAAGTGTTTGTACCTCACATATATTGTCCCCTTTTAGACCTGTCTATTGTTTGGCTGGGAATCCTGGTGTGGCGCTGTGGGCTAATGCATCAAAGTCGTTTGAACTGCAAAGTCGATGGTTCAAGTTCACCAGCTGCTCCTTAGAAACCCTATAGATGGTTGCTATGGGTTGGAATTGACTTGATGTAACTTAACAACAACAACAGTTTGGCTAAAAACTGAACCACAGGTTCAACAATTGTTTGGCTAAAAACTGAACCACCAATCTATCTGAACAGTAAGCCTGGTCTCCTTTGATTCTGAGTGTTGTTCTACATTTTTATCCCACTTTAGCTAGACCTTCTAATGTATCCCTTTCATAGCAGTTGGTAGTGACAATAATTCTTTTGGTTTCTTCACTCTTCTTTTCTTCAGAAGGATGAGATCAGTAATTGCACCTTGGATGGCTGCTCATGAGCTTTTAACACTTAAGCTGTTACTCAACAAAGCAGAATGTAGAACACTGTCTTTGTGGATTATGTTATGCCAATTGACCTTGGTTTCTCCAGGACCATAATCCTGAGCTCCGAGGTGCTGTGACTCAAGATATTTGGTTATTTCTAATGACCATTATGTTTTAATACAGCGATAAAGACCATATGGATTACCTAGAGTCTTGGTGTGGTGCTGTAGGATAAGCACTGGACCATAAAGTCAGTTTCAACCCCAAGAATGGCGGTTCTAACTCACCAGCTGCTCCTTGGAAATCCTATACAGGGTTACTATGAATAGGAATTGGCTCAACAGCACTCAACAGCAACAAGAGAAGGTTGGAGTCCCTGGGTGGTGCAATTAAGTATCTTACTACTAACTGAAAGGTTGGTAGTTCAAATCCACCCAGAGTGTCTCATACTAAGGGCCCAGTGATCTGTTTTCAAAAGGTCATTAATTTTGAAAACTGCTATGGCGCATTTCTACTTTACTCATGTAGAGTTGGTACCAACTTGATGCCAACTGGGTTTTTTGGTTTTAAGATAAGAATTAAATATGCAATCTTTTCCTAATAAAAAAAATTTAATCCAGAATTAAATCAGTTTACATCTACCACCAAGTTTACCGAAAATCTTCCAAGTGCTTTTGAACTTCTGGGTGAACTCTTTCTTGCATAGTTTGAATATAATGGCGATGTAGCTCCTCTGGAATGAGCTCTGGTCTTCTCTTTTCTGCATAATGTAAAGAAAAGGAAGCATTTTACCTAATGGTAGACTGCATGTTACAGCTGTTAACTTATCAATGCTGGTTGGTGCAAATTTAACCTGGTACAAGCCAAAAAGATGTTCTTCAATCATTCTGATGTATCTGATTTTAGCATTCATATTTCATTCATCCTTAAATGTATAAGGGTAAGTATAAAAGTATTGCTATGTAGTCACAGAAACTTTTGTTAAACAAAAATGTCAAAATATGAAGCTATTGTTTCTCAAAATCTCCTCCATCTGGGTCTATACACTTCCTAAGGCAGTGTTGCTGTGTTTCTAGGCCTTCCCTTCAGAATTCTGGGCCATTTCATTTATAACATCCCAAAATGTCAATCCTGAATTGAACTTGTCTAGCAGATCCTCTTAGAAGCCACTGTTTGATTGGACTTATTTTTCGATGGCAGCCTAACAGGACTAAGACAATATTATTGAGAGAATTTATCTGTAGCCACTGATCACAAAGATATATTTACATTTTTCAACTTACCTACATATTATAAACTTTCCTTCTGTTACAATTCAAGTGACCATGTGGCATGGCATATAAAGATGAGCTATAGTATCTATAGAAAATTAATTCTCCAGGATACTGATGGTCCCAACTTACCCAGATCTGTAGATATTTCATCTGGAACAGACACTTTCAGGTGCTAAAACAAAAGTGCAAACAAAAGATGAAACAACATGAAGTGCTTTTCAATTTGTATGTGAGTGCTTAGATAAACTAAAAGAATATAACTTGTTCTTAAATCATATGCACATATGAACTAATTTACTGAGTTCCATTTATTCAGCTTTCATTGTCTTTAGGAGCAGTCTATTGTTTGTTTAAACTTGAAAATACACCCTTGTCCCACGAATCATGCTATAAAAAATTATCTACAGTGCTCTCACTAGGTTACTGAATGCTTCCGTGATCTATTTCTAATGAATATACTAGATTTGGCGTTCTAGAATCATTGGTTCATATGATCATATATCATTTAAACCTACACAATGTATACATTATCATACGGCATATTTACTTATATAGAAAGGGACTTGCAAAAAGTTCACAGAAACATTCCACCATCTTTCAATTCCATTTTCTATAAACTTTATGAAACCTCCCCTCATATAATCATGATTTTTACTTTCTGTACTTGAGATGCTCACATTAGAGACATGTTCCAGTCACTTTTTATATACAGTTAAAGAATTGTCACAGTAGTCCAGCGGGAAGGTATTGAATGGCTATGTAGAGCTTTTTAAAGTCTTTGATCACTAGTAACTCACTGCTGAACTGAGAAACTAAGTATACTATCTTATAATTTAACTTTTCTTAGCTAGCACTTTCACCATAATAACTGTAGCTTTTAGTCCAAATACCAGACTATATTTTTCCCTCATCAATTTGGAAAATACCTTGACAAAAATTATTAAGTTGCAGTTAGATAAAATATCTTAATCTCTTCATGATTATTTGCAGAGCATGCACTGACGTCATAAGCTTCCAGAAATCAAGCAATTGTTTCAAAATCTGAGCTTTTAAATTTGAAAATAAATCACTAAGAAGTAGACATCTCTAAACTCATTTGAAACGCCATGAAATGCATTTCAAAGTTTTCTCTTTAATTGAAGTTGAAATGCAGCAGTACTAATTAACTTTCATAAAAGTTCTTCTAATACAAGTTCCAAAAATATACAAAAGGTTATTTGTGTATTGGGTGCCTATATGAAATAAATACCACCTGTAACACCAAGAGAATTAGAAAATTAATGAATCAGAGTTCAGATTCTACTTTAATGGTATACTTACTTACATAGATTGTGAGTTTAAAAATATAAAGTTTTAACTCAGCTTGAAGGTTTCTTAAGAAATTTCATAGTCAAACATACTTGAATATATTGGCATTTCTACATTGAAGCAAATTATTTTAATAAGAAAAAAGGCAGTAAATCAGAACCATAATTCACTTAACAAATATGTATGTGCCCAAAACATGGCAGAATGTGTTCACTGTTGGGAACCCAGCAGTGAACAAGCACACAAAAATATCTGCCCTAATGAATTTACACTCAGGGCAGAAGATGAGCAGGAGTACAGACAAACAAAGATAAATAATTATATGTATATTCTATGGACAGAAATAAAGCAAGAAAGGTGGCTGAAGTGAAGGGGTAAAATCTGAAGGTGGTTGATCAGGAAGACCTCATTGAGAAGTCACTGCATTCAGCAACGTGAAGGCATAGAAGGTGACTTTGTACAGGAATACAAAGAAAATGGGACAGGGTCAGGGGAAAGAAGTGGAGCCAGAATGTATTTGTGTTTGTTTGTTTTAAGATAGGAGAAATGACAATGTTTGCATAGCTAGTATAAACAGATGATGCAAGAGAAAGCGGAAATAATTTCAGCCAAGTATCAGGAAACACAATCTAGTGCACAAGGGGAAGCGCTGACTTAGAAAAGAGCTTGAACAATCCATTCATAGTATCAGGAAAGAGTATATAGTATAATGAAGATAGGGGATGAATGTGGGAGAAATTCTCTTTTATATGCTTTAAAATTCTCAGAGATAACAGCAACGTCATCAGCTGAGAAAAGGCCAAGTGAGGAGGTACAGGAGGTTTCAAGAGATAAAAGGTGGACGGAGTAGGGAAGTGCATCACACAATTGCCCAGGAAGCATCAAGGACTGACTACTATTTACCCAATATTGTAGTGAAGTACTGTCGAGTCGGTTCTGACTCACAGTGACCTTGTATAGGGTTTCCGAGGCTGTAAATCTTTGTGGGAACAGACAGCCTCATCTTTCTTCCATGGAGCGGCTGAAGAGCTTGAACCGCTGAACTTGTGGTTAGTCAGTCTAGTGCTTATCCTAGAACCAACACACTACTCATTTACCCTGTAACTAGGCTAATAATAAAACTTACAAGCGTTTACAAACCTTATTAAGAATTCTACTAGTCAAATGTTGTTGTTGTGTTGTTAAGTGCCATCGAGTCTGTTCTGCCCCACATATAGGGTTTCCGAGGAGCGGCTGGTGAGCTTGAATTGCCGACTTTGTGGTTCAAACTGACCTTGCAGTCCAGCGCATTAAACCACACTATCGCACTGTTATTGTTTATTTCACTGTGAGTGAGATCTATTCCATCACCTTTTCGTTACAAACTTCAGAAAGCAGCAACAGTTCAATAACTCAAGTGTTATCCTGGCATCCTGCTACATGAACACAAATCATACGCGACCTCTTTCACTTCCTCACTCTAATTAAGCACACGTATATACTAAATAAAGAGTCCTGGTATGGTGCTGTAGGATGACCACAAGGTTGATCTGAACCCCAAGGTCAGTGGTTCAAACCTACCAGATGCTCCTTGGAAACCCTATACAGGGTTACCTAGAAGTCAGAACCGACTCATGGCACTTAACAACAATAACAGTGTACTAAATCTACCTGCTGTAAGAACTCAACATTTCTACAACTTATTTAGAAAGGATAAGAAAGCAAGGCAAGTACAATCAATAACTGAATATATGGGCTAAGCTATGGGACCAGTTTTATTTTAAAAGAGATAATATCAAATACAATAGTAAATGCACAAGAACCAGAAGACAAAATAGGTAACTAGAACGTTATAAAATGTAAATGCTTGTGTTTATCAAAGGATTTTATCAGAAAAGCAAAAGAGTAATCAATTACTGCGATGTCAGAAAACAGTATTAGGAAGCCAATAATTCAATGTACTAAACAGAGATTAAACATTCATTTGACAACTTACCGCAGATCGATCCAGAAAGAACTGGTGAAACTCAAGGAAGACTCGACGAGTCTCCTTGGAATTGGTCTGTTTATACAGGTCCGAGTAGAGATAACAGAGCTGTGGTAGAGAAAGAAATGAAAAGAGAAAATAAAAAATCACAAAAATGTACTCTGTTACATGCACACTGAGTAGTAATGTCTGGAATAGGTAGAACACCATAACAAATGTGCTTATTAACATGTGATCATTTTAATAAAATTGTAAGTATCTTTTACATCTGTACTTAAGATTTAAAAAATCCTGTCAATTATCATGCAAATGTGAAAAGCTGAATGGTATATGAATCAATACAAGAATTCTAAATTGGCTAAATCAGAAAATATATTACCAATGTTGCAGGGTCAAACTGTGAAACTACATGATGTAAAAAAACAGCCAGGTGAGCAGGACGAGATTTTAGCAGTTCAATACTCTGGAAACAGCTGCACTGTCCATTGATCTAAGCAAAGAAGTAGTTGGACATCAGTTACTCTAATACACAAATTAAAATGCACAGCAGGCTCAACTTAACATACCTATTTAGGAACTCAATAAATTTTACTTTGACCTATTCTAATTCTTTCACAATTTAAATCAAATTAAAAGGACTATGTCAGATACTATAAAAATTCATGATTTTTAAAATTATACTAGAATTTATTAGCATTTCAGGCTATGGAATCTCTTTCAAAATGCATCCTTCATTCAATTTATAATAAAAAGTTAAAAATAAAACAAAAGCCCTATGAAGCACAGTTCTACAATGGCATACATAGGCTCACCATAGGTCAGAATCAACTCAATGCAGATTGTTCCCCTCAACATTCAAAGATCAATCAATGCAATTTGTTATATAACAGGAAAGTGTTGTTGAGTCAGTTCCAACCCACAGCGACCATGTATAAGGCTTCCAAGCAGCAGCTGGTGAACTTGAACTGCTGACCTTGCAGTTCAAACCGACTTTGTATTCCAGTGCATTAACCCACAGTGTCATACCAAGACTCCGAATGTTTCTCTAGAAGATGACTCAATATTAAGAGAGTTTTCTTCAAATTCACAAACTCAGTCTTCCATTGAATCAATTCTGTTTCTTTAACCTTTCAATGTATTGTCTATTTCTGAAGTCTTAGCATTAATCTTCTGGCTTTCTAATGGTGATTTTTGTATGGTTTCTAACAATTCATTTATTTTGCTAGTTTGTTCTTAAAGGGTTTTCCTGATTTCTTCTAAAGTTTTTCTTGATATTATCTGCATTTTTCTAGATTTCATCTGTAATTTTCTCAATTCACTGAAGGCACCTAAACATTCATTCTTTTAAATTCCTTATCAAGTAGTTCTGATACCATTTCTGGTACCATACTTCCTAATTCTGTACTTTCGTCACTTGTTTGAGGCAGTCTGTCATGTTTCTTTATGCAAGCTGAAACTGTCTGCTGTCTCTGAGACATGGTGTCATTGTATTTATAATTAATTGATGATAGTATATACTCAGGCACTTATCACCTGTTTGCTGGTGGATGAGATAGAGACTGGAAATGTGAATACAGTTCTGCTTGCAGTTTGTGTACCATAGTTCAGGGAGGGTTCCCATACCTGCAGAGGTAGGGGTGCTATGCCTAGCACCTAACCCCAGGCAGAGCACAGGCTGTGCAGGAAGGGATGCCATAGGCCACTGGGCTGGCAAGGGTGTAAAGAATAAGGAAGGCATGCAGGCCCTTTGCTGTCAACCTTACATGTCTGGAGCGTCTAGGCTGCTGTATCAATAGATACCCACAAAAGCTCAAGATGGCCGAGCCCCTCTAGGCCAGCTGACTGCCCACCCATTTTTATTCTCTTTTGCTACTCCTGCTGTTCAGCTTCCTCTTTGAGTCCTCACTCACACCACCACTCTGTTCTATCCTCTGAAGCTCAAGGTTCCAGGATCACCACCTGTATCTGTTTCTTTCTGCAGAGTCTGCCCAGTGCATCAGCCTACTCCGCCACCTTGCTGCAGAAGTTCTCCAATACCTTTTCATTTTATTTTTCCATAATATATAGGAGCTCTGGTAGCATACTGGTTACGAATCGGGCTGCAAACCGCAAGGTCAGCAGTTCGAAACTACCAACTGTTCCACGGGAGAAAGATGAGGCTTTCTGCTCCCGTAAAGATTTACAGCCTCAGAAACCCTATGCAGGGTCGCTATGAGTCGGAACCGACTCCACGGAACATAACAACAACAACAACAATATATAACATAATGAACAATTAGAATTTGAAATTAAAAAAATAAAAACAAAAAAATATTTATAATAACACCCACTAAAAAACAAAGTATATAGGCACAAGTCAATGACATCACTTTTATCCACTTTAAAAGCAAAGTCATTCCTTTGTTTGGTCAAAGCTGAAATAAGCAATTAACTTAAGAGACTCTCAGTTCTTTCATTTAACTTCCAGTTCTTACAAAGTTACTTCAGTCTCCGGAAAGTATATATTTCGTAGCAAATCAGACATTTCATAAAATTAATAATTTGTTATTTGGAAAAACTGTTATCACCTGTTCATGTTCAGTACCAAAATCATCATCCTCTGCTCCAATAATATGAGGTGCTAGCCGGGTTGAAGGACTCCCGATAAATGATTGAGTATCCTGGTAGCATATAAAAAAATAGAACAGAAAAATTATCTGATGGTCAAATTTCAGAGAAGAAAAAAAGACAAAGTTCATTTAACTTTAGTTATTAATGCTTTGGGACTGTTCATTTATTTTCTAAGGGACTTTATTTTCAAGGAGTCCTGGATGACGTAAATGGTTAAATATGTGACTATTAGCTGAATGACTAGAGATTTGAATTCACCCATAGTCCCTAGGATGACAGGTCTTGTGAACTGCTTCCAAAAAATCAAAGACTTGAAAACTCTGTGGAACAGTGTACTCTGCACTCATGTAGTTACTATGAGTCAGGATCAACTTAGGGGCTAATAACAACAACAACTTTACTTTCAAAGTAGTAATGCTCACATTTTCAATGTCATGAGTCATTTTAGCAGAGTTGTTGCTGATAGGTGCCATCAAGTCGGTTCTGACTCACAGCAACCATGTAGAAGGTTTCCAAGGTTTTTAAATCTTTGCAGGAGCAGAAAAAGCCCTATCTTTCTCCCACTGAGCAAATAGTGGGCTCAAACCAATGACCTTGTGGTGTGCAGTCCAGTGTTTCTCCTATGGAGCCAAACTGTTTCTTAAAGGAAAAAGATATTTCCTCTGTAAATAGTAAATAGCCATTACCTGGGATAGCCATTTTTATCTGATTCTAATCACTTTTTGAATACTTATTAATTAGTATATACCTAAGCTTTGTTATAGAAAATATCAGCTTGGCTTATATGTTGTTGTTGTTATATGCTGTGGAGTCGGTTCCGACTCATAGCAACCCTGTACAGGGTTTCCGAGGCTGTAAATCTTTACGGGAGCAGAAAGCCTCATCTTTCTCCCGTGAAACAGCTGGTAGTTTTGAATTGCTGACCTTGAGGTTCGCAGCCCAATTCGTTACCACTACGCTACCAGAGCTCCTTTATAAATAGTTGCAAATTAAAAAAAAACAGTGAAATGTGTGCAAGGGGAAATGAGAGCAGAAATGAGAAGACCAAGTTAGCAGAAAGGTGAATACACCTCAAAAGTACTAACTAAAATTTCTGTTAATGTAACATAATTAAAGGATATTGCTGACGCCTACTACTATTTTTCATTTTTCATTTATTTATGTAATACAAGGTTTTTCAGCCATGGGCCTATTGACATTTAGACGAGGTCAATTTTGTTGTGGGGACCATGTTGAGCATTGTAAGATGATTAGCAGTATTCATGGCCAATAGTCATCCACTAGATGCCAGTAGCAGCTCCCCAGTCATGACAATCAAAAATGTTCCCTTCCCAGACATGGCCCAATGTCCCCTGGGAAACAAAATCACTCTCAGTTGAAAATCATTGGCATAATGTAATAAAAATTTCCAAGGAAACACACAAAACAGTGCTATCAAAACAAAGACAGCACAAGTGCAGAGAGAAATCTCAGGCCAATCAAGAACATCACCATGAAACAGTCAACCATTTAGTCACAGACTTACTGAGAAGGTTCAACATGATAACCAGCAGTGTAGGGGCATCAATGTACAACATAAAAAATACAGGTTGGATAACGCAGCGGTGGTGTCTGAGCAATCCATGGGCAGCGGCTAGGGTCACGATGACAGATTACGGTGAGGAGCAGTGTAACGAGCTGGAGGCTCTAAGAGTCCATCTACCCTGACTCTTTCACAGTATTATCAGAAACTCCACCCAGTTTCACCATTACTGTGACATCTGAGGCTGGGGAAAATGGCGAAACTATCCAGACTACGCTCAAGTTTACATACAGTGAAAAATACCCTGATGACGCTCCTCTTTATGAAATACTATCCCAGGAAAATCTAGCAGATATAGATGTCTCAAACATTTAAAAATTATTAGCATTACAGGCAGAAGAAAACCTTGGTATGGTAATCATCTTTACCTTAGTATCAGCTGTGCAAGAAAAATTAAATGAAATAGTAGATCAAATAATAACTAGAAAAGAGGAAGAAAAGAAGCAAAAAGAAAAGGAAGCAGAAGAAGCTGAAAAGCAACTGTTCCATGGCACTCCTGTTACAATTGAGAATTTCTTAAGTTGGAAGGCCAAGTTTGATGCAGAATTGTTGGAAATTAAAAAGAAACGAATGAAAGAAGAGGAGCAAGCAGGAAAAAATACAGTGGGAAACAGCTGTTTGAAACAGATCATAATCTTGACACATCTGCTATTCAGTTCTTGGAGGATGCTGGAAAAAACGTGGAAGTGGATGAGTCTTTGTTCCTGGAAATGGATGATTTGGAGCTGGAAGACGATGAGGATGACCCCAACTACCATCCTGCTGACCCAGAGAGTGACTCCACCTACTAATGGACTGACCCCATTGTAGAGATGCGCCACCGCCACAGCATCTGTGGCTATGCTGAGAGGGCGTTGATTTTCCTTTATTTTTTTCTAAGAAAAAATAATTTTCAGAAGAATATTCTTCTGATGATAACTTCCATCATTGAACTAAATAAACTGACCTTACGATTCCAATATACATTGTTAATTCCTCTTGTGGTGAGAAAGTCAAAAAAAAAATACAGGTTGGTTGAAAATCACAAGTATCAAAGTCAAAAAGACCAGGTAACCTTAAGAGAAATACAAATTTGAGGAGAAACACGAAATGAGTAAGTTTGGTTTAAATCTGACACAGCAGTTAAACCCAGAGGATCTGAAGTTCTGAAAAAAGGGTAGGGCTAGATATAATGATTTAGCAGTCATGTGCATAGTTATTATAGCTGAAATTATTTATGCAAATGGATCTGCAAGCTATAAACTGAGTATATAATACGTAGGTGGGCTTTTTCCTCCTTAAGTATGTTGCAATACTGTGTATTTGTATCTCTGAAACTTGATTTTGTTTCTTTTTTCACAATTTTTTTTTTTTAAATACAAGGTGTCAATAATTAAAAAACAAAAAAATTAGGTGGAGCAACAGAAATTTGTTAGAGCAGCAGTCAGACAAGTTTTATTTTATATTTGATTAGGTATCTGGTTTTTCTCTAGTCTTCATATTGTTAATAATCAATACATCACAAAAATCTTTTTTACTATAAAATTTTGGACAACTCTAATTAAAAAATAAACTGAGAACATTGAAAACATTCAACTAGGAATATGTAAATGCTCAGGTCCATCTATGATCACTTCAGTGTAAGGAAGGCTACACAGAAAGCACTGTTAGCACATGGATTTCACACTCACCATGTCCTGAGTGACTTCACTTTTGTCTGGGCTGTCCTCTAGATAAATCCTCTCTTTCAGGCCACTTCTGGGGCTCTACAGCAAAAAAAAAAAAAAGACAGACAGTTATTTTCAATAGACTCACCAAAAAGGGATATGAAAAACTAGTGTGACAGAACAATACTCTGAATTCTGAATTTCCTTATTATCTTTGAAGCTACCAAATATCTTTCATATAATACCTGGCTCTGCTACTTTCTTCCTGACTTTGGACAAGTCAATTATTCTCTCGACTTCTTAATTCTATGTTGATAAAGCAACATAGAACCAAAACAGAACAATTTTACCTAATCTCTGAACCTGGAGGCTAGTTTTCTACTGACTGACTATAACTGGACATACTATGTATCTCAAACTTATTATGTCAAAATCAAGCCCTATCTTTAACCATTTCCTTTAATCTCCTCTTTCTCAAACTAGTCTTTTGATCTAAGTTAAAAGCATTTTGTCCTATCTATAGAAATGAAATTATGCTTCTCTGTTTTTCTGTTACCACCTCATTGAAAACTGCTGCATGTTGTTGTGGTTATGTGCCGTGGAGTCGGTTCTGACTCATAGCGACCCTGTCCAGGGTTTCCGAGGTGGTAAATCTTTACGGGAGCAGAAAGCCTCATCTTTCTCTGGTGGAACAGCTGGTAGTTTCTAATTGTTGACCTTGTGGTTTGCAGCCCGATTCGTAACCACTACGCTACCAGAGCCCCTACAGACTATGTGACATGCAGAAAATTCACTATGGAGGGATGAGAAACACCTCAAAAACAAGTGGAGTCACCCATAACAACAGGAATCATCCTTCAGAACAGCTGAGGAAGTCCCACGAAGATTTTAAAAGCCTTGGAAATCCTATGAAGGGTTGCTATGAGTCAGAACCAACTTAATGGGACTTAACAACAATAGGAATTCGAATTAAAGAGAAACAAGCTATCTATACATGTACCAATCGACCACAGGCAGAGAAAAACAGGAGTTTCAAACATAAGCCCCATCTTGGAGAAATGGATGACTCTGGGTCTCAAAAATGAGACATCAGAAGAGCAGGTCACACCAAAAAATCAAGGAAGATACTAAAAATACTGGGAGGATCATGTCAAAAGAACAAAGTAGACAAATTGAAAGGAATCCCAATCAATCAAAAATAGGACAATCTGAGCATCAAAAAGAATAACGATTGTGATAGATTGAAACAGAATAAGCAAATATGTTAAAATCTGAGTTCAACACACACATATACACACCCCTCCAATGGTCAGCAGGGGAATGTATTAAGGCATCAATTCTTCTGAAAACAAATACATAAAGGTAAAAAATTAAGTATTTATCTTGTATAAGCTATATTTTAGTATAACCTAAGAGACCTAGCATGGCATTGTAGAATAAGCACTGGGTTAGTAACTGAAAGGTCATAAGTCAAACCTACCAGCCGCTTGGAAACTCTACACAGGGGTCACTATGAGTTGGAAATGACTGGAAGGCACACAACAGCAGCAGCCAATGAGGAAAAATACTCTTTATAAGATTATTCCATATTTTAAAATGCAGGAAAAAAAAGAAAAAATTATAATATTACATTTGAAGCCCCTGATTATATCATTTTGATCATCAATGGCAGATGAAAGCGTGATGGAAAACGATGTAATGTAGGAATTGTGCTGACATCACCTAACACATTAAGGAAACAACCAGACAACCAGACATCTACTCCTAATATGATGGACTATGAAGTACGCAGTACCATCCATGAATTGTTCTTGCCAAATAACAACAACCATCACTACTGCCAAATCTTAATCTGATCAAGACTCTAGAGCTAACGATCCATTTTCAGGAAGTAATAGACAGAGAAATATGTTAAGCATCATGAAAATACAATTAGAATATGAGTTATTCTGCTGGACACAACCCAGTTTAACACAAAATTGGCAAGAAAAGTATGGTAAATTAAAACACAAAGGCAAAGTGAAACACCGGACTCTACTGTAATAAAAATAAACGAACTGTCAAAACATGATAAGACATACAGTCATGTCTTATATAATCAAATTGAATGATATCATAGAAATATTGACTGAAGATTTGATAATGACATTATGTTATTATATTTTCTAATGCTATAATATTATTAATTATGTTATATGATAAGGATAATTTTTAAGTCTGTTAATCTCCTAAATGGAGTCCTGGTGTGGTGCTGTGGGTGGTTAATGCATTGGACTGCGAGCTTGGTTTAAACCACAAGGTAGGTGGGTCAAGCTCACCAGCCACTCCTTGGAAATTCTACAGGGTCCCTATGAGTCAGAACTAACTTGAAGACACTTAACAACAATAACAACAATCTCCTAAAATGTGTTGTTAAGTGCTGTTGAGTCAGTTTTGACTCATTGGGACCCTGTACAGGGTTTTTAAGGAGCAGCTTGGTGGGTCTGAACTCATGATCTTGCAGTTAGCAGTACAGTACAGTACAATCTCCTAAAATGTGTGTTAAGTGCTGTTTTTAAGGAGCAGCTTGGTGGGTCTGAACTCATGATCTTGCAGGTAGCAGTACAGTACTTATACTACATACAGCATTACACACTGGTAAAGTAGTATCAGGAATTTACTTTAAAATAATCCAGTGTTTGGAGGGTGTGGAGAATGGGAGCTACAGACAAAAGTTTCAACACATGTTGATAACTGCTGGAGCTGGGTTGTTAGGTATACAATGGGGGTCATTATCCATTTTCTCTCCTTTTTAATATATTAGAAAAACTTCCAAAATAAATACATTTTAAAAAACTATAAACCACAAATTGAAAATCAGAGCAGCAGGCAATGAATGTTAGATGATGATTTATGATCAATATGCTTCTCTTTCTGACTTTGAAGAAGTCACTTATTCTCTTGACTTTTAAATGTTATGTGGATAAAACAACACTGAACCTACCACCAGAGAGGGAAGGAGTCTTCACATCGAATATCAATGCTATCCCCTCTGTATACAGGGTGGATTGGGATGGGCAACTTAGACACTGGCTACCTAAAATGAGGGGGTAATAAAGGCTCAAAGTGACTGGCTTACAAGGTTTCAAGAGGGAGTTTAATTTAAGAGTGTGTGGGGGAAGATACAGTCCCCACAGGAGAGTTTTCATCTTGTCTAGATGGGTCTGGTAGAAAGAGATGGGGTAAGATTCGTATGATTTAATAGTGATTAATTGTTATCATGACTAACTGTGACCGTCACAATTGTAAAGGTAGAAGTTTTGTAACAAAAATGGGAGAGTAGTTAATCTCACAGTCCAGAAAAAAAGGAACCTAGGACCATCAAGGGAGAAGAGCACAAGTGGAATGTGAGACCATATCCAGAAAAGCAGTAACACCAGAGATGGAGGCAGAGATGGGGCCTTGGAGAGAGGGAGCAGCTGAGGACTCTAGATTCATGGAAAGAGAGGAGTTGAGAGTTGGTGGCCAGGATGCAGACTTTCAGAATGTGCCCTTTGGTGCTTTAAATTATTATATATTTTTGAGTGTTTAAAAAAAAAAAAAAGAGCTAAAATGAATAGAGAGAAATACTGTTAACTGATGGTACATGAAGAGGATTATAACCATTGTAATGAAACAAGGTGCATGATTTGTTGAATGTAAAACTGATGACCTGCCCTGTAAAATTTCACTCAATCCACAATAAAAACTTAAAAAAAAAACACTGAACCAAAAGAACAGTTTAACCTAATATCCGAACCTACACACTAGTTTTCTACCAAAAATAACACGATGGTCAACATAAAGTTAAAAAGTCAATAGAATAAATGACTTCTCAAAAGTCAGGAAGAACTTGAGACAAGGACACTTTAACTCCTTCTCTAAGCCTGTGAAAATTTAAATCCTCAGAAACCCTATACAGGGTTGCTATGAGTTGGAACAGACTCGATGGCACTTAACAACAAAAACAAGATGATCAAAAGCAGGGGCTTTTTGTTTTTTTTGTGTGTGTACAATGATAAATGATTGTCAGATACACCACGAAAAGAAATATAAATAGAAAATGAGGAGGGAAAAGTATTGATTCAAAGATTAAGAAAAAATGGGTTCCAATAAACTTCATACAGTACTACTGGAAAAACAAGCACAAAAAAACCATGGAAATCCATAAACTAAAAGCAGCAAATTTCCAGCCTCAAAAACACACTTGTAAGAATTAAAAGCCAGTTTGTGATATGTTCAGTAACATCCTTAGTTTGGGCTTCATCAACTCTCATCTGGATTTCTACAATGTTCATTTATTCATCTGGCTCAGTTTCCTCATCCCTAAATTGATGATATCACTTTGCCATTTTTGGGTATCATTAGAGTTAAAATGAGTATCTGTAAAGCATTAAGTACATTTTCTAATTAAAAGTAGGTATTCAATAAATGGTAACTACTAGCCATTCAGAGGAGTTCTGGTAGCACAGTGGTTACAAGTCAGGCTGCTAACTTGAAGGTCATCAGAGTTTGAAACTACCAGCAGTTCTGTGGAAAAAAGATGAGGCTTTCTGCTCCCATAAAGATGTGCAGCCTTGGAAACCAAATGCAGGGTCACTAGAAGTTGGAACAGAGTCCACGGCACATAACAATCACCAGTGGCCATTCATGGAGCCCTGGTGATGTTGTTGGTTACTCATTGGGTTATTAACCATAAGGTCAGCAGTTCAAATCCACCAGCCACTCCAACTGTTCCAAGGGAAAAACATGTGGCTGTTTGCTCCCATAAAGATTTATAGTCTCCGAAACGCTACAGGGCAGTTACACTCTGTTTAAGATGTGACGGTCTGCTTCCGTAAAGACAGACAGCCTTGGAAACCCTATGGGCAGTTCTACTGTGTCCAACAGGGTTGCTACAAGTTGTAACTGACTTAATGCAAGGGGTTTAATTTGATTTTGATTACTTAACCACTCAACGCACATTTTTAAAGTGTCTGTTAAACTAAGCAGACTTCTTTTCTTACAGATCCCCTGTCTCTTTGCCCTAATTCATTTTCTATTCCGACATGTCTGATTGTCCCTGTCCTCTAACAGCAAGATAAAATTCAAAACCTTTATTTATTCTCTCATTCTTTCATTTTGACATTCATTTTTTTAAAGTTTTTATTGTGAATTGAGTGAAAGTTTATAGGGCAGATCATCAGTTGTACATTCAACAAATCATATACTTTGTTTCATTACAATGATTATAATCCCCTTCATGTACCATCAGTTAACAGTATTTCTCTCTATTCATTTGAGCTTTGTTTTAGAAAAAACACTTAGGCATATATAATAATTTAAAGCACCAAAGGGCACATTCTACAAGTCTGCTGCCTGGCTGCCAGCTCTCAGTCCTTCTCTTCCCATGAATCTTGAGTCTTTAGCTGCTCCCTCTTTCCATGTCCCCATCTTTGCCTACATCTCTCGTATCACTGGATAGGATCCCACAGTCTGCTTGTGCTCTTCTCTCTTGATGGTTTAACATTCATTCTTAATAAACATTAATTACATGTCAAACAGTCTTAATTAACTGGAATGCCCATTTCTATCCTCACCAATTCACTATACTATAAAGGTGGCTAAGAAGCAAATTTGATTGTAACATTCCTCACAATACAAGAGAAAATTCACACTTCTTATCCATATCACTTTTCCTGAATTCATGCAGTCTGCCAGGCTTTGGAAACACAAAGTCAAATAGCCCCTGTGCTCTCAAAGAACTTCCCACTTAACTGCAGAAACAAATCATATGAACACAAACAAATGAGAAGCAACCCTAAATGAAAAGGGAGAATATAAGAAGGATTCCCCAAAGCACTGTTGTCAGAACAAGCAGAATTCCCACACGACTTGGCTTAAAATTTTGTTTCTAAGATTCTCCAAGCTGCTTAATTCATATCTCGAATATATTAGGTTATCTTAAAATTTTCACTATTTCCCCAAAATGTTGTACTTTTTCTCATCTTCAGTGCCTTTGTTTACATTTAGGGTATTTGTACTTTGAATCTAAAAGGAGGAAGATGACTAATTACCTATGTAAGTTTGGCAAGTCAATTAAATTCCTTTTAGCCTCTGTATTTTTCTTTTCATAAAGTTAGGTTGTCTTGAGAATTAACTAAGATAAGGAATGTGAAACACTGTAGTTATGGCACATATGTCCAATAAATGCCAGTTAGTACACATTTTTTTTCTTGAGTCAAAATCAAAATTTCCATTAAAACTTTTAGCCTACCCAGTAACATTTAAAAAAAAATTTTTTTTTTACGTGAGGATCTGAGTCATTGGACCTAAACCTCAAAAGTCGAAATGTTGGCATAAATGATGGCTTATACCTGTGGTTTTCTTTTTTTTTTTTTATACCAAGATTTTCAATAAGATATATATTTTACATTGTTACCCAGTACACACATACCTGGCAAACACAAATACACACACATTTGTGTATATACAACAATTGTTGTTGTTAAGTCCCGTCAAGTTGGATCCGACCCATAGCGACCCTGAACAGGGTTTCCAGGGCTATAAATCTTTACAGGAGCAGAAAGCCTCATCTTTCCCCCGCAGAGCAGCTGGTAGTTTCGAACTGCTGACCCTCTGGTTCACAGCCCGATTCGTAACCACTACGCTACCAGAGCACACATATACAACAATAGTCAACAAAAAATAACATTTCCTCTTCTACATGCAAAGCACTCACATTTCCTCTTCTGTTTTCCTTTTGCTTCTCTGCTGATCCCAACCTACTAAATTGATTTCATGACCCACAGTTTTAAAATCATTGGCTTAGACTACTTCCCCCATTACTTTAAAGAGGCTGATGTATTTTCAAGTCATTATTGCTATTGCTGTGTGCTACTTAAAAGTACTTCTGAGTAAATAACACTGAATTCAACTTTTCATTATTCCTATGACAATAGTGCTCCATCATAGTCAATTTAGGATATTTTATTATCACCTTCCTGACAAATACCCATATCCATTAGGCAGTTTCTGGGTTAATCAAGAAAGAGCTGTTAATAAACATGGGTTATTAACTGTAGATTATCTAACAGGACTAAAGCTTTTCCTCTTTGTAATGACAAAGTGTCCCATGATTCAAGACTGAGTCACTCTGACCACAAATGAAATATTAACATGCTCTTAAAGATACCAACACTTGGGCTCCTCGGTTCACTAAAAAGCATTGACTTTATTAACTTCTCCATCCACAAACAAGATCCCAGCTGGGAAATTCCATCCCCTCAAAAGAAACATTTGACAATGGTATCCAAGGGAAAAAGTGAACTCTGAAATTAAAAGTTCATACACAGTGTCCAAGGAGCCATGGTGATACAGTGGGTTAAAGCACTGAACAGCTAACCAAGTACACAGTTTGAACCCAGCAACCACTCCGCAGAAGAAAGATGAGGCAGTCAGCTTCTGTAAAGATTTCAGTCTCAGAAACCCTGCAGAACAGTTCCATGCGGTCCTATGACTTGGAATCCATTCAATGGCAGTGGGTGTGGTTTGATTTTTGTAGACAGTGTCCAGAATCCCTGCTCATCCAATCGTTAATATTAAAGATGATGATTACAAATATTAATAGGAGTTTAATTCACATAATTTAAAATCCAATCTAGCAAGGAGCTGTGAGAAAGAACACAAGAAGATGAAGATGCAGAACACTTACATCTGCATTGTCACTACTAGGCCGAGAACCCTCTCCACTGCTAGAGTCAATTCTGCCCAGTCCATCAGCAGGTTCTGCTTCGACCTCACTGACTGTTAGTGCATCACATATGGGTCTGGCGGGTATAAATACAGCTCCATCCTAAAACAGACAGAAGAAACACAAACACATTAAAGCAAATGAACAACCTTCATTACTAAATGCATTACTAAATGCATACAAGAAATTGAGTCATATGACAATCTAAATGGAAACTTGTTCAAAGTTGGACACTTTGGTGTGATTGAGAATGCTTTAAACTCTAAAGGTGAACAGCATAACTACAAATTCTATAATGGCATGATCTTACAGACAGACAGAAAGTGATATTTGAGTTAAGAGAATATAAGCTAAACTTCTAAATATAACAAAAAAGATCACACAGTTTATCAACTTATGTAATTTATATTTCTGCTTCCTAGTTTTAATCCCTTAAGATTAAATTATTCTATAACTTCTAGTTATAGCATAATCAGAATTTAAGCGAAAAGAGAAAGACTCCCAACAAGAACTGACACAGTGCAGCAGCAATAGGCTCAAACATAACAACTAGGAGGGTGGTGCAGGACCAGACAGGCAGTGTTTCTCTCTGTTGTGCACAGGGTCTCTATGAGGCGGAACTGACTCAATAGCATTGAACAACAAAAACACTAATTATGGTTAGCTGCTGCCAATCATTCATAATTCCAATAAATTGCCAATTTTAGGATACAATGCTACCACATAAATTCTTTTAGAGTATATATGTTTTTAGAGTAGGAAAAAAAAAAAAAAAAAAAATCCACTGCTGGTAAGTCAATTCCTACTCACAGAAATCTTGTAGGACAAAGTAGAACTGCCCTATAGGGTTTCCAAGGCTGTCAATCTTTACAGAAGCAGACTGCAACATCTTTGTCCCATGGAGTGGCTAGCGGGTTCAAATGGCCAACTTTCAGTTAGCATTCAAGTACTTAGTGTATCACCAGGTCCCTGCTTATAGATCAGGAACCACAATTTTACTATTCAAGCAGGTTAACAATATTGTCTTTGTTCAACTGTCCACATAACTGAAGCATAATAGTAAAAATTGGACAGTGAGACTTAAAAGTTATGAAAAAAAAAAGCAGTGAATAATGTGTACTGAAAAGTATACAAAGCAAGGAAGTCAGGAGAATTTATAAACTATGTCCCCACATATAAGTCACTTAACCTATCTAGGCCCCAGTTTTCTCAACTATAACATGATTTTGTAACTGAAAACGATCAGGATTAGGCTGATGATCTCAAAATAATCCTTTAAATTCTACGAATCTGTGGCTTTCACCTATAGACCTAACTCAGGAACTGTGATAAAATAGCTTTTACCCATTTTAAATGGCATACCCATTTAGCTTTAAGGAGTTATGTGGAACTTATAATTAAAATTTCTTTTCATATCTCAAATCTGAGAATTATAGAATGTGAATCTGATTGACATGTAAATGCTGAGTTGTTTTTTTCCCCCCTTTTTTCTAATGAGACCATTATCTCTATAACTTATAATACCTATGTAGCAAATGCTATTTAAAATTATAGTACAAGCACAGTCATTAAGAATGTGAATGTAGTCTGAAATTATCCGACTGGGTTTGAGCTACATAATCTTGAACAAGTCATTTAATTTAATCGAAGTCAATTTATATGTACATAAAATAGGGAGAAAAATAGAACTTAAAATCAAAGAGTTGTACTGAAGATTAAATAAGAGAATGTCATTTCATAAAATATTAAATCCCTACTTAAAAGCACATCAATTGCCATTCTGTTTCAAAATGGCAGAATTAGTCACAAAAAGTTATTAAGCACATTTTAGTAGTTGGTTCACATCAAAGCAAAAGCATCCAATTGTTTCTTAAATTTTTATAGAACAAAGAAACATGATATCATGAGCAAGCAAACAATTAGAAGCCCACATTTCTTTTCATCATTATTTCTGTAACATCCTACACAGGACATCCTGCTGCCCTATGCTATGAAAAATAACTTTTTAAAAAGTTAAATATTCTCTGGCACAGACCCAGAAGAAATTTCTCCTGCAAAAAGTTGAGTAGCCCTTCTAATAGTGATGCTACCTGAGCAGAACCTGTGGCTTTGGATAACTGCTCTTGTAGTTGGGGAATGTGCTTCTTAGTTTCCTGGATCTCTTTTAGCAATCTTTGGGCAGGTGTCCGGTTGTAATCTTCCTGCAATACCTGAAAAGTTATAAAACATTTTGAGAATTACTTACAAACAATAAAAAATAGCAAAAATCCATTAGATAAACATACATAGCACCCTTTCAACAAAATAGATGACAGCATTTCCCCCTTTTTTGATCAAAAATCTTGTATAGAATCACTGATCAAAACATTCAGTAATGGAGGAAAAAAAAAACCAAAACATTCAGTAATGGTATCTGGGCACCATCTAGTTCTTCTGGTCTCATAACAAAGAAGGCAGTTGCTCATGGAGGCAATAGATACCAGCTAACATGCTTTGGGATGTCTGCTTACAAGCTTCTAAGACCCAGGCACTATGTAGAACAAAGTCGGAGGCAGAACAAAAACACGTAACACATTATTAGGCCATTTAATTGGGACATCCCATAAAACTATGACTCTGATCCTCCAAACCACTGAACCAAGTCCCATGAGGTTACAAACTTATAAGCAGCTTCAACAGCTACTGTCTTTTGTTTCGTTTTTTCTTTATCTATTAGACTTTTGTCAATTTAACTTTTTACAGGTATACAACTAACAGATAGTAATTACAATAATCAGCTGTACAACCCTACCCTTAATTCAGCTTTTTTCATATTCTTTCACCCCTCTTCTCCCCCCACTCCTCCCGCCCCTGGTAACCATTAATAAGGTTTGGTCTGGATATATTTGCCTTTTCTTGTCTTTTATGTAAGTTAGGTCACACAATTTCTGTCCTTTTGTGACTGACTTATACTTAGCATAATTTCTTCAAGCTCCCTCCATATTCAAACTCTCGTGGATTTCACACTTTCTGGAGTCATGGTGATTGTATAAACTCCAAAAACTACTTCCCTGAGATAATCTTTAAAAATAAAACCAATAATACTCTTGGAAGTCTTCTTAAAACCAAACATAAATTTTGCTTAAGTAGCAGAAAATGTCTGCTTTGAGCACTAAGTTCTTTTAAGAACTATCTCTATGGAAACAGATATTGCTCTTGTGGTGTATGTAGTAGGTTAAGCACTGGGTTCCTAACTTAAAAGGGCAGAAGTTTGAACCCACAAGCTGCTCTGCAGCAGAAATATGTGGTAGTACCTCCATAAAGATTTACAGGCTTGGAAATCCTATAGCAGTTCTACTCTGTCCTATAATGCTGCTATGAGTTGTTATCAACTTAAATGCAGTGGGTTTTGGTTTATATGGGATCAAACTGACAACAGCAACTTGAAAGATTAGATGAAAATCTTATGGGGTGGGGTGCAGTGAGTTTACGGTAATAGAGGAGGAAGAACTTAGAAAAGGAGGGGGAGAATGGGTGCACAGCTCGAAGAACGAATCAATATTACTGAATTGCAGAAATAGTTGAATTGGTGTATGTTTGCTGTATATTCTTAGCAACAACAAAATACACAGCATTGACTCCAATACTACCTGATTACAATTCAGGTAAATACCAATGTAACTTGCCAACGCACATTCCTAAAGGCCTGTACGCAGCCCCGGTTCTAATTCAATACCTGTAGTCGCTCCTGTTCTTTCTGTAACATTTTTCTCAAAATTTCTACTTTCTGGTTATGAACCACATTGTTTTCCTCCTAGAAAAAGTTTTTAAAAAAGGAAATAAATTAAGAATCAATACAGAAAAATGAAAGCTAAAATAAATAGAAAAAATGAGAGCCACAATGTTCTCAGTTCCAGTTTTCAATAACTACTTGAGTTTTCTTTATTCCTGGAAGGTATGAAAACAGACTTTAGCTATCCTCCCATCTAGGTCTATACACTTCTGAAGGGGGTGTTTCCTTCTCACTAATCCTTCCCCAAAGAATGCTGTGATCTTCAATTTACACCACATCAGCTTGGCAGCTTTGGCATCCTCAAGGGACTCAAATTGTGTTCCTTTTTAAAGTTCTTTGAGTTTGGGGAATAAAATGAATTCAAAAGGGGCAAGATCAGAGATGTAAGGTAGGTGGAGTTACGTTTCTCAACACAATTTTCAGAGGGTCGCTCCTGTTGCCCTCTGAAGGATGAGCTAGTATGCCGTTGCTATGGGAAAAATGTCTTTGCACAACTTCCTTGGCTTTTTTCTCACCAATGCAGTTCTCAGTTTCATAACAACTTTTCATAATAAATTCCCATGATTATCCTGTGTCCTTCAAGAAAATCTCAAGATTACCCACTTTCAAGCGCCCCCACCCCTAAAGTTGCCATAACCTTCTGAGCTGACCTCTCTGCTTTCTTTGCTCATATTTGAGGTCTTACTGACCTCCTTTAAAATATTTGATCTATCTAAAAACTGTTGTTTTGTGTGGGCATTCCTGTAAATTTGTTGCAAAGCTTCAATAATTTGGGAAGTTGTCCACTTGAGTTTTGTTACAAATTTGATACTAGCCCTCACCTGAAAAAAATTTTTTTACCCCATGGCACAAAAAGTATCCTTTTTTTGAAGTCTTAAGACAAGGATGTTACTAAGAGAACTTGTCTGAAGTCATCTACTGATCCCAAGACATGTTTAAACACATTTTTGTTTTGAATAAACCTGTGCAGGCATGAACTGGAAACCTAGCAGCAATACTTTTTTTTTTACTTACTCTTGTATTTCACTTTTACTAAACTGGGTTCAAGAGAACATTCAATAATTGGTATTAAATGGCGAAATCGCCTGCATGTAAGAAATGAAGTTTCCATAAGTACAATATTTTATACTTTCCCTATGTGGGTTTTCATTATCAACTTCCATGCATGGTTCAAGTTTCCAGTACCTCCTACCTTAAGTATGAGGAAAGAGCCCTAAAACTCACCTCTCACCAACACTCCTTGTCTCACAACCTGTTTGATCACATTAGTTCCTAAAACCATGGCAAGATCACATCACTCTCTTGTTCAGAAAAAATGTCAATGGATTCTGCCTACCCAGTTACATGCAAAGTGAGATTGTCCAAAATGAACAGTAAATTTACTGCTTTCAAGCCCATCTCCCTCGGCATGCATCCTTAATAAGCACCACTGCACCAACCAAAGAAAAGTCCTGGCTACTCCCTAAAAATACGTGTTGTTTTCTAGACTCTTTATCTTAGTTTACTCTATTCCCTCTCCCTGGGTTGCCTTCCTCTCATCTCTAACTCTTAAATGCTACCTGTTTTCCGAGGCTCAATTTAATTAGCAGCTTTCTATAAAGTTCTTCTTTATCACAACTGGATATGACTCCTTCTTCCTCACAGAACTTATTATTCTTTCCCCCATCATGTCTACATCCTGTCTTTGCATACGCCTAACTCAAATTCACTCAACAAAAGTTTATTAAATGACTACCCAAAATATAGTGTAGACATTGAGGGCACACCAGTAAACAAAAATGAACAAAAAGTTCTTGTCCTCTTAAAGCACACTTTCTAAGATAACGATTTTGCTGTTGTTGTTAACTGCTGTCAAGTTGGTTCCAACTCATAGAGACCATGTACACGGTTTCCAAGGAGCAGCTGGTTGGTTTGAACTACTGACCTTGTGGCTCTAACAGTCCAATTCTGATCCAACAGTGCCACACCATGGTAGGTGTTTATTATTTGTTGAATTAAGCCTGCTATCCCAATACTCTACATCGTCTGTATAATCATTCTAAGTCACTATGGAGTATTTAGTCAGAAAATTGTTTTCTAGAATACAGAATTTGTGTAACAGCCCAGCACTTCAAAACTCTTAACATAAAGCAAAAAAAGTAAAGATATCACTGTTCAACTGAGCATTTCCTAAGAAACACTCCTGCTCTTACCCCCATGAGCACAGGACTAGTGATCCGTTCCATATTCCCAGATGCTCCAGGTGAATGAGGAGATGTCATGATAGGAGACATACGTCCAAGGGCTGATGGCTCTACTTCAGGATCAGCTAGTGGAATCTGGGGCGACCCAGGTGGGCGTCCCTGAACAGTGAGAGCTACATAGGAACCAGCTTGAGGTGGAAAGATGGAAAAAGAACATTGTCAAGAAAATATCATTTCACTAATTTTTGACAGTTCTAATGCTGTCCTACATTCTAAATGATCCAGGTATGTGAGAAAGCCTCATCAGCTGTGAACAATTTCTCTACAGAAAAATTATCATTTTCAGATAGCAAATTGTTGGTGTTGCTGTGTGCTGTTGAGTCAGTTCCAACTCAAAGTGACCAACTCATAGGAATGGTGTTAGATTTGAACTGCCAACCCTGTGGTTAGCAATCCAGTGCTTATCCTACAGTGTCACACCAGGACTCCATCCAACAAATTTCTACTCCTAAAATCACATCTTACATAAGAGCATAAAGAAAAAAATTTGAACCCTAAGAAGTTGCTGTTTCTGTCTTTTAATTTTGAGAAGAGCGAGTTACTATCAACTATCTACTAATGGCTATGCTCTGTTAATTTTCTGAATGCAAATTTTTAAAATGAAACTAATTTTAAGATGAAACTAACTAGTAATTGGGCAGATTTAACTCATTCTGGGATCTAATGATACAATTTTAAATGAACACAAACAAAAAAATAATTTTTTGAAAAAAGATCCCACAAAAACAGGGAAAAGTCAATAAATAGAATTGTCATTTAAAAAATTTAAAAGACATACGAGACAAATTCACTAGGCATATTACAGGAAAAAAAAATTCCAGAAAGGAAAATTTATCATCGGAAAGACTCAACAACAGATAGTTATTATTTACCAAGAAATGAGACTTTCAAGATATGATTAAACTTCCTTAATGAACAGAACTTTTAAATACATTTCACACTTATCTCCCACTTGAACACGCCTATAGAACTTATGGGGTGCCAGTATGGTGCTGTGGGTTTATGCACTGGACCACAAAGTCGATTTTAACCATAAGGTTGGCAGTTCATGCTTACCAACCGCTCCTAGGAAACCCAATACAGGGCTGCTCTGGGTCAGAACTGACTCGATGGCACTTAACAACAACATGAAACTCACAGTCAATATTATAAACAGTAATCACTTCACTGTGGTGTTGTTAGGTACTGACTCACAAGGACCTCATACACAACAGAATGAAACACTGCCTGGTTCTGTTTTCTAGGGTTCTAAAAACTATTATTGTTATACTCAATGTTACAATGATCACAAATGCTATATTTGCACTTACTAAACTGTTTTTGAGTTGAAACCACTTTTATCGTTTCTAAAATATGCATTAAAATGTAAGACATGGAGGATTCTTTTATAATACACAGGTTTTGTTGTCGTTGTCATGTGCCGTGGAGTCGGTTCCGACTCAGAGCGACCTTGTACAAGGTTTCTGAGGCTGTAAATCTTTATGGGAGCATCTTTCTCCAGCGGAACAGCTGGTAATTTCAAACTGCTGACCGTGAGATTAACAGCCCAATTCATAACCACTACGCTACCAGAGCTCCTTCACATCAAATTTATATTTGGTTTTGGATTCTCAGAATGTTTTATGCTCAACTTCTAAGTATAAGCTCTGGCTGCTGAAAAACAAAACAAAACAGTTGCTAAAGTCCTAGGATTTAATTTTTTAAATCTTTTTATTGTAATTTGAGTGAAAGTTTATAGAGAAAATTGGTTTTACACTCAACAATTCATGTACATTTTGATTCGTGACATTGATTACAATCCCCACAATGCCAACAGTCCTCTTCCCACTTTCTCCCTTTGTTTGCCGTTTCCATTCCTCTTCTTTTCTATCCCTTGCTGCCTTCACAGCTTTGTCCCTGGGCAACTGCTGCCCTTTTAATCCCATATGGTTGGTTGCTCTAAGGAGTGTGTATCTCCCTGATGTTACTGTTCACCTTAATGACCTGTCCTGTTGCTTGCCTGAAAAGTGATCCATGCGGGAAATTTTAGTTCTAAGCCTGAAGACAACTAAGGGTCATAGTCTCAGGGGTTCCACCATTTTCCATCAGACGAATAAGTCTGGTGTTTTACATGATTTTGAGTTTTGTGCCACATTTTTCTCCCACTCTGTCCAGGACCTTTTAATGTGATCCCTTACAGAATAATTGGTAATGGGAACTGGTCATCATCTAGTTCTTTTGGGTGTCCAGGGTCCTGAAGGCTAAGGTTTGTGAATTTTTGAAGCAAAATTGTTGTTGTTAAAGGCTGTCGAGTCAGTTCTAACTCATAACAACCCTGCACAGGGTTTTCAAGAGACAGTTTGTGGTTAGCAGTCCAGTGCTTATCCTACAGCACCACATAGGATGAACTAAAAATATAACCCAGAAAGCTAAAGGAAAAATCTTATTTTATATACTCTGTAAGAGTTAGGTACCAGGCATATAGTATTTCTATTATCATATACCATCATATTTATGCAGCACATAAAAATCTGTAAGTCACAAATCTCATTAAATAAGTAATCAGATTTATTATGTATTTTTGTATTTAAAGTTTATTATATATTTATTCAAGTATGGAGATCTAATTTTTAATTATCACATTTCTTCAAAAATTTTAACAAGGTTTAAAAACAAAATCTAAATGATAATTTAGAGCACTGGTAATCTGAATAACAGGTAAAGGAATTCAGCATTGCTGAACTTAAGAAATAAGAAATTTGTTTAATGAATGTATTCTAAAGCTGCTTACTCAGTAAAAAGAAATAGGAAGAGTTCAGTGATTCAGCTTGGCAGCAAAGAAGCCTCTTAGTTGTACTCTACTGGAAAATTTTTTTGTTTTGTTTTGTTTTAAATGTTTTATTGTGAATTATGTGAAAGTTTACATGGGAGAACATTAGCCTCTACTGGAAAGTTTTGATGACAATCAAAAATTCTTAGACCCTGGAGACTTCCAAGAGAAGAACACGACCTGAATTATTTAAATATTTACTTGTCTGGGAGAAAATGATTATGCTAAATGATTTTTCAAAGCTTCATTTCAGCTCATCAGACCACTGTATCTAATTTAACAGCCTCCTCCCTCTCAGTTGATTTATGCATCTCTTTCATATATACGATTTTAATATGATTTTAATATGACTATAATATTGAACTACATATGAAGGAGCTTCAAATGTTTGTGGAAAAAATCCATTATCTTTCAATTTTTCAATGAACTTTTTGAAGTTTCCTGGTATATGAAATTAACAGAAGATAATCATTTGTAAAATAAAAGCATTCTGCGAGCTAATCCCTACTACGTTCAATAGACTCCTGTGAACCCGGGTGGAAACCTTGTTGGCCAGCAGTGTGGCAAGAGCTGGGGACTCTTGGGCCCAGAGTCAGTGACATAGCCACAGAGGACTAGAGTGGAGAGTGAAGTGTCCAGCTGATAAGAAGAGAGGGCATATGTACAAGAATACCCACACTTGCAGATAATACCCACTTGACCTGGCTTCAAAGGCCAGATGATCAGAGCTTAACTAGAAGAAGAAAGAAGAGGGAAAAAAGTAATCTGATACAATTTGATGAACTTGACCTACACCTATAGATGCAGTAGCTCAAAAGAGGGAACAAATCTTTACAGCAAGGATCATTCCCACCCCCCTCCATACAAAGAGTAGACAGGTATGAGCAACTTGGACAGTGGCTACCCAAAATGGGGGGGGGGGGGCTAAAAAGGTAAGAAGTAACTGGCTCACAAGCTTTCAGGAAGGAGCCTAGATCCAGAGGGTGTGGAGGAAGGGAGAATCTCCACTGAGTAGTATCCAATCTGTCTGGGCAGGGCTGATGAAAGGAGATAAAGATAGGTCTCTATGATACAATAGTGAATAATTGTTATCAGAACTGATTCTGAGTGTTGGAAATGTAAAGGCACACATTTTGTACCAAATGAGGGGAGTGACTGACTTTGCAGTCTAGGAGTGGAGGTCCCTGGGACCATCAAGGGAGAAGAGCGGAGAGCAGGATCCTACCCAGAGAAGCAGTGACGCCAGAGATGGAGGCAGAGACGATGATGTGGAGAGATGGAGCGGCTGGGGACTTTAGGCCGAGAGGGAGAGGGACTGTTTGCTGATGACCGAGGGGCGGCGGCTTGCAAGGTATATCCTTTGGTTGTTTGATGATGCATGGAGGGGACTGTAACCATGGCAATGAAACGATATACGATAAGATGAATGTAAAGCTAGTATTCTCCTACATAATTCAAATCAAAACATTAAAATAAAAAAATAAAAGCATTCACTTAAGACTTCCATTAATCTAGGGATCCACAATCAGCTAAATGCAGCCCCCACACTGTTTCTTTAAATCGTTTTCTAGGAAAAGTCAGGACCATTATATATTTTTTATGGCTGTTTTCGCTCTACGATGACAAAATTAAGTAATTAAGTTGCTGCTGAGTTGATTCCAACTCATAGTGACCCTACAGGACTGAGTAGAATTGCCTAATAGGATTTTCAAGGTTGTAAATCTTTATGGAAGCACACTGCCACATCTTTCTTGAATAGCTGGTGGTTCAAACAGCCAACCCTTCAGTTTAATCACTGTGCCACAAAGCTCCTTGGGTAGTTGACCAGTTAGCTCACAAACCTTATTTACTATCTGATTCATTACTGAAAGTTTGTTGACCTGTACTTTAAGAGTTTCAGAAAACACTTAAAACTGGAGATAACATTCACCTACATTTGATTAGCTTCACCACCTCCAAATGGTTTGAATGAGTCACCAGCGTTCCATTCACCTGGAAAAGAATGAAAGCAGTATAGTATGTCACACGCATTCTATTAAGACAATGGATTGACTCATCTTAGGAATTATCATTCTTATTATAACCAATTATACTAAGATGGGCTACATTAATACACATATGTGTGTGTATAGGTATATGTGTGTGCACACATACATACTTGGTTCAATATTTACCTTTTCAAATATTCTATAAATTATACTCAGCAGCACATCAACTTGAGCACAAAGCAAGGCCTCGATTTAATGGCGATTACAACTTACTCCCCAGGACAAATGACAATACATACCAAGCACAATTAAAGACTCTTGCAAATACAGAAGATATCACTGCTTTTAATTATTAATTCATTGATTTATCAAAATCATAATAAATCACAGAGATAAAATATTACCAATTCCCACAATAATACTCAATTCACTTTTAGTTTTCCAATCATAACCTAATCTTTAAAAAGACAATTACTTTTTAATAAATGTAGAGAATGTTATCCAAAGTGTCCACTAAACCAAACAAATTAAGGTAAAAATAGCAAACTTGGATCTAAATTTTTTTCCTACTGAGAGTAATTCTACTTTTTAAAGTTCAACTGCAAGAATATAAACAAAAGTATTTTCATATGCCCACCATAGATGATCCCTGCTAACCTCTATGTTTAACCTTTGAAACACCTTTCAAGCATGAGCACACCAGATATGCAGACACATACACAATTACAAGAGGCCAAAAAAAGTCTGAGGAAAAATTGCATTATCTGTTCTTTCTATGAACTTTTTCTGAAGCTCCCTTTTTGAAATACAGTGTAACAACAGTTTTGTTGTTGGCTTTTTTTTTTCCCCTGCAAAGGGAAAAAAAAAAAATCTATCTATACATGGTGGTGAAGGAGCTCTGGTAGCGTAGTGGTTACGAATCGGGCTGCGAACCGCAAGGTCAGCAGTTCGAAACTACCAGCTGCTCTGTGGGAGAAAGATGAGGCTTTCTGCTCCCGTTAAGATTTACAGCCTCGGAAACCCTGTACAGGGCCACTATGAGTCGGAACCGACTCCATGGCACATAACAACAACAACATACATGGTGGTGGTGGTAGTGGTTATGTGTCATCAAGTCAGTTTCAACTCAGAGCAACCCTGTATAGGTTTTACAAGGCTGTAAATCTTTATGGGAGCAGAAAGCTTCATCTTTCTCAAGGCTTAGTGACTAGTGGATTCAAACTGCTAACCTTGAAAGCAATGCATAACCTACCACACAGCCAGGGATCCTTGTGTAGGCAGATTCCCCCCCTCCCCCCATTGTACTATTGGTATATTTCAAGTTATATTTATTTATATATACATAGAACTAGTCCATTCTTCTTAAAAGCTGCAGATGAACTGTTATTTGTGTATCTTCATCTTACACACATTTAAAGTATTTAAAATTTCTACCAAATACAAATACAAGGAGCTCTGGTAGTGTAGCAGTTATGAATCGGGCTGCGAATCTTAAGGTCAGCAGTTTGAAACTACCAGCTGTTCCGTGGGTGAAAGATGAGTCTTTCTGCTCCCATAAATATTTACAGCTTCAGAAACCCTGTACAGGGTTGCTGTGAGTCGGTTCCGACTCCATGGCACATAACCAACCACCACCAATCACCACCAAATATATTAATAATATATTCTTCACTTAATATTTTCACTTGTTATCAATGAGATTAATATTCTTATGAATGTTACCTATTCCTATTACTTTGAGGCACTGCCTAATACAATCCTTTTTCTATTTTTCTCTTTATTCTTTTCTTTTTTATAACTGCTCTTTATAGCTTAAGGGCATTATATGATAATGAAGGTTAGCGTAAAAAAAAAAAAATCGCTCTAAGTCCGTTGTTGTTGTTAAGTGCTTTCGAGTCAGTTCCAACCCACAGCAACCCTGTGTAGAATTCCCAAGGAGTGGCTGGTGAGCTTGAACTGCCAACCTTGTAGTTGAAATGACTCTGCAGTCCAGCACATTAACCCACAGTGCAATAAGAGACCTTTATTAAATAAAAATATCGAAGTGTGAAGCTTCTGTTTCTTGATATATCTTTCACCTAGGTCTATACACTTCTGAAGGTGGTATTTCCATCTTTTAAACCCTTCCCTGGAGTCCTGGTGTGGTGCTGTGGGTTGATGTGCTAGACTGCAAGGTAGGTTTGAATTGCAAGGTTAGCAGTTCAAACTCACCAGCCGCTCCTTGGAAACCTTATACAGGGTTGCTATGGGTTGGAACTGACTCAATGGGACTTAACAACAACAATTCTCTGAATAATTCTGCACTCTTTGATTTATATTATGTGAAAAAGGCAGTTTTGACATTCCAGAGGGACTTATATTGTGTTCCTTTTATATGTTCTTCAAATTTTGGAAACAAAAAGATGTCTGAAGGGACAAGATCACAGGGCCACAGATTATATGGGTTAAGGTTTCCCATCAAAACTCTCCTAGGACAGTGCTTGCTACCTCAAAGAATGAGTAGGTACATTGTTGTGATGGGAAAAAAATTCCTTAGCACTTCCTGACCTTATTCTCATTAACACAGTTTTCAATATTGTTAAAAATTCTTCATAAGTTCCCATGATTGTCCTGTATCCTTGGAGAAAATCTATGAAGATTTTCTTTGGAATCCCAAAAAGCAGTCACCATAATCTTTTGACCTCTTTGTCTTGAGTGCAACTGGCCCAGCAGATTCCCTCGGAAGCCAGTGTTTTGATTGGACCTTTGTTTGAAGGCACTCTAATGAAACTAAGACAAGAGAATTACTGAGAGAACTTGTCTGCAGCCATCCACTAATTGCAGAGACATATTTAAACATACTTAGTTTGGAATAACCATGTGAATGTATGAACTGGAACCCTAACAGCAATACTTTTTCACTTAACTTTGTATAACGAAAAAAACCCAACCGAACAAACCAAAATAAACCCACTGCCATAAAATTGATTCCTACTCATAGCAACCCTACAGAGGGCTTCTAAGGCTGTGTATCTTTATAGGAGCAAAAAACTCTCACCTTTCTCCTGCAGAGCAGCTGGTAAGTTTGAACAACTGACCTTGCAGTTAATATTCCAGTGCTTATCCTACAGCGCCACCAGGACTCTTTTAACTTTCAAATATAGTCTACAGATTATTTTTGTTTGTAAAGTATATTCACTGTATTTTTTTTGCATACAGTTATTTAATTTAAAGTAATCAAGTTCACCAAACTAACTCAAAAGCTAATTATTGACTAATCCATTCTTTCCCAAAGAACTTGAAAATCAATACTTCTGACCTCTCTATTGTGTTACACTGATAGATCTATCTCTAGACTTGAGTCACATGTTTTAAATTAATCTACACCATCTCCCCCCCTCATGCATACCTACAAATAAATATAACACATTCTTTTCTTCAGCTATTGTCATACTTTTGTAAAGTTCACCTGGAAGAATAATCTATTTGATAAGTAACAACATACTTCCCCAGCTCTACTAGAATGTTTTAGTGGGAATTTCTTGATAATAAATTAATTTGGAGTGAAGCGGTATCTGTAAAAGAGTGAATTATTGTCTTACCCAGGAATATATGCTTTCATTTATTGAAGTCTTTTATTATGTTCTTCAGTAAAGGGATACATTAATTTTAAAACAAAATTATTTTTTTTAGTCAATATCAACACAGGTAATGTGCTGTTTTTTTAAATAAAATTTGTCTTGAAAAAAAAAAAAAAAATCAGACTATGGCTAATACGATATTATTTTTGAATCCTCCCATAAATTCTGTAACAGTCCTTACCTTGATGATTCGATCACCTGTCTGTACTCCAGCACGCATCGCTGCTCCATCTATAAAATAAATTCATTATTTAAAAAATATAATTTACTACCATTCACTGAAAAATTGCTTAGAAGAGAAGTAGTGACTAAAAATATGGGCTGTAAGGTCAGACGGATTTAGGTTCAAATCCTGCCTCTTCTACTTACTAGATGTGTGACCTCAAACTGATTTTGTGATTCTTTGTACTCTAAGCTTCAAATCAACTGTGAATTTGACATAAAAAGTAACTTCTTCAATACACAAGAGGTATTTAATATATGGAAAAAGCAAAAAATATTATTGTTTTGGGAAAGGAATTCTTATTTTTGAGCTTATAACCCGTTTCTTTAATATTTATCTATCAAAATATCCCTGATGTCATAAAGAAATGAAGTTTCATAAACTAACAACTTTTAAAAGTATCATATGATTTCTAAAAACTATTTAATAACTATTTTCTTTCTGTAAAGTACAAACAAAATTTACTGTGGTGAATTCATGCCTTCAGCTATGATACAAAAGACAAATCTAGCACAGAAGTCCTTATAACTTGAAATCTACATAATTGTTGTTGTCAAGTGCCATCGAGTTGGTTCTGACCCATAGTGACCTTAAATAGGGTTTCCAAGGAGCAGCTGGTGAGCTTGAACCACCGACCTTGTAGTTCAAATGACTTTGCAGTCCAGCGCATTAGCCCACAAGGCCATACCAGGACTCCATCAACATAATTATTCTATTGAAAAACAACAACAACAAAGAAAATAGTTTTCAAGCCCTTCTATTCTTGCTGTTTTTTCTCAAGTAACAAGAAGATTTTTTTAAATGCCTTGCCTTCTTTGACAGACTGTACAAAGACTGGATTGTCTCCACTGACTGTCAGCCCAAATCCATTGTCATCCTTCTGGATTATCACACAACGTTGAACAAGACCTGTAGGAGAACCACAGGGCAGAAAGAGGAAAAAGAAAAAGACATTACGAATTAGTAAAGAAATGTATTCTATCTGGAGAAGCATAAGGAAGCAAATGAAACCCATATATAAAACAAGAATGGTAATCCCAAAAACTAAACAAGCACAATACTGCAGAGTCAGGAATATTGATTTCTCACTATAGAGGTAGGGTAGAATTGCTGCAAGATCAAAAATATGATGGCACACTAGGAAGACTGAAGTATTAACGGTAATACAGTTATAAAGAAGGTCCATTCATTTCTACCCTATTTATCTGTAATGTAAACTTCTCCTCCACCAAACTATGCTTTTAGTACCTTAACTGGTGTCTAATATTTTGGTATCAAACATTTTGAAGCATTAGGCTAAGTGCATTCTATGGCTAATTCTGGGGAAATCAAGTCTCATTCTTAAGAAAATACACTAAAAAAAACTACACTCTAAGAAGAAAGGAGGTGTTTCCAGTGTAGCTCTTATCACAGGAGGAAAAGGAAAAAGGAAGTGTTCAAAGGGAAGAAATAATCTGGCTCACAGAAAAAATTAAACTGAAAGGAGAAAAAGGTAGAAAAGATAAAGAACCTATGAGATCAACCATTTCTTTCATCTATTTTATATACTTACCTGATTCCTAAAGGGGAGTTTGTTTTTCTTCTAGTTAACAGCAAACGAAAGCTGTCAAGGCAAGGTAAGACAGAGGGCCCCAACCAAAGGAAAAGGGATTTCCCTTTCTATAACCTTGATTAGTAGCCAGGACTGTTTTATTGCAAACGTCTCTGAAAATCCTGAACTCTGTGTTAGCCAGAGACTTAGTACGTATTATTGACTTTGCAGAATCTGTTTTACAAAAAAAATCAATGTACAAGAACATATAAAATAGCACAAGTAAAAAGCCAATTAGATAAGAAAAACATCTTCCAAATAAATATTTTACTTAAAAAGCCATGATCTTCACCATAGAAAGCTTGTAAGTCTGTCTTCAGCCTATAACTAACTGGAATACCTAAAATGGGGCTAGAACTTGCCCAGTGAAAGAGGCTTCCTGTGAAGACTTTGCATTGCATAAGACCATAGGTAGAATCCCGAACCCCATCCAGAATCTTCTGAGGTGGGAAATTTCCACTTGAAAGGACAAGCAGACCAGCCTGGAGTGGCTAGAAAAACAGAAGATACTTCTTGAAATAAAGACCAGCAGGAAAAATCAGAAACAATAATTGCTGTCTTCACTACTACAAAAACAAGTAAGCTGTTCACCTGGGAGCCATCAAGGCAAGTGGTCAGGTCCCCTCAAGGCAAACCCCTCTCCAAGACTAAAACTCAAGGGGAATATGTGAGCAGGCATGTGGTCTGGCTGGTGACCGTGTTGGTCACCAATAAGGGGAAGTGGTGGGAAAACAGCAATGAAGTTGTGAGCTAAGTCCAACCATGTTCAATAGACTCCTATTAACCCAGGTTAAGACCTAGTTGGCCAGCAGTATGGCAAGGCCACAGAGGACTAGAGCAGAGAGTGAAGCGTCCAGTTGATATGAAGTGAGGGGAGATGCACAAGAACACCCATACTTGCAGATAGTACCCACTTGACCTGGCTTTAAGGGCTGGATGATCACAACTCAACTTGAAGAAAGAAAGAAAAGGAAAAAAAAGAGTAATCCACTACAATTTGATAAACTTGACCTATACTTATGGATGTAGCAGCTCAAAAGAGGGGCCAAATATTTACAGCTAGGATCATTCCCAACCCCTCTGTACACAGAGTTGACAAGGATGGGCAAGTTAGATATTGGCTACCCAAAATGGGGGGGCTACAAAGGCAAGAAGTGACTGGCTTATTAGCTTTCAAGAGGGAACCTAGTTCCAGAAGGTATAGGGAAAGGTAGAATATCTACTGAGTGGTTTCCAATCTGTTGGGACAGGGATGATGAAAGGAGATGGAGATATGAATCTTGTGGTACAACAGTGAATAATTGCTATCAGGACTGAGTGTGAGGGTTGGAAATGAGGGCAGTGGTTGGCTTTATAGTCCAGGAGCGGAGGTTCCTGGGAACATCAAGGGAAAAGAACAGAGTGCGGAACCCTACCCAGAGAAGCAGTGACACCAGAGATGGAGGCAGAAATGATGACGTGGAGCAATGGAGCACTAGGGACTCCGGACTCCGGAAGGGAGAGGGGCTGTGTGCTGATGGCCGGGAGGCAGGCTTGTGGGGTGTACTCTTTGGTTGTTTGATGATGCATGGAGGGGATTGTAATCATTGCAATGAAACAAAATATGATAGGATGAATGGAAAGCTGGTGTTTTTCCACATAAACTATCATATAATTCACAATAAAAACTAAAAAAAAACCAAAACACAAAAAAAGCCATTATCTTTTAAACAAGCCTGATGTGCAAACTGAAGGATATACTAAAAATTGTATATTAATGTGTGTGTATATATTCAAGGGGGGGGGCTCAAAAAGGTCATGAAAGAAGTGAATGAAAAGATAATGGATTTTTTCCACATTTTGAAGTACCCTTTTGTGTGTGTGTATAGATATATACTGTTACTGACAATGGTATGTCAGAAGGAGCTGAACACACTATAGATGAAAGACTGTAATATCCAAATACCTTTATAAAAAACTAAACCTTCAACCTTATTTCATATCTTATACAAAATTTAACTTAAATGAGATCATGGACCAAGACATAAAATCTATAACTTTTTAGCAGTACACATAGGAGAAAATCTTCAAGACTTTAGAGTAGACAAAGATCTCTTAGTATATAAAATGTAGCAATCTTAAAGGAAAAAAGACGATAAATTGGACTGCAAAATAAAAAACATCTGCTCTTCTAAAGACAATGATAAGGAAAAGATAAGGTAAAGTACAAACTGGAAGAAAATTTTCACAATACAAAACATCTGATAAGAACTTTTACATAAATATATATATGTATGTATGTATGTATATACACATATATATAGCTGTTGTAAGGGCTGTAGAGTTAGTTCTGACTCATAGCAATACTGTTTGGGGTTTATAAGGAATGGCTTATGGGTTTGAACTGCTGACATAATGGTCAGCAGTCCAGTTCTTATCCTAATCCTACAGTGAGCGCCACACCAGGACTCCATATACATACATACATATAACAAAAAAACACTATAATTCAATAATAATCGAAGAAAAATTTCAAAGGAAGCAAAATATTTTAATAACCACATTACAAAGATACACCAGTGGCGAATAAGCACACAGAAAGATGTCTAATACCCAAATAGAAATTAAATACAAATGCAAATTAAAACCAAAAAGAGATACCACCATACAATAATTAGAATGGCTAGAATGAAAAAGCTAATAATAACAACCTGAGAGCACTGTGGCTCTGTAGGATATTTGATAACCACTAGGTCAGTGGTTTGAGCCCACCAACTGCTTCGCAAGGCAAAGATGAGGTTTTTCTGCTCACAAAAAACATTTACAGGCTGGGGAACCTTATACAGAATCACTACTAATCGAAACTGACTCAACAGCACTTAACAACAACAATAATTCCATGAGTTGGCAAGGATGTGGCGCAAGTGGAATTCTCGTATGTTCTGGTGGGAGTATATACAGTTTTGTATCTATTTGTACCAAAGTTTCTTATAAAGGTAAGCATACACCTATATGTAACTCAGCTATTTCATTCCTAAGACCATTGAAGACTCATGTATGTATAAAGACTGGTATGCAAATTTTCACAGCAGTTTTGTTCATAAGAGCCCCAAACTGGAAACTCCACTAGCAGGTTACTGGCTAAATAAATTGTGGTTTATCTGTATAGGCATTTCCCAAATTACAAAGGAGATCCATTATGAAGTGTGCCTTTATGAGGAGAGGAGCACTTTTTCTGAATTTTTAGACATATCTTATGAATAGCAGCTGAACACTGTCAGATACAGTGTTGGATAATGAGCCCTTCAGGTTGGAAGGCATTCAAAATACAACTGAGGGAGAGCAGTTTACTGAAAACAGAGTTGACCACGGTGACATAAATGAAGTAAAGCTTTCAGAGGTTCATTTGCTGATGGGGCACAACTCAAAACGTGAAGAAACAGCTGTAAACATCCATTAATAGTCAGAACATGGAATGTAGAAAATATAGACCAAGGAAAATGGGAAGTTGTTAAAAATGAAAGGGAAACAAAGATTAATATCATAGACATTAGTGAGTTGAAATGGGCTGGTATTGGCCATTTTGAACCTGGCAATCATATGGTTTACTGTGCCAGGAACAACAAATTTAAAAGGAATGGCGTTGTATTCATCATCAAGAAAAACATATCAAGATCTATCTTGAAGTACAATGCTGTCTGTGATAAGATATTATGATATGTCTGGCTTTCTGCTCTCACAAAGATTTATAGCCTAAGAAACCCTACACAGAATTACTATGAGTCGGAATTGATTCCATGGCACATCACCACCACCACCACCACAAGGAAAACCAATTAATAATACTATTATTTAAATTTATACACCAACCGCAAAAGCCAGTGATGATGAAATTGAAGAATTCTATCAACTTCAGTATTAAATTGAGCAAATATGTAACCAACATACATTATTAATTACTGGTAGTTGGAATGCAAAAGAATGAAACAAACACGAAGGATTAGCAGTTGAAAAATATGACTTTCCTGGTAATCACTACTAACTGCTCTGAAAGGGATCACATTAGAAGGCCCCCAATACAGTGGGAGAAAATGTGGAACTCAAAATTATAAAAAAGAACGCGGCTTACTGGTCAGAGAGAGACTGGAGGAACCCAAGACTATGGCTCTTGACCATCCTTCAGATCTGGAAAGGAACTCACCCTCGTGGCTCAATTTTCAGCCAAGTGGTAGACAGGTATATAGGGGGAAAACATTAGTTAAAAGTAAGCTCACAATGAAATGGTCATTCAAAATCTAAAGGGCAACATTTAGCTAAAGACAAAGTTGAGAAGGGATGGAAAGCGGGAAAGAATAGAAATCGGAACCAGAGGGAGGAAGTGGGATAACTGTTGTTGTATGAAGGAGATTGCAATCATTGAGATAAGCAACACCATTCCTTTTCAATTTGTCATTTCTGGCATAGTAAACAATGTGGTCATCATATTCAAAATGGCCAATACTAGTCCATTTCAGCTCACTAATGCCTAAGATATAACCCATAGCAACCCTGTATAGGGCTTCCAAGGTATCATATTTTCAAATCTTTGCAGTAGCAGAAAGCTTCATCTTTATCCCGCTCATTACAAATACTTTTCTTAAACAATATAAAAGGTCACAATACACCTGGACCTCACAAACGGAATACACAGGGATCAAACTGACTACATCAGTGGAAAGAGACAGTGGACAAACTGAATATCATTAGCCCAAACAAGGCTAGGCAGACTGTGAAACAGACCATCAATTGCTCATATGCAAGTTTAGGCTGAAGCTGAAAATAATGAAAATAAGGTCACGAGAGCTGAAATATGACCTTGAATATATCCCACATGAATTTAAGGACCATCTCAGGAACAGATTTGATGCATCCGAAAACAATGATCAAAGATCAGAAGAGTTCTGGGACGACATGAAGAACATCATCAGGGAAGAATGCAAAATGTCATTACAAACATAAGAAAGAAAAGACCAAAATGGATATCAGAAGAGACTCTGAAACTTGCTCTCCAACATAGAGAAGCTAAAGTGAATGGAATAAATGAGGAAACAAAAGAGGTGAACATAAAATTTCAAAGGGCAACTCAAGAAGACAAATGCCAAAGTCAAGTATTAGAACGAAATGTGCAAAGACCTGGAGTTAGGAAACCAAAAGAGAAGATGTTAACATGCTAGCATTTCTCAAGCTTAAAGAATGGAGAAAAAAAAAAAAAAATCAAACCTTAGGTTGCAATACTGAAGGATTCTCTGGGCAAAATGTTGAATGATACAGAAAGCATCAAAAGAAAAGTCACTGTACAAAACAGAAATGGTCGATGTTTAACCATTTCAAGAGGTTGCATATGTTCAAGAACCAACAGTACTAAAATTCCAAGGCACACTGAAACCATTGGCAAAGAACAAGACTCTAGGGATTAATGGAACACAAATGGAAATCTTTTAAACAAACTGATGCAGCACTGGACATACTTACTCATCTATGTCAAGAAAGTTGGAAAACAGCTACCTGGACAACCAATTGGAAGAGATCCATATTTGTGCCCATTCCAAAGAGAGGTAATCTAGTGGAATGTGGAAAACATTGAACAATTATCATAAAGCACATGCAAGTAATGTTTTGCTGAAGGTAATTAAAAAACAGCTGCAACAGTACATTTACAGGGAAATGCTAAAAATTCAAGCAGATTTCAAAAGAAGACGCTAACTAGAGATACCATTGCTAATGTCAGATGGATCTTGGCTGAAAGTACAGAATACCAGAAAGATTTTAGTTGTACTTTCTACAGGAGCAGAAAGCCTCAACTTTCCCCTGAGGGCGGACTTGAACTGTGGTCTGTGTGGTTCATAGTCTAGTGCTTATTGTATTATATTATTACTGGGGAGTGGAGAGCTGCTCTTAGATTTTCTGGCTCAGACACATATTACTTTATCAACCCATGTCCGTGCTATCAATTAAAAACACACGGTGTTAGTAAACTTCAATAGTCTTGCTGTGGCACTGTGTAGGATAGGCACTAGATGACTAACTGCAAGTTCAGTGGCTCAAACCCATCAGCAGCTCCTCAGGTACCCTATACAGGTTTAGTGAAGGAATGAATTCTTATGTATGCCTTTGTCCAAGTTTTTTTTTTTTTTTTAATGGACAAGCAAATTCATTTGGGATGGGGAAGTTTACATGGGCAAGCTTTTTTGTGATAAGCAGCTTTAGAAGATGAGATAGAGCATGAATGCCATGTAATACAAGGCACCTTCTATTGTAGCTTTTCCTGAATATCCAGACTGGGTTAGGTGCTCCTCTTCCTGACTCCCACTGCACCCTGTATTTACTCACACCATATCATTATCACTCACATGGAATCATTTGTTTGTATCCCTGATTAGACTACATACTCCATGAATACAGAGGTTGTACCTTCTTTACAATTTTATTTCAGAACCTGGTATATGTCGCATCACACTGAAGGAACTAAAAACAAAATTAAATTTTAAAAATCTGAAAAGTAAGGGAGTCTAGAGATGAGTGGAAATTCAGAAAGGGAGGTGATCAGAGGGGAAAACCAAAATCAAAACACCACCACCACACACAATTTTACAAAATTGCATAGGGCCCTAGAAGACTTGTAAGAACTGAGTCAATGTAGTAATAGGCTTACCACAGAATACTACAAGCCTGTTTTATCTAATTCATAACTGTTTCAGTCTAATGCTTTCCTTGTTAATTCTGTATCAAAAAGAGATGAGACAAGGATCAATCCTATCCCCTCTTATATAGGGTTGATAGGGACGGGCAATTTAGACATTGGCTACCTAAAATGAGGGGGCGATAAAAGCAGGAAGTGACTGGCTTACAAGTTTTCAAGAGGGAGTTTCGTTTCAGAGTGTGTGAGGGAAGGTAGAATCCCCACTGAATAATTTTCATCTTGTCTGATGAAAGAAGATGGGGACAAAATTCTTATGATACAATAATAATTATCATCATGATGAATTGTGACTGCCACAACTGTAAAGGTAGAAGTTTTATAACAAAAAGAGGAGAGTAGTTAATCTTATAGTCCAGGAACAGAGGACCGTAGGACCATCTAAGGGAGAAGGGCACGAGTGGAATGTGGGACCCTATCCAGAGAAGCAGCAACACCAGACATGGAGACAGAGATGAAGGTATGGAGAGAGAGAGCAACTGAGGACTCTAGACTTGTGGAAAGAGAAAAGCTGTGTGCTGGCAGCCAGGTGCTGGTGGCCAAGAGACAAGCTTGCAGAATGTGCCTTTTAGTTGTTTAAATTACTATATATTCCTGAGTGTTTTTGTGTACATCCCTTCCCCCACCCGCAAAAAAAATAAAAAATAAAAAATAGAGGGAATAGAAGCAAACACTGTTGAATGATGATACATGGAGGAGATTGTAATCATGGCAATGAAACAGTGAGTATAAAACTGATGTTCTCTCATGTAAACTACCATTCAATACACAATAAGAACAGAAAAAACAAAAGATGAGAAACAAAAGATAAAAAGGAAAGGAAAAAGATCTATGTGCACATCCTACCCATCTTTCTGCTCTTCCCAACTCCAGTATACAACCCACCAATATGAGATTAACATGTATCAATCATTAGACTAGTATAAGAAGAGTGCAGTGGCTCTGTAGGATAAGCACTGGACTGAGAACCACAAGGTGGGCGTTTTGAGCTTACTGGTCACTCCTCAGGAGAAAGATGAAGCTTTCTGCTCCCACAAATATTAACTTATATAGGGTTGGAACTAAATCAACAGCACTTAGCGACAACATAAAAAGAAAACATGGCTGCATGTGAAAATAATACTTTATACATACAGCCAATTCAGAATCTTAGAATTCTAATTGATAGTATTCTGTCCTTTGAATCTGTACTATCTGCATAAATTTAGGTTTGGGGTCAGAATTACGGAAAGCAAAGCTGTCCTATCATTAAATTTTAGAAATCTTGGCTTCTAAAAAGCTCAAATCTATTATGTTCCTTCTCATTCAAAGATCAAATAGTTGTCCTTTCTCTTGAGAGAAATGTTCCACTCATGGTATACCTGAAGCTGCTTCAACATACTTTGGAGGATAAATTCGACCCTTATGTGAGCTGTGGGTGCAAGGGTGGTCCACTGGCTAAATTCTCGTCTTCAAAGCAGAAGAACCAGGGTTCAATTTCTGAGTAACATGCCTAGTGCTCTGCCACCACATGTCTGTCAGTGGCAGTTTGTGTGCTGTTATGATTCTGAAAAGAGTCCTGGTGTGGTGCTGCAGGATAATTCAATGGACTGAAAGGTCAGTTTGAATTGCAAGGTCAGCGGTTCAAATCTACCAGTCATTCTTGGAAATCCTATACAGGGTCACTAAGAACCAGGGTTCAATTTCTGAGTAACATGCCTAGTGCTCTGCCACCACATGTCTGTCAGTGGCAGTTTGTGTGCTGTTATGATTCTGAAAAGAGTCCTGGTGTGGTGCTGCAGGATAATTCAATGGACTGAAAGGTCAGTTTGAATTGCAAGGTCAGCGGTTCAAATCTACCAGTCATTCTTGGAAATCCTATACAGGGTCACTATGGGTCGGAACTGACTCAAAAGCACATAACAACAACAACAAAAAACTATTCTTAGCAAGTTCCAGACTAGGAAGAATGATCTGACATTACATTTCCAAAAACCAGTCTGTGAAAATCTTATGGGTGACAACAGTCTGATCATGTTGTACGTGTGGCTCAAGTAGGTTAATCATATACTAGGCCTTAAACACTGAAAACACTACAATAGGCAAAATTAGCAAAATATTTGAAATGTCTATTTTTATCGCCCCCCTCCAGAAAACAAAAACCCCACACCAACCACTTTGCTTATGCAAATCTGTACTGTTGTTAAGTGTCGCTGAGTTGATTCCAACTCATAGCAACCTATATAGGGTTTCTGAAGAGAGGCTGATGAATTTGAACCATTGACCTTACGATTCAAACAGACCCTGCAGTCTAGTGCTTATCCTACAGTGCCACAACTAGTTATTTAACACTGCTATCTGTTGATGCTGTAAGAAATACAAATGATTATGAGTCTCTGCTCTCAAAGAACTTAAATTCTTGACAGAGAATAACAGAACAGATAAATAGAGAAACAAGAACAATATCTAAAAATTAGAATATGGCACAGATAATAAGCCTCATGTGTTATAAAAGAAGGGAAAGATAAACATGGACTCCTAAGTGCCAATTTCACTAACACAAACCAATAGCTTTCATCATCTCTATTTTTATGGTTTATATAAACACATGTAGTCCGTAATATATATATATACTTTTTTTTTTTTTAACTTTTTTTTGCCTAATCTCTTCTAGTCTGGTATAAAGAAAATGATTCATAAATATACAAATAAGCATATCTCTAAATATATGAGTTTTACAAGGTCACAATCATTTTGATATGAACTGTGTCTAGGCATCTGGTATGAAAACAGGCAGAGAGGGTATTTAACAAGTAAGATAATAATAAAGCTTAAATTTCTTTGAAACTTAGAGTAATACTTCTTCATTCCCACCATTATTGGTGAAAACTTTTTTTTACAAATATTTAAGTTTCAAGTGCACAAGGAGGGTTGGTAAATGAGTATATTTCCTTATTACTACAATTATCAAAATATGTTGAAATTCTTTGTTTTGCGCCAAACTGTAAGCTTCTTAAGCAGGCACAGTCACCTACCTATCGTCTATGTAGCCCTATGTCTTAGCATAGTGTCTAACAATAGAGTAGGAGCTCAATGAACAGGTACTGAATAAATCTTAAAATGTAATTCAGTCACACTCAATAATTTTGTTATTAAAAAGTAAAATCATAGCCCCAAAGACTATGCAAAATAGAGAAATACTTTTTAGAAGAGCACTAACATGCTCTGGCTGAACTCCAACCAAAATAATTTAATTGCCCATCTACTCCAAAATAACTCCTCTGATTGCAAATAAATTTCTTTTTACTTCCTATCTTTTAAGGATCATGATATTTCACCTGGATGCTGCTGGACAGACATCATGCTTCATATCATCCATGAAACAAAGATGTCCTATCAAATTTACATAAATACCATCTCTTCCTAAATTTATTTTTCTTCATAACAAAAATTGTTTTGTTGCTATTGTAACAATGTGGTATTTGAAACCAACTTAAAAGGATTGTTTCTTTCTCAATAGATAATTACCAAAAATTTTGAGTGTAAAAAAAATGAAGGTCTAGTCCTTTGTAATATTTTGGAGGGGGAGGGGAGGCAGTGATTTCTTAAAAAAGGCACTCTGAAATCAGTGAGATACTGCTCTGAAGTTTGATTATAATATATTCATGAAAAAAGACCACATGCAAATGCCAGTTAGTAAAATAAATGAGAATGGAGTGTTACACATGTAAGGCAGCATGCTAACCCTTCCACACTACCTTTACTTTAGTGAAAGCATATTATTCTTTCTTCACCTTTGATTTTACTGCATGACCAAACTTCTCTACATCTCACTTCTCAAGAATTAGCTGCAGGGAAGGGTGTGGAGAAAGACCATGTGCAACCTCATAAAAACAACTCATTTTTAAACTGCTGCCAGACATACATGTTTTATGAGTAAGACCTCAGATAATCCTTTGATTAAGAAGCTTCTTGAATCTAAATGCACAATGCTGCCAGCAAGAGGAGCCTGGTGTTACAAGTATGCTGATTTTATTCTTTTAGACTGTTTTTAAAAATAAGTGTCTTTCTAAGTCACACTCTCCAAACTTCAATTTTTTTCAGAAAGGAAGAAAACTGCAATTAAGATGAGTCAAGATCTTAACCCACCAAATCTCATTATTGAAATATTTTATCCCGATCACAAGAATCATTCACTCACAATACTGAATTAGAGCCTTCATTGTTGTCACCCAATATGAGACACAAAGATGAATAAAAATACAAATAAGCACACACAAAACAGGGTATGAAAGTTCAGAAACAACAAAAGTAGCTCTGCAAAACTAAGAAAGCCCTGTGGAAACAGGTGACATCTGAGTTAGGTTTTGCAGGATGGGTAAGATTCCAACATGGAGTTAGTTATAGGAGATAAACCATTCAAGATAAAGGGAATGGCATAAGCAAAGGAAGAATAGCAAGCCATATTTGGGAAATTAAAATCTGAAGAGCGTCTGGTACCATTAGGTAAAGGTAGAAGATTAAGCCAGAAAGATAGGTCAAAATCAAATTATGCCATATTTCAATAACTATTTATACTTTATCTTATAGATCAGTGGAAACTCGCTGAAAGTTTTCTAGCAAGAATGGCAAAATCTTACTTTAGCAATATTAATCTAACAGCAATATTAAGGTAGACTATAGTATATTGGAAAGGAGCTCTGGTAGTGTAGTGGTTACGAATCTGGCTGCGAACCTTAAGGCCAGCAGTTCGAAACTACCAGCCGCTCTGCGGGAGAAAGATGAGGCGTTCTGCTCCCGTAAAGATTTACAGCCTCGGAAACCCTGTGCAGGGTCGCTATGGGTCGGAACCGACTCCACGGCACATAACAACAACAACATAGTATATTGGAGGAAAGGAGGTGAAGAAAAACAACAAGAAGTAGGAAAGAAAGTTATGAGTCTATTAGATATCTTCTAACTAAATGCTAAAACCTGAACAAGGGCAGTGGGGATAGAATCAAGGAACAAGAGGGGTGAAAAACACCATGATGGCAGAAGATTGTTAAGTGCTGTCCAGTCAGTTCTAACTCATAGCGACCCTGTAGAGGAGTGGCTGGTAGGTTTGAACCACCAACCTTGTGGTTGGCAGTCCAGTGCTTATCCTACAGCATCATACCAGGACTCCTGATGGCAGAACAGGACCTGGCAAATAGTCCTAGGAAAAGAGAGAAATAAAAAAATGACAGAAAATTAAGACTAAGTGGGTGGAAGAACAACAGTGCCACTAAAGGATTTAGAGAAATCAAGAGGAAGAGATTTCTAATAGTAGGGAACGATGATAAATTCCAGTTTGGTGATTCTGAGTCTGGTGAGCAATTAAGGTAAAAGTAGCTTGTAAACAGTTAAAAATCTAAGACTGGAGACTAAATAAGATCAGAGAAAGAAATCTGAGTCATTCCTACACTTATAAGAGGGGAAAAAATAGTCAAATAAAGAAGACTAAACAATTTAAAGAGAAAAAGGTTACAATATTATAAACATTAAAAAAAAAAAGGGCATCAGCATTGCCAAAGAATTCAAAGGAAGACAAGAACTAAGAAAAAGTGAATGGATTTTCAATTAGAATGTTTTGCTTCAAGATAGCATGAGTTCAGAAGTTAAGATTACAAGAGGTTAAGAAACGAATGATTCATGAGGACATAAGAAGGTTCATGTTATAGAAGGTTCATGCTGCAAAGCTCTTTGCAAGGTTGAAAATAGAGAAAATAATAACTTGGTGGGAGAATCACACAGAACTTTTTTTTTTTTAAATGTGAGAAGCCTTAATAAGAAAAAAGTCAGAAATATTTTTAAATAGGTTGCAATGTACCCAAACCAGATGATGTCAAGTACTAACATTTCACTTAAAAAAATATATGGTTTATTTTCTTGTACAATACTACTATCAGGCAGAATTCCTTCATGACACTACAACAGAAGTTAGGAAGAAGCTGTAGTCTAACTCAAAATGTCCTTGCTTAATGTCTCAGATTCCAAAATAATCCACAAAAATTCTCCATTCCTATATTGAGAGAAATAGAAATTAAGTATTATCAAAGTTGCAGGTCATCAAACATCTTCATAACATCCATTCACATCCAAAAGGTACAAAAAGGGAAAATGGAATATAGTTATAACTGAACTGAGAAGAAACAAAAGATTTCAATACAAAACAAATACTTGAATTCCTTTTAAAATGAGCAAGTAAATCCTTCTCAAAAGATAGCTTTAAAAAGTGTTTAAAAGAAATCATTTGTAAGTAAGTAACATTTGTGATAAGGATCTAGATGATGAATTTTACCAAGAGAAAACAATATATAATCTCAAATGCTGTAAACAGGCTTGTTAAGAGAGCCTGCACTCCAAATGTCACCAGTTGCAGGGTAGCTAATTATGGCCCTTTGAGTCAAATTTCTCCATTTTGTGATACACTGTAAATCCTAGCCTCTAAGCCTGTGATTATAGACCCATTTTGGAATGAGTTGCTAAGGAGTAAAGATTAAGGTGGGCCTAAGGAGTAAAGGTTATCATAGAACTAAGTATTAAGAATGCCCCCACCTTAGTAGAGCATGTGACTCAAGTCACTACCCTTAGTTTTCCTTAGGGGCCTGGTCTGACTCCAATTTATGACTCTTTTAGAAACGCTTGCTCTCTTGCCCTGGATCTTGCCTCTGGCTCATGATGTCTGACCTCCAGTTTGTGGAACTTTCAGCCCATCACCTGACCTGATTGGCCAGTTCCTGCAGCCTCATGCATCAACAGCCTGTCATCTGACCTGCCAATCTGGGTTATTCAACTCCTGAGACTACATAGGTAAGACGATTCCTCCAGACTGATGTCTGAACTACGGATTTTGGACTTACCAACCTCCACAATTTCATGAGCCATTTCTTTTGACAACTGTGAGTTGTGTGGAATGTTGCAGCATGTTGCAGAACCCTGGCACTTGAGGGAAGGAAGGAGTGGTGATTGTTGATGTACTTCAAGGGTGCTCATGAAACACTCAGAGAAACCACGCCTTACTTTCCGATCACACTTAAATTGTTTTTATTACTACTAAGCCAATGGCATGTCTGAACCTGTGTTAATATTCCTATCACTGGTAAGAAAAATAGTAATACAATATTTTTACTTATACATTTCTAGATTTTTAGTTCTAACCCAAAGCCAACAGTAAGCTTCTGCATATATACCACAGATCTAGGAAAATGCTGGGGAAATAAAATACAGAACTCAAAAGGCTATTAGAAAAGAACTGAGCAATAAGAAGGAGTGTCATGTTCCAAATGAGGGAGCATACTTTGTGAATGAAGCCTTTTATGTAGAATAAAAAGAAAGTTTTGAGAAATTAGGAAGCTATGTCTTACTTAGGAGCCAAAACATTGTGGTGGAAAGAGAAAACATTAACTTGACATGCCACAAGGCAGAGTATACATTTCCTGATGAACTACAAAAAACAAAACAAAACAAAAAAACAAGCAAAAAACTACATGTATGTATCTAATAAAAGCAAACACTGAAGCTTCATAATATTAAAAGTATCTAATATTATGGGCTTAAGTACAAGGACCAGTGCATTTAAACTTCAAAATGTCTTAATAAAAACAGTACTAGTAACAGTTAATCAGTACTGAGTTAGTATGATAACATGCTAACACAATGCATTTCCATATATATTTTTTCCTTTCATGTATTCCTAGCTTGATGCTAGGAAATAGCAAGGATTCAAACAGTGCTTCCTAGTTCAGTCATGACCAATGAAATAAAACCAGAAGAGACCTGAATTTGTAACATGTAACTGAATCGGGGCAATAACTGGAACAGGGAAAATTTACAGGCCAATGTCCTGCTAGAACTTAATCTCCATAGCCACCAAATCTCCTGATTGGCAAAGGCGGAAATAACAGTGTTCTGCTCTAAGTTTGGCATGGTCCCCACCGCTCTGAGCATGGGTCACTCTACACAGTCCTGACAAGGACCCAGTATGCCACATCAAGCTCCCGAACCTCTTCCGAGTCTCCCATTCCAGGCCTTCAACCCATATTTTCTCTTATTTTAGTTATTATTCTGTTTTACCCAAAATTTGAAACTCTGGGTCTGTTCCAATTTTACTTCATTGGCCATGACTGAACCAGTATAAATTGGTTTGAAGTCTTGGAAAAAAGCTGCCCCCTAGGAAACTTTTATTTAATAGACTTTTGGCTCTCTTAAAGAAGACCTAGTTTTCCTCAGAGGCCAAATTTGGAATCTTGCTTAAAAAGGAATAATGTATTAGTCTTCCGGATATTATTTTTAAGTCTTGGTTCCAGGCAATCACTCTTTTATTCACTTTTCTCAGAAAACTAATTAAATGCCAAAGAAAGGAAGAAGGTAGGTATAACTAGGCAATGGAAAAGAAAAAAAAATATGTATGACTATCAAAAACAAAGTCTGTATTATCCTTGGAAGAAAGGACAAAGTCTGGAAATATTAGTTTTTCAATCATCTGTGGCAAAAGTTGAGCACTGAAGTTTAAACCTGCCCTTTGTAAAGATTATTTTTCAAAGGTGCCATTTTGAAACTTTCATATTCAGAATAAGCTTCAGAGAAAATTATAAAAGGCACAGATAAATTCTTCAAGCTAAGAAAATAAAAGGTATAGATAAATACTTCAAGCTAAGAAAATAAAAGGTACTTTTGCCATGTGGATAAATTCTATAAGAATGATTTCTCCAGATCATGAGGCAATTAAAAAGAAAATAAACAAAAAAATTAAAATTCTAAAAAGCAGCTAATACATCTAAATTAGGCCAGTGTTATATTTAGAGGAAAAAATGGGTAACATTGCTTAAATTCTACATGATCAAAACTCCAAAAACGAGATATGAGAAGAAGATATCAAGATTTCAAAGCTCATTCATGTTATTTGGAGGGATATGACCCAAACATAGTAGAGACAAGCACTTCCCTAACAAAAACAAGATAACAGGAGAAGATGGGTAATGTGACCTACTCTTGTTCTACAATGTTAGTTTCTAGCAGCCTTAAGCTTTTACATCACAGCCACATTAAAACCCCAGGCTCCCTTTCCCTGCAGTAGACCATGCCATGCAGAGCAGACACAAGAAAGGCTGCAGTTATTTTATTTATTTATTTATTTTAAGGAAAAAAGAAAGAAACAGCATGAAGCAAGCTCCAAAAGTGCAAGGCTGAATGGGCTACATGAGCTTACCATATGTCTCGGATCTACTCTCCTCTGAACTAGACTTTGTCTTCTTGGAGGAACTATCTGCACAAGAGTGGGAGAAAAGGAGAGAGATATAGAAAATATGGAGACCATGTAAGGTGAAAAACTTCATGAGGGGGAAAAAAAAGAATGAATCATGATCAAGTTAAATGTGCAAACACAAAGTATGAACATCATAGGTGACAGCACTCAGAATAGTCATGAACAGCACAAGTAATGACATATTTTAAAGGTTGATCAAAGGAGGGACAGTGCAATAAAATACATTCAAACAAAACAACACATGAATAAAGAGAGTCTACAAAATACATGATCTGACAACTGGAGAGATGACAAAAGCACTAAATTCTGTAATGAACTAATTATGAAGCACTACAGACCACTTTGCTAAATTGTATTTTGAGATGGGCATAGTACAGATGAAAAATACACCAATTTAACAAGACTGTAATACTTCTATGAACAATGGGCAAAAGCTAATGAAATAAATGAAAGTCTCTGACTTCCAAGACTTCAAAATTAGAGGAGTCAGAAACAGAGAATTCTCTCTTACTAGAGATCTAGAAGTTATATACTTCCCCCCACCTAAATTGATGATTGGCATTTCATTTTACCTACTATACAAGATAAGGTAAATTATTAACTATTTACTCTTGATTACTTTTCCTGTTATCGATAATACTTAAATACTTTCTCAACGTAAAATAACAATTTATACTAAAAGTATCAAGCATCTTCATAAGTTGCAAAAAGCACATTTACTTTCTATTAAGTATTAAATTATCTTTCTAAATAACAACATAAATGATCAATTCATTATCTGTGACCTCAGCACTGACTTTATCTTTTGCCATATGGACTTAAACTGAATAGTATATGTATAAAAACATATATAAGTTTCAAATGACAAAAGCAAAATTATCAAGCCATGTCTATAAATGAAATACCAAGTACATTTATTAGGGGCAAGTTTCTAAATAATCCCGTTTATAACAGCAGGGTCAACTTTTAAGGCAAAAGTTGGTATTTGGTAAGAGGAGTTTTTAATCTATTTTTAGATTAAAATAAGACTATCGCACAAAATTAAGACTATCAATAGTCAAAAGTCCACTAACAAAAATCTTGGGAAAGAATCAACACAACTGAAACTGAAAGACATCTCTGAGTTCAGTGCTTCTTTTGACTAAAGAAAAAGGGGTCACTTTCTACCTGCTTACTCTAAAATGAGACAATCATATTGAAGTCTTATTTTATCTAGTGCTCCAATTAACCAAGCTCACAACTGAATTTTTACATGACAATTGAAGTTTGTGATAGCCTGGATTTTAGGACATCCTACCGCTCATATTTAAGTTCTTGGTCTGATCAAAATCTCCAATTTACATATAATCCTAATATTAGCATTTACATATTTTAAATTATAATATATTCAGTAATCAAATGAGGTTTTGCAGTGTTTAAACTTGTATTTCTCCTGCGTGCAAAGGCTTTATAATATTATATTAGTAGTAGGTTAGGGTGGTAGGAAAAGGTATATGAAAACAGATGTAGCAACTACCCCTGGATGTCTCAGGCACTTAAGGAGCTTCGGCTGTATTATTCCAAACTTCACTACTCTCAATATTGTTTGGAAGAACATACAGTGTTTTTTACCTGTGGGGTCAAAATCATGAGATGTACTGCGTTCAACTTTCTGCTTCTTATCTGTTGGTGACTCTCGATTCAAAATACTTCCATGCCTAAATTTAATCAAAGCAATCAAAAGTTTACTACAAGAAAATGATTAGCATAAATATATAAGTTAAACATCACCAAAGAATGCCTTACAAAGAGAAACAAGGAAATGAGCTCACCTTCACAGTATTTAAAACACTATAATTTACATCTTTCAAGAAGAAAATCCAAAAATGTAAAACTCAGTCTATGGCATGGGTAATATACAGTCTATGTACTTGACTATAAAAAGTAATTGAAAATATAAGAACAGTACTTAATATTACAGTCTATTTTATTCTTAGAAATAACTGCTTAGAAATTGTTAGTGGTTTTCACAAGTTAATCTCTGTCATTTCCATTTGACACATAACAAAGCTGTGCCAAAAAGAAATCAAATACATCCTCCAAACCTACAGTGTACAAGGAACAACAACAAAAAAACTCAGATAAGCCTTACTTTAAATCTGTCAATGTTTCTAGCAAAGGAGCCCTGGTGGTACAGTGGGTTAAGCAGCTTTACCACAAAGCGGGTAATTCACATCCACCAACTGCTCAGTGGGAGAAATATGAGACAGTCTACTCCTCTAAAGACTTATAGCTTTGTTAACTCTAAGGAACAGTTCTACTCTGTCCACTAGGGTCACGGAGTTGGAATAAACTGATGGCAATTGAGTTTGATTTGATTTGGGTACAGTTGTAGCACAAAAGATTTAACTAACCACTTTCAGGCCCAGCTGACGCTAGAATTATTATTTTTCCTATGACTTATCCAAGCCAGGGTATTTTCAACTGTCTCATATGCATGTGAAATTTGAACAATGAATAAGGCAGACTGTAGAAGAATTGATTAATTTGAATTAGGGTGCTGGAGAAGAAAATTCAAAGTACCATGGACTGCCAGAAGAACAAACAAATCTGGAAGAAGTACAGTCCGAATACTCCTTAGATGCCAGGATGCCGAGACTTCATCTCATATTTTGGACATATTCTCAGGAGGGGCCAGTCCCTGAACATCATGCTTGGTACAGTGGAGGGTCAGCAAAAAAGAGGAAGATCCCCACCCCTCCAGTGAAATGGGTCAGCACAGTGGCAGCAGCAGCAATAGGCTCAAATGTACAATTTGTGAGGATGGCGCAGCACCAAGTACTGTTTCTTTCTGTTGTGTATAAAGTTGCTATGAGTCGGAACCTAACAACAACAAATGGCCTATACAATTAGACTGATCAAATATTGCTGTTACTCTGATCAGATAGTGACTGAGCAACAAATGAGATCATGATAATAATGCAAACATTATTAATTAACTGAAACACCAAGGTTAGGATCTGGTATCCAGGATTATGCTGTTACTAAACATGCTACAAGTACTGTGTCAATTAGGAATGATATTACCTATACTTTAAATAGTATTTATGGTAATTGAGAGAGAGATACTGAAGCACAAATACTAAAGAAAAACAAATTAATGTCTATAAATACATACACACATGCAAGAAGGCTTCAAAAAGTTCATGAAAAATTCCATTACCTTTTTTCCCCCCATTATCTTGTAATTCCATTTTTTCATGAATGTTTTGAAGCCTCCTCATATGTACATATGAACACAGGCAAAGACATATTTGACCATTTTAGACTTTTTTCTCTTTAATGTTTTAAAGCAATGAAAACTAAACCAGTTTGCCAGAGGTCAATAACTATATAAAACACATCCAAAACTGGCAATCCATTTATATGCCCCAAACAAACAGTCATAAACAGACATTAAAATTGAATCTCTTCATAGGGAGTGATCTTAAGTATGATTTTGAACAAACTTTTAAAATGCTTATACAAGAAACATTGAAAATGTTATCAAAACAATGCTGTCTTCCAGTAAAAATATGCAACACCTGTTATATTTCAAATTTGTAAACATTTTGAAATTTCAAAGTACTTAAACCCACATTTTGAAAAACCACAAAAATCCAACAAAATTTCAAAGAAATGCGTCTAATTAAAATTTAAATTAAACTTTAGGAAAATCCAACTGGACAACTTACCTTATAGGTTTTTTGAGAGGAAACCTAAAACAAAGAGAGAGAAAAAGAAATACAGATGTAGTTATTTCATTTATAAAGTTCTGTTAATTATTTTATTCTTTCTACTAAACCAGAATAAGGGACATAAATCTTATGGTAGCTTTCTGAAAATAAGGCTCAACAAGCAGGTGGAACAAAAGGCTGGACATTAAAAAAATATTTACTGCAGGCACATTTATCAGGTCTCCTTGTGTATGGGTTCTCTTTCTTTAAAAATCAAAATAATAATAGCAACAGTTAAATTTTTTTCAAGGGCTTGCTGTATGCATTATTCTAAACTGGTGTGGCACTGTAGGATAAGCACTCGAACACAAAATCGGTCTGAACAGATAGGTCGATGGCTCAAACTCACCATCCACTTCAAACTCAACAGTCACTCCTTGGAAACCCTATACAGGGTCGCTATGAGTCAGACTTGATTAGAAGGCACTTAACAACAACAACATTCTAAACTACTAATATATGCTGCCTCATTTAAGCCTCAAAAATAATCCTAAGCAGAGATACTGTTATTTCTACTATAAAGGTTAAAAAAAAAAAAAAAATGGAGGCAAAGATAAATATTTTACCATTCAAATGGTACACACAGTTTCTCTAGCAAGGAAAATCCTTTCCTGCCCATCATTTCTCTTCACCCCATAAAATAAGTGCACGCCTAATTACTGTACTATTTGATTTTTGTCTATCCTTTGCTCAATTTAAGTTTAACTTTAGAAGCAAATAACAAACACGTCCAAGTGATCTAGATCAAAATCAGAGTACTATTAGTTACTAAGGGAGTCCTGGTGTGGTGCTGCTGCTTAAGCTAACCACAAGGTTGGTGGTTCAAACCCACAGGGTCAATATGAATTGGAACTGACTCAACAGCACAGAGCAACATTAAGAAATTATTTAAAATATGAATTTGAATAAAACTCTGTTCTGAAAGTAAGGAGGGTGGGGGAGTTTTTTGTTGTTGTTGTTTGTTTTTTTTGCTTTTGTCTTGCTCTGGTTCTGCAAACTAAAAAAAAACTACAGCTTTATCTTCCAGTTGTCTTTTTTTAAAGATAAATTACTGGAGGTTTTGTGGTACAAATTTGGTGCCATATAAAACTCCTAAAAGAGTAGTCTTAAACTTCCTCCTATTCCTCTTTTGAGTTCTACCCATTTTAGTCTCTCAGTCTAAGGTATTTTATATCAAAACTATTTAATCTAAGTAACAAGAATGGTCTTATTATCAGTAAAATTAGTTAAGGATGACAAGGAAAAGGGTTCTGGGACAAGAGGACACTGTTCTAAAAGGACATACACTGTCCAAATCTTCAGAATAAGACTTCTAAATAGTCCCCTTCTTGTTAGAGAGAGTAAAAAGAGCATGAATGAGCACATGTATTTTCTATTTACAGATGAGCATAAAAGTAGGCATTAGAAGATTCCCAGTTCAAAGGATACACCTGCCGCTAGGAACCCTAGTCACTCTTTATCTCCAGACCATTAGAAATACTCTTGACCCCCAAACAACACTACTTGCATCAGGGGCTGCAAAATGCAACATGATTCTTATAAAGAATCCCAAAATTTCTCAGACTTCAAACAAGCTACTGGAGCTATTTTCTCTTACAAATGAAATGGAAAAGGAAGGGAAAGAAGACAACAAAAATGGGACAAGAAGATACAGAACAGGCACACCGTACTGTACCACCTGCTTATCATAATCTATTTACTACATTTATAAAGTACAGAAACTTTTCTCAAAGGAAATTATTAAATTCTTAACATTTTTTTCTCTAATCACTGAATTCCACTTAAAAGTCTAAGGTAAAAGAAATATGTATGTACACATGTGTGTAACTGCATAAACAAACACGTAAGTAACAATGTCAAGAGCCTTTATGATTTTATTTGCTCCCTCTGCTCTAGTTAAGAAATTCACCAAAGCAATCCTACAGTTTTGAAAAAAACTGTTGCCATCTCCTGAATATTAAGAGAGTGTTGCAATCAGATAGCTGAAGAAGTTTGGGGCTAGAGTTAGAGTTCTATCTTCAATCTATAAATAGTTACTGAAACTTTAAACAGCATGCAAAGAAGAGAAAACTCCAAGAGTGAAAAAAACTCCAAGAGTTATTGACACTTTAAATAGTATGTAAAGAAGAAAAAACTCCTTGGGTGAAACTACCATCTCAGTGACTGAGAATGGAGATGGCAGCCAACAAAGGAGACGAAGATGACAAGACGGAAAAGAAAAAGGGCTGTAATAACAGAGGCCAAGGAAGAGGAGATAATGAATACTATCTAATGCTGCAGAAAGGTAGGTCTGAAGACTAAAAAGAGGTCATGTCCTAAACAACCAATTAGTCCAACACTAGACCAATGACACAAATGCTATACTTTCAAGTCCCCCCCGTCCACTATGCAATCCAATCATGAAATCATGGCAATCTCCTTTTGGTTAGGTATTTATGGAGAACAAACAACTGTACTTAAATGCTGACATATTAGATGTGGCGCCGTGGGTTAATGCACCAGACTGCAGAGTCGTCTGAACTGCAAGGTTGGTGGTTCAAGCTCACCAGCTGCTCCTCGGAAACCCAAAACAGGGTCGCTATGGGTCGGAACCAACTCGACAGCACTTAACAACAACAATAAAACTGTGCCGAACTTTTGAAAATATCGTATTGGTGACTTGGACATTTAACAAATAATGAATTTATTTGTGTAGATCCCTTGAGTGTTGCAAATAGTTAATATGTTCAGCTGTTAATCAACAGGTTAGAGATCAGTTCCCACCCAGAAGTGCCTCAGAAGAAAGCCTTGGTAATAAACTTCAGAAAACTAGCCATTTATTATTTTGCATATTTTAAAAACAGAAGTGATTTTTGTCTGTCTTGCCCAATGACATTTAACTTCCAGTTGATTATAAATCCAGCCTTCAGCCCCTGACATGACCAAAGTGAGTACAACAATTAGCTGTTCTGATCATATATTAGGGTCTGTCTTGGTGGCAACTTACTCCCAAACTGCTTTCCTGTGTTCACTGTGTTGTTGGGCTAACACAGAGGAGTACCCAATGGATGGGTGGGGGCTTGCTGTGAACATACACACATGATCTTTGCAGTTGGAGAGCTCCTAATTGCTAACTTATTAGTTCCTCATCTCCTTTAAAATATAAAGAAAAAGGAAATCATTCGGTAGGCTAGACGTTAATAGTTTTTCATTTACCTATTAGCATAAAATAATTTAAACAGACAAAAGCATAATGCTTAAAATTTGAAGCTTCATCAATAAAAATCTTGACCAATTTTTTAAAAAATCACAACAAAAAACAGCATTTGCATGAAATGCATAAGCGCCCTTAAGCCCTTAAGTATTTATTGCAAAGTGCTAAGTCCAACAGAACTGTTAATTCAATCTTTAAATAGAAAAATCTATGGAACCCATAGTAACTACCCGTTCCCCAGAAATAGCAGTCATAAATCCTTTCACCACCTACAAATTACAGTCACTAAAAGAAGGAGAAATTACAGAACTGTTAAAGAAAAATGTAAAAGTATCGAATATTATCTACAATAATCTTACTGATGTATTTTTAATATTTAGCACTGTAGGATAAGTACTGGACTGTTAACTACAATGTAGGCATTTCAAACTCACCAGCCACTCCTTGGAAACCCTATACAGAGTCACCATGAGTAGGTGACAACATATACCTCTAAAACATAAAAAGTTGTTAGCAGAGCTAGCAATGAAATATTAGTCGTATCAGAAGGACTGTAAAGCAGAAGCTACAACTGACATTTGACTCATGTAGAATTTTTCATGGTGTTATTAATTTTAAGCCTCTTAACTTTGCAATGCAAACCACAAAATGACATGGACAAAGGAGTACAGTTAGAATGTAAAGTCTAAATCATTAGATGCAATATAAGATCTCAAATTAACTTTTAAAATATACTTTAATATAATGCTATTTAATGAAAGGAGCACAGGTAGCTCAAAGAAAATTTCTCTAACATCCTCAAGGGCGAAAAGATAGAAATACAAGAAGCCCAAAGAAGTCCAGGAAGGGTGGACCCCAAAAGAAAATCACCAAGACATATCATAGTCAAGCTCTCCAAACTCAAAGACAAGGAGAC
>NW_006408526.1:33907536-33909007 GCF_000296735.1 Chrysochloris asiatica | reverse complement strand
GCTAATGAAATTGGTTCTGGCACTAGATATCAACAATTCCCCAATTTGTCTGAGCTATTTATTCACTTAGTTGATCACAAAAACCAAACCTTCTACTGCCAAATCTAAATACCTCAAGCCTTCAATCCACAACATAGGAGAGAGATCTCCAATTATATGTGGAAAGAGTGAGAAAATTAGTTATATGTATGCCATTCCACACTTCAACAAAGGTTTTTCCTGACATTAAAATTAAGAGTTGGGATATATGTTCACCACAACACAGAATTTGTAAAGCTAGAAGGAAGGAATGTCCAATCAGAAAAATTTCCTACAAAAACCACATTGAAATGAGCTGTATAAATAACAAACAGAAAACTGTGCACACACTTTCATTCTCTATCATAGTCACCAGAAAGCAGGTGGTAAGTGCCTAAAAATACTCCAATATACAATTATTAATTAAATACAAATGCAATGATACTACAACGTCTCAAAGACAATAGATAATTTCAGTTTACACGAACAAACAGGACAGAGTTGCTCAAACAAGTGACCAAGATTCAGAGCCAGAAAACATTTCTGAGGAAGAAAAAGTTTTAAAACTACCTGATAAAGAATTCAAAAGAATGATACTTAGGTAACTTCAACGGATAGTGAGAAAAATCGAGAAAAGGACATATGAAAGCAAGAAGAACACAGAAAAAATTTAAGAAGAATTCAAGAAAACACTGCCAGAATAGACAAACAATACAAAATCCACAAAACGAAATCCAGAATATTATTACTAAGATTTCAGAAATGGAATACATTGAAAAGAAAGGAGTGGCACTGAATAAATGGAAGACCAAATTAGTGAGAGCTTGAAGACAAATCGCAATTCCAGTCTGCTAAAAGAATAATCAGAAAAAAAAAGTAATTAATCTGAAGAAAATCTAAAATTTATGGGGGATACCAATAAGAGGTAAGGAGCTCTGGTAGCATAGTGGATATGAATTGGGCTGCGAACCTCAGGGACAGCAATTCAAAATTACCAGCTGTTTTGCAGGAGAAAGATGAGGCTTTCTGCTCCCGTAAAGATTTACAGCCTCAAAAACACTGTACAGGGCTGCAATGAGTCAAAACTGACTCCACGGTACATAAAAACGACAAATAAGAGGTATAAATTATGGACTGTCAGAATTCAGAATAGGAAGAGACCAACAACAACAACAACAACAAAGCACATAGAAAACTGTAGAAGAGTTGTTGGGGAAAAAACTTCCGTAACATCACGAAAAGACGAGAAGAAAACACTCATGAAGCTGTACAAACCCCAAATAGGACTGCTGTTGTTAAGAGCCATCAAGTCAGTTCCAACTCATAGCAACCCTGTAACAGGGTTTCCAAGGAGGGGCTGGTGAGTTTAAACCATCAATTTTGCGGTCCAAACCAACTTTGAGGTCTAGTGCTTTGTCCTATAGTGCCACACCAGGACTCCCCAAACAGTATG
>NW_006408526.1:33877895-33906388 GCF_000296735.1 Chrysochloris asiatica | reverse complement strand
CATGGGTTATCAAAGATATTGTCCGATGGTTTCCGCATTCCATTTGGTCAACTCTCTTAGGAATGGGCACAAATACAAATCTCTTCCAATCAGATGGCCAGATAGTTGTCTTCCAAATTTCTTGGCATAGATGAGTGAGTGCCTCCAGTGCTGCCTCACATAGAGCAAAGCAGAACTACTGTGAATCTTTACAGAAGCAGAAAGCCTGAGCTTTTCCCCAAAGAACAGCTAATGGGTTCAAACCACCCATCTTTCAATTATCAGCCCAACACTTAACCACTGTGCCACCAGACCTAAAAATATTGGCATGAGCAGACCTGTGTTCGTTACTGCTTTTTTTTACAATACCAAATAAATGGAAGCAAATGAAGTGACCATCAATATACAATTGGATAAGCAAATTCTGGTGTATATATATATATACAATAGACTACAACACAACCATAAAGAACAATGGTGAATACACAAAACATGTTATATACATGGACCTGGAGGGCATAATGAAATAAGTTAAGCATGTAAGGACAAATAAGCAAACAAAAATAGATACATATAAAGAGACCAATATTCACTTATGGGGAGGGTAGGGGGAGACTAAACTTTACACAGTAGAGACTAGTATTTTTGGTGATTAGAAAAATGTCACCAAATGTTGATGTAGTGAACATGGCACAACCAAAGTAAAAACAAGTGTTTGAGTACATATGGATGGATACAGGTAAATTGGTGTATGGATATGTACATAGGTGAGATTTGATAAGTACATTGTTGTTGTTGTAAAGCAATGTTAAGTCAGTTCCAACTCACAGAGACCCTGTATAGGGTTTCTGAGGAGAAGCTGGTGAGTTTGAACTGCCAACCTTGAGATTCAAACCGACCTTGCAATCCAGTGCTTATCCTACAGCACCACACCAGAACTCCCGATAGGTACACAGGTGAGAACAAACAGGTACGTGTAAATGCGAATGTATATATGTAGGCACATTTATTCACTGAAGACACAATCCTCAGACATAATCAAATATCTTTTAACATTGGTTTTATGTTTTGAAGACTCAGGAGCACAGTCTCAAGATATAACTCAATCAATTGGCAAAAAAATGTTCACAAAAACCATGGCCTGCATCCCAGTGAAGTGAGTAAGGTCTGGGCAGTTCTACTCTGTCATATTGTTAGATAGCATCTAACAACATCTGCTTTTTGTTCTCCTTTTTCTCTTTTTATGACTTCTTTTGGATTACATTCTTTTAACCAACTAATTGATACTTTAAATATTTTTTTTTAATCTGTTATATGTTGACTACCTTTTAAACTAGACCTTAAATTATCTGAATGCAAAGATCATGTTCCATTTAACTTGAAACAGGTACAGTTCTGAACACATAAAGTACTTAATATTCAGTACATGTTTACTGAATGAATTCATTCAATCAACAACTTTTATAAAAAATTTTAAAAGGATATGTTGTTGTTACGTGTCATCAAGTCGGTTCCAACTCACAGCAATCCTGTATAGGGTTTCTGAGGAACAGCTGGTGGGTTTGAACTGTCAACTTTGTAGTTAGCAGTCCCGTGCTTATCCTACAGCACACCAGGAGTCCATAAAAGTTATTTTTCTTGTTAAGTGCTGTTGAGTTGGTTCCAACTCATAGCAATCCTGTATAGATAGGGTTTCCAAGGAGCAGCTGGTGAGCTTGAACCACCAACCTTGTGGTTCACACTGACTTTGCAGTCCAGTGCATTAACCCACAGCACCACACCAGGCCTCCTATAAAGGATATGTTGTTGTTGTTAAGTGCCGTCGAGTCGGTTCCGACCCGCGACCCTAAACAGGGTTTCTGAGACTGTAAATCTTTACAGGAGCAGAAAGCCTCATCTTTCTCCCATGGAGCAGCTGGTAGTTTCGAACTGCTGACCTTGCGGTTCGCAGCCCGATTCGTAACAACTATGCTATCAGAGCTCCTATAGGTGATGCCAATCCAGAAATCAGTCTTTCTTCTAAGAGAACCGTATTTTAGTCAGTTAACTACTACTCCATTAGAGTCTAGCTGACTCAGAAAGAACTAACCCAATCTGTAGTAAAAGAGATATGCCTTTTCAACCTAATGGTGATTCTTTCTTGGGTCACTGATTGGCTCAAAAAAAGGCAATGAGAATGAAAACAAAATTTAACGAAGTATCTTTGGACATATATCCTTATTCTTAAAACAGAAACACATGAAACTTCTTTCCTTTCTCATTTATTTCCCTCCCATTAGAAACAAATGAGTCCTGGTGTGGTGCTATAGGATAAGCAATGGACTGCAGAGTCAATTTGAACTGCAAAGTCGGTGGTTCGAATCCACCTGCCACTCCTCAGAAACCCTATACGGGATCTCTGAGTCTGAACCAGTTAACTCAATGACACATAACAACAACAGAAACAAATGAGAAATCAAGTAGCCTTGACTGCTATTGAACATTTATCCTTAAGATCTAGTTTAGGAAGATGTTGGCACTTAAGAGTCGAGAGATACAAAGAACCCGGGCCCTTGGTGCACTTAAGTCACTTAATCAAAACTCCCTAAAGCCTACCCTTGGAATTCCTTGCCTACAAACCAGTAAATGTCCTTACTACTTAAGTCAGTTTGACTTAAGTTCCCTGTTACATGCAGCCAAATGCATACTAACTTATATAAACACCAGCCTGTTCTCAACACAAGAAGCTTGCATTCTATAGGAGATGGACAGGATATAAACAAAAAGTATACCAAGTAATTTCAAAGAATGGTAAGTGACTATGATGAAAGGAGTTAATTCTGTTTATTTAAAGAGGACCTCTGAGACATTTAAGCTGAGACTCACATGAGGTGAAGAAGACAGCAATAAGAAGATCTGAGGCCTGAGACCTAGAGGCCAAAGAAATAGCTAGTACAAGGGTCATAATGGAGAAGAAGCTTAGCGTATTTGAGAAAGCAAAGTCCACTGTGGCTCAAGAATGACCAAGAGAGTAGTACTGAAATGAGATCAACAAAAGTAGACCGGAACCTGGAAATCTAAGATTGTGAGTCATGGTAAGGAGTTCAGGTTTTATTTAAAGTCCAGTGGAAAATGACTGGAGAAGTCACACTCTGATGAATGAATAAAAACCATCATATTTCATAGCTCTAACACTAAAAATCAAATTCCATCTATGTTCACATTAACAGTATATTTTGCCACAAACATCACCAAATGAAGCATCTAATATGTGAAGAACACTATATAAAGTTTACAATGTTGATTTGTTCTGTCCTCCCCCAAACAAGATGAATTCCACATTATCCTGAAATTAGATTTCATTTAGAAAAAAGAGAAAGTAACAAAGAACTGGGGGGAAGGGACATGATTGAATTATAATTTCCTTCCCTAATTTCTCTATATATAATGTCTAAAACTCATAGATTTAGTTGTGTATTGTTGTTGTTAATGTCGTTGTTGTTTTAAATCATAACATGGCCGAGAAGCACTTGGTAAACTTAGAACTATAGTTCAGCCATTTAGTCTCTGCCCAGGCAAGTGTTTCAGCCCTGTTCTGAAACAAGTATTTGGATTTTTCCAACAGCTGATGTCAGGGCTTTTCACAGAGACAGAACAGCATTTACAGGCCAGAGAAGGAAAAAGGGTTTCCCCAGCAGCTATGCTCAATGTAGCCTTTGTACTGTTCCATTGCTAAAAGCAGGAAGACCCTGTGCTAGATAGAGCTACTTAGTTCCCCCCCAAAAATTCTACCCTGGAATGGGAGGGAAGGGTGTATGCCAGATTCCCCAGTTAAGGGAAACCAGCTTATTTTTCTACCCTGTTCAACTCCAAATTTAAATGGGTTCATCATCAGAACAAAAGTTTCTAAATTCTTACGAGAAAAAATAAAAAGCAGCTGAATTTGCACCTAAAGAGGGGATAAGTGGTGGCTCTGTGTAGGATAAACACTAGACTGCAAACCACAAGGTCAGCAGTTCAAGCCCACAAGATACTTTATGAAAGAAACATGAGGCTTTCTGCCCCCACAAAGATTTACAGCCTTGGAAACGCTATGCAGGGTCTCTATGAGTCAGAACTGACTTGATGGCACTTACAACAACAAGCAGTCTAGAAATAAACAAAAATTATAGCAGTAAAGAATAGTACAGTAATATTGTTCATATTTCCTGGAATTGGCATCCCTAAAACAAAATCTCAAAAATACTTATTCAGAAAGAATGGTTAGCTAAGGAACACTCAATAACTTTGACATGAACGTTTATTCACTCATCAGAGTGCTCCTCTGAAGCATAAACTAGATTGTGACTTAAAATGGTACTCAAAAACCTTTGAGGCAGAAGGTTCCTAATACCTGTCTTCCACTATCCATAGTTGTTGTATGCTATCAAGCTGGTTCCAACTCACAGTGATCCTGTATAGTATTTCAAAAGCTGTAAATCTTTTGCGGGCACAGAAAGCCTCATCTTTCTCCTGTGGAGCAGCTGGTGGGCTCAAATTGCAGAGCTTGTGGTTTGTAGTCCAGTGCTTATCATATGTAGCCACCACGCTCCCATAACTGTGCAACAATTAAAATGATTGTTGTTTGTTGTTATTAAGTGCTGTCAACTTGGTTCCGACTCATAGCAACCCTAACAGGGCTTCCAAGGAGCAGCTGCTGGTAGGTTTGAACCACTGACCTTGTGGTTAGCAGTCCAGTGCTGATCACATACAGCTACACCACGACTCCCAAATCATAACAATAAGGGGTAAAACTTATTTGAGTACTTATTATATGCCAGTCTCTGCTTTAAGGACTTTAAATTTATTAATTTATTTAATTTTAACAATAAACTTATGAAATATATTTTTAGCCTCATTTTACAGAAAAGTAATGAAAGGATCAGAAGTTAAGCGACTTATACAGTTATATAATGAGCCAATAGTAACTAGAGACTCTTAGATTCAAACCTTCACCATCTAACTAGAACCCCTGCTCTCAACCTCTAGACTATCGCCTTATAGCAAAAACATAACCAACTTCCTTTTGAATGTTGACAATACAGTTCAAGAGTTCTATCAGTCTTAAAGATATTTAGCTAGCAAGATATTACACTTTTTGTATGGTTCCATATAAAGCCCATTAAAGATAAGCCAATATAGACTAGTTACAAAAGAACTCCCAATTCTACAGAATGCATCTCTAAATCCCGAAGCTTGTGGAGAACTCAGTTAAGATCTAGTTATCATATGAGCAACCTGCTAACTACACATACATCTAAAGAGAAACCTGTTTCTACCTGAATGTGTTGCTTTATGGCAACATTCTCTCAAACCACTAATTCCTTCAATAAATATGTGTTAAATTCCAGGTAAAGATAGAAGAGAGCAAAGCAGTTTTACTCCATTATTGTACCTTAGGAGTCCTGGTGTGATGTCATAGGATAAGCACTCGATCTTAAGTCCAGTTTGAACCACAAGGTGGGCAGTTCAAACTTGCCAGTCACTCCTCGGAAACCCTAGACAGGGTTGCTATTAGCCAGAACCGACTTGATGGCACTTAACAACAACAATCCTTCCTTCGAAAGCACTAAAAGCAAAAATAAAGAGGAAAAATAATCCATCTTCCATGAAAGAAGGAAAATGATTATAACCTCAAATCACTAACTGCAAAACATACTTGCCAAATCTATTCATTTCTGGCTTGATACTAAGAAGGTCTGGATTGGTAAACTTTGAACAGGAATCAGATTTCCCAAAGCATAAGAAGCAAAGACTATCCTTCAAATAGGAAGGCAATATCCAGGGATGTGTGTGGACCAAGGGAGTAGGGGACCCTATAGAGACCCAGAAAGGCAAGTGGTTGGTGACTGTGCACTGTGGAGTTGGTTCTGACTCACAGCACCTCTGTACAGGGTTTCTGAGGCTGTAATTCTTTACAGGAGCAGAAAGCCTCATCTTTCTCCCAGGGAGCAACTGGTAGAGTCAAACTAATGACCTTGAGGTTGGCAGCCCAGTTTGTAATCCACTACGCTACCAGGTCTCCTTAGAAATGCAAGAGAAGGTTAAAAACCAAAAACATGCTTATTGACACATTCCTAAATTTAGGGTACTGCTGGAGGTATCGAGGAAAGAATGAGCACTGCCATCACCTCACACACACAGAGCCTGTGACATTACTGACAGAAAAACAACAGAAATACGAAATTGCTAATAATCATGTCTAATACTGTGCACTCACATACAGCACCAACTTGTTAACTGCATTTCATATGTTAATTTAAAAATAATCTGTAAATACTATTATTTGGAGTCCTGGTATGGCACTGTAGGATAAGCATTAGACTGCTAACCCTAAGGTGAGTGGTTTAAACCCACCAGCTACTTCTTGGAAACTGTGTACAGTGTCACTATGAGTCAGAAACAACTCGATAGCATGTAACAACAACAAATACTATTATTATCCCAATTTTATAAATGAAGAAAATAAGACAGGGAAAGATTAAGGAAGCTCAGACAGAAAGCAGAGAAGCTGACATGCAAACACACATCTTATAGCTCTAGACCTTGTTTTTAACAACTATTCTTTAAACGGAACCTTCAAAAATAGATTAGAAAAACATTCAAAATATAAATAATGATTTTAATATGGACATTGAAAGGGCACACTGAGCCCTAAAAAATGGATACAAAATAATACTAACACAATGTTAGAATTATGGTGATAAAGAATATTGAAAGTACCATATTTTTTCCAGAGTTCTGGTGTGGCACTGTAGGATAAGCACAGGACTCCTAACTAAAAGGTCAATGATTCAAACCCACCAATTTTGCTGTTAGGCACCATCGAGTCGGCACCAACTCATACCAACACTATGCACAACAGAACTAAACTGCTGATCCTTGGCCAACCTCACAATCATTGCTATGCTTAAACCCACTGATGCTGCCACTGTACCAATCCATCTCAACGGAGGTCTTCCTCTTTTTCTCCGCTTTACTAAACATGGTATCTTCCTCCAGGGGACTGGTCCCTCCTAACAATTATGTCCGAAGTATGAAAGACAAGGTCTGGCTGTCCTGGCTTCCAAGGAGCACTCTAGCTGTACTTCTTGCAACACAGATCTATTTGTTCTTTTAGGAGTCCACGGTATTTTCAATATTCTCCTCCAACATCATAACTCAAATGCATCAATCCTTCTACGGTCTTCCTTATTCACTACTCAACTTTCGCATGCATATGCAGTATTGAAAATACAATGGCTTGTGGCTTGCTCTTTGCCAGTGACTTCAATGCACCTTGGCTGTTGATCATATGCTACCTCTTGAGTTGGTTGAAACATTGATCATTTCTTTTTGGTACAGTGACTCTATGTATTCCTTCCATCTTCTTTTGATGCTTTCTGCATCACTCAGTATTTTGCCCATAGAATCCTTCAATACTACAAATCGAGGTTTGAAGTTTTCCAATTCCCTCAGCTTGATGAATGGTAAGCATGTTCTTCCCTTTTGGTTTTCTAACTCCAGGTCTATACAAATTTTGTTATAATATTTGGCTTTGTCTTCTCGAGCTGACCTTTGAAATTTTCTGTTCAGCTCTTGTACCTTCTCATTTCTTCCATTTGCTTTAGCATCTCTACACTGGAGAGCAAGTTTCAGAGTCTCTTCTGACATCCATTTTGGTCTTTTCCTTCTTTCTTGTCTTCTCAATGATTTTTTGCTTTCTTCCTGTATGATGTTCTTGATGTCATCCCACAACTCTTCTGGTCTTCGGTCTTTAGTGTCTAATGCATCAAATCTGTTCTTCAGATCATCTCTAAATTCGGGTGGGATATATTCAAAGTATTATTTTGGCTCTTGTGGACTTGTTTTCATTTTCTTCAGCTTCAGCCTGAGTTTGCATATGAGCAATTGATGGTCTGTTCCATGGTCTGCCCTGGCCTTGTTTTAGCTGATAATACGGAGCTCTTCTACTGACTCTTTCCACAGATGGAGTCAATTTGATTTCTGTGTATTCCATCTGGTGAGGTCCATGTGTCTAGTCATTTTTTATATTATTTTTTAAAAGTATCTACAATGAATTGGTCTTGCAAAATTCTATCATGCAATCTCCAGCATTGTTTCTATTCACAAAGGCCACATTTTCCAACTACTGATCCTTCCTCTTTGTTTCCAACCTTTGCATTTGAATTGCCAGTAATAATCAATACACATTGATTGCATGTTTGATCAATTTTAGACTGAAAAAGTTGGTAGAATTCTTCACATTTCATCATCACTGGCTTTAGTGTCTGGTGCATAAATTTGAATAATAGCGCTATTAACTGGTCTTCCTTGTAGGCATATGGATATTATCCTATCACAGATAGCGCTGTTCCTCATGACTACTTGATATGTTCTTTTTAACAACTGCGACGCCATTCCTCTTCAATTTGTTATTCCCAGCATAGTAAACCATATGATTTGTCAGATTAAAAATGGCCAATACCAGTCCATTTCAGCTCACTAAAGGAGCTCTGGCAGCGTAGTGGTTATGAATTAGGTTGCGAGCCGCAAGGTCAGCAGTTCAAAACTACCAGCGGTTCCGTGGGAGAAAGATAAGGTGGTCTGCTCCCGTAAAGATTTACAGCCTCGGAAATCCTGTGTAGGGTCGCTATGATTCGGAACTGACTCCACGGCACATAACAACAACAACAATGCCTAGGATATCAATGTTTGTACCTTCTATTTCATTTTTCATTATTTCTAATTTTCCTAGATTCATACTTCGTACTTCCCATGTTCTGATTATTGCTGGATTTTTACAGCTGTTTCTCTTAATCTTGAGTTGTGTCCCATCAGAAAATGAAGGTTCTGAGGGCTTTACTCCATTCATATCATCACAGTTAAACTGACGCTGAGGAGGCAACTCTTCCCCAGTTGCATTTTAAGTGCCTTCCAACCTGAGAAGCTATCTGCTGGCACTATATCCGACAATATTCTGATGTTCTTCATCATGTTTCAACATTCAATAATCTGGCATTGACAGTGTTCTACTACTATCCATAACATTTTCAGTGACTAAATATTCAGAAGTAGTTTGTCTCTCCTTCTTCCTAGTCTGTCTTCATCTGGAAGCTCATCTGAAACCTGTCCACTGTGGTTGACCCTGCTGGTATTTAAAATACCAGTGGCATAGCTTCCAGAACCACAGCAACATACAAGCCACCAAAGTAAGACAAATTGACTGACCAGTGGTGGAAACATACCAGTGTTGTTTGTATATATATATAAACTGTATATAGGGTCACTATGAGTTGGAACCAACTCCACAGCCCTTAACAACAATAATACTTTTTCTAAGATAGAACAAGCAGAATGCTTCTTGGAGGTGAGAATGGCAAAACTTTGCCTTACATACTTTGGACATATATCAGGAGAAGCTGGTCCCTGGAAAAGGACATCATATTTGGTAAGTAGAGCATCAGTGAAAAAAAGGAAGACTTTCAAAGAGATGTGATACAGTGACTGCAACAAAGGACTCAAACATAGCAATGATTATGAGGATGGCACAGAATGAGAAAGTATTACTGTTGAAAATAAGGTCACAATGAATTGGGGTTATCGCCATGGCACCTAATAACAACAACAACACAGCTAAAGTTAAGAAAATTCAAGAATTTAAAAAAAAAGAGTTATGTGAGCAACTGGTGACATCAGATGGATCTTGGCTGAAAGCAAAGAATATTAGAAAGATGTCTGCTTATGTTTTATTGACTGTACAGGGAGATTCGACTGTACAGATCATGGTGTACTAGGAATAACATTGCGAAGAATGGGTATTCCATAACACTTAGTTGTGCTCATGAAGAATGTGTACATAGCCCAAGGGACAGTTGTTCAAACAGAACAAGGGAATGCTGCGTAATTTAAAATCAGACAGGGGTGCCTCAGGGAATTTTATCCTTTCACCATACTTAATCTGTATGCTGAGCAAATAATCTGAGAAGCTGTACTATGTGAAGAAAAGTGTGGCATCAGGATTGGAGGAAGGTTCATTACCAACCTGTGATATGCAGATGATATGACATTACTTGCTGAAAGTGTGGAGGACTTCAGTCATTAGCTGATGAAGATCAAAGACTACAGCCTTCAGTATGGATTACATCTCAATGTAAAGAAAACAAAACTCTTCACAACAAGAAACAACCTTCTGATAAATGGAGAAAAGATTGAAGTTGTCAAGGATTTAGTTTTACTTGGGTCCACAGTAATGTGCTCATTGAAGTAGCAGTCAAGAAATCAAAGGGCATATTGCTTTGGGCAAATCTGTTATATAAAACCTCTTCAAAGTGTTTAAAAAAAAAAAAAAAAAAGAAGCAAAGATATCATTTTGAGGACTAAAGTGTGCCTGACACAAGCCAGTGTATTTTCAATTGCCTCATATGCACATGAAAGTTAGACAATAAATTAGGAAGACCATAGAAAAATTGACGTATGTGAGTTATGGTGTTGGGGAAGATTATTTAAAGTACTGTGGACTGCCAGAAGAACAAACCAACCTGTGTTTTGGAAAAAGTACAGCCAAAAATGCTCCTTGGAAGTGAGAATGGTGAGACTTTGTATCATGTACTTTGGACACACTGTCAAGAGGGACCAGTTCCTGGGCAAGGACATCATGGTTGGTGAAACAGAGTGTCAGCAAAAAAAAAAAAAAAAGGAAGACCTCCAATGAGATGGATTGACACTGTGGCATAACAATGGGTTCAAAACAACAATTGTGAGAATGGTGCAGGACCAGGCAGTGTTTAGTGCTGTTGTGTACAGTATCCCTATGAGTCAAAGCAGCCTTGAAACACCTAACAACAACAATAACAAAATAGCTAACATTAAAAAGACTGACAATATTAAGTGTAGATGAGTATATGGAGCAACTAAATGCTGTGGATGGCAATATCACTTCTGAAGGCAGTTTCGCAATTTCTTAAGACTATGACCCTTAGTCACCCTTCAGGCCGGGACATCAACTCAGGCTCATGGCTCAATTTTTAACCAAACAATAGGGTAACAGTAACACTAGTGAGCTGCACACACCTTAGAATAATAAATGTTATGAAATCCAAAGGGTAGCATTTACCTATAAACAAAGTTAAAAAGGGTTAAGAAAGGAGGAATGGAAACAGGAACTATATGGAGGAAGTGGAAAAAGAGATGTTTCATTGTGCAGATTGCAATCAATGACATGAAACAAAACATGTATGAATTATTGAACAGAAAACTGATCTGCTCCATAAACCTTCACCCAATTCACAATACAAAAGTAAAAAAAAAAAAAAAGAGTTTAAAATCCACCTACCACATAATCCAACCATACCAATCCTAGGTATTTACTCAAGAGAAGTGAAAGTATATGTTCATACAAAGACCGGAACATGAATGTTCACAGCAAATCTATTCTTAATAGCTCAAAACTGTAAAACACCCAAGTGTTCATCAACAGATGAATGGATAAACAGAATTGCTGTTGTTGTTAAATGTCAATGAGTCGGTTCCGACCCTTAGTAACCCTGTACAAAGTTTCCAAGGAGCAGCTGGTAAGTTTGAACCACTGCCCTTGCTGTTCAAACCGACCTGGCAGTCAAGTGCTTATCCTACAGCACCACACCAGGACTCCAAACAAAATTTTCAATAATAATAATAATAAAGAATGAACTTCTGCTACATGCAATCACATGGACAAATCTTTAAAATAAGTGTGCTAAGTAAAGAAGACAAACACAAAAGAACACATCCTATATGATTCCATTTATATAAACCTCAAGAAAATGCAAACTAATCTATAATGACAAAAGGCTATCAGTGTGCACCTGGAGATGGACAGGAAGAGGTGGAAGGAAAAGAGAAATTTTGGAGATGATGGATATGTTCATTAGTCTTGATCGTGGTGATTCTCAGTTAAGTAAAATAAGTCAAAACATCAGTTTGTACACTGTAAACAGAGCTATTTGATTACATACCAATTACATCTCAATAGGAGTCCTGGAATGGTGCTGTAGGGTTAGCAGTGGACTGCAAATCCACTGTAACCACTGGACTGCAAAGCACTAGCCACTCCTCAGAAACCCTACACAGGGTCATTATGAGTGGAAACTGACTCAATGGCACTTAGCACCTCAATAAACCTACTAAAAAGTTTTAAAGACTAACACTGAAACAAAACAAAAAATACTAGCAAGCATTCTTATACTTCATGAAATGTCGTAAGACTCAGTAATCTGAGTATTATTTTATATAAATTGTAAATTAATAACACTTGAAAGAATACATAAATCAATCAATCAAAAAAGAACTTTGTTACTATGGGGTTTTTTTGCATATATGGACTAACATTTAATAGTAACATTGTTGTTAAATGTCATCGAGTTGGTTCCAATTCATAAAGCGACTTCTATAGAGACCCTATAGGAAGACTCATTAACAATCTGCAGTATGCAGATGATACAACCTTGCTTGCTGAAAGTGAAGAAGACTTAAAATATTTACTGATGAAGAACAAACAGCATAGCCTTTGGTATGGATTGCATCACAATGGAAAGAAAACAAAAATCCTCACCACTGGACCAATAAACAATGTTTTTATCAACGGAGAAAGATTGAAATTGTCAAGGACTTCATTCCTCTTGGATCAACTATCAACACTCATGGAAGCAGCAGTCAAGAAATCAAATGACATATTGCATTGGGCAAATCTGCTGCACAAGACCTTTTTAAAGTGTTGAAGATCAAAGATGTCAGCTTGAAGACTAAAGTGCACCTGACCCAAGCCATGGTATTTTCAATAACCTCACATGCATGTGAAAGCTGGACAGTGAATAAGGAGGACCATAGAAGAATTGATGCTTTTGAGTTATGGTGCTGGAGGGGAATATTGAAAGTGCTATGGGCAACCAAAAGAACCAACAGATCTGTGTTGGCAGAAGAGCAGCCAGAGTGCTCCTTGGAGGCCAGGATGGCCAAACTTCGTCTCTCATACTTCGGACATATTGTCAGGAGGGACCAGTCACTGAAGAAGGATATCATGTTTGGTAAGGTGGAGGGTCAGATAAAAAGAGGATGATTCCCAGCGAGATGGATTGGCAAAGCGGCAGCATCAATGAGCTCAAGCGTAGCAACAATATAGTGAAGTTGGCCCAGGATCAGGCAGTTTTCGTTCTGTTGTGCATAGGGTCGCTTTGAGTCAGTATCAACTCAATGGAACCTAACAACCACATAGTCACCCTGTATAGGGTTTCCAAAGAGCAGCTGGTGGGTTTGAACCAACAACCTGAGGTCCAGTGCTTATCCTAGAGCGCCACACCAGGACTCCAATTATACTTTAGTAAGTTATTATTAAATGGATACTGTGTGTACCTATAGTTATCAAGTTCTATATTATTAATAGTTTTATATGGGTAAATTCCAGCAAATTTAAGCTTAACTAAATGTAACTGTTTGGCAGGTTTTCTGTAAGATTGCCATGCTAAGTAGTTCATTAGAGGATCACGCTTAACTGTGTCTGAAGAGTAATTTTAGTCCTGAGAGAACTTGTTAGTGTTAAAAAGTACAATTACTTATACATTTTTACTATGTCTTACACAAGTCTTATACAAATTATTTATTCACTCAGCACATAAATTTATTCAGTGTATACTATGTAGCCAGGCACAATTCTAGGTTCTTGTGATACAACTGGGGGAAGGAGAAGAAACAGACTGGCAGTAATAGTATTAATAGGTAAATGTATATTATAATACATTAAGGAGTCCTGGTGGTGCAAATGGTTACACAATGGGCTGCTAACCATATGATTGGTGGTTCAAACCCAGCAGCTTCTCCAAGGTAGAAAGATTTATAGTTTTGGAAAAACCTAAAGCTCAGCTTGACTTTTCCTGTAGGGTCCCTATGAGTTGGAATCAACTCATTGGCAATGGGTTGGGTTTGGCTAGTTTGGTAACATGCCATAAAGTAAAAAGCATTATATAAGTCTCTCCTACTCCAACACCCCCCCAAAAGTATGGCTGTTTATGAAGTATCAAAAATGGAAACAAAATATGTTTTATTAAAAACCTCAAGGATATGAGACTTGTTATTAAAAACCAAACCCACTGTCATCCAGTCGATTCTGACTCATAGAGACGCTATATAAGGTTTCAGAGACTACAGATCTTTAAGAGTACAGACACCCTCATCTTTTTTCCTCAAAGCAGCTGATTAGCACAATGCCTAACCCACAGCTCCACCAGGGCTCCTTTTACACTAAGCAGCATCATAGAATGGGAGAACTAAACTTTAGATTCCCTAGTCCACTCCTCACATTTTACAGATGATGTTAACTGATTTACCCTAATCACACAGTTCTTGGCAGAGATTAGGATCCCTATCTCCTGTTCACTCCACAGGCACCAATCACTCTGTGCTGTCAAGTAATTGTGATAAAATGTTTTCATCTACTCTTAAGGAAACCATAGAAAGAGCTTTGGAATCTGACTGGCCTGGACTACATCATGTCGCTGTTTTGTTAATAATGGTAAATTATTTAACCTAAATTTAGTTCTTCTCATCTGTAAAAGAAGGATGATGATAATTTTGTGAATGGGTTGTTAGGATTGACTGTAGTTGTTATTGTTAAGTGCTATTGGAAATTGTTCCAAATCATAGTGACCCAGTACAGGGTTTCGGAGGAGCGGTTAGTGGGTTGCTTATTCTACAGTGGCACCAGGATGTAAAATACCCATATGCCAGTATGTAAGTGTGGTATATGATATGCACAAATTTCAATATCGTTTATTATTCTATAAGGAGTCCTATAGCTTACCCTACAGTGCCATACCAGGACTCTAATACAAAGTCTAACATCATGTAAATGTTAAAAAAGCATTTGTTAATACGTCAGCTGTCAAAATGTAGCAAATGCTATGATAATGCATACAACTGTGAAGGAAATAATAAAATTAACTGAAAGCTTCAGAGTATACTGCAAAATGGTTTTTGTCTATCTTTTCAAAACAGAGAAGTCTGCAGTGTTAAACACTATTTGTTGTTGTTAAGTGCCATAGAGTTGGTTCTGACTCATAACGACCCTGTATAGGATTTCTAAGGAGCAGGTGGTGAGTTTGAACTGCCAACCTTGTGGTTCAAATTGACTTTGCAGTCTAGCGCATTAACCAGCAGCACCATACCAGGATCCAAGTACTATTTAGAATCATAAATTATAAATACCTATAGTCCTGATTTATTTTTGTCCATAAGAAAATAACTTCTATCATGAAAAAACCCATTTAGGAGAAAACAAGAAAGCCTTCTAAATTTTATATCTCTTCTACTTTTCAAAGGAATGTCTTTGCTCCTATGTTCACAGATAAGACTGAAAAAGAAAAAGCAGAATATAATCCCAATTCCATCACATAGCAATCTGACAACTTGTTCATATTTATAACCAACATTTTAGCTGACAAAAGCAAAAATGTCACAAACTGAACAAAAGATAAAATAATTCAAATTGATAACCATCAGTGTCTGATGGTCATCAATATTACCTTATCACAATGATTACATATTCCAATTTAGTTACAAATAGAAAAACAATCAGGATGATTATTCTGTAAAATCATTCCCTTCCCTCACTATAGGATTAAACCCCTTCCTCCATAAACCCCCTTCATGGTCCCTTGGGTATCAAAGGGAAACAACCATCCCGAAGCTTCAGATAATTACATCACAATTCAAAGAATAATAATAGGTCACCAAAGTCCCTAGCTAAGATGCATGAGAGGTTATGTCAATTCATTTCTAAGAAGGTAAGAAGAAAATGCAGCTTCCTATCATTTTGAATGAAGATATCCCTGCAATGCTGGATGCTGAAACCTTTGTTCTCAAGCCAAGCAATGAAGGCATGGGTTTTAAAAACTACAATTTTCTTTTTCCTTGCAGATCAAATTAAGCTTTTTAAAACATGAAAATTCTTAAAAGATATTGTAAGAAATAATAATAAACAGTATGGAAATATCCTTTCCTCTTTTATTTTATTCCTCTGTTACAGGTACATGCTTTTAACTGAAGCTATTTTTCTACCATTTTGCTGCATTTCATACACTACCGAGAAAACAAAGACTGCTATAGATTACCTGGATCACGGGACAAATCAGCAGACAAGTACAAGCTCAAAGGGCTTGTTTCCATGGAGTAGAGGAGAATGAAGTCCTCACCAGAATACCACTCCCTTATCAGCCCTAGGCTTTCCTTTATGCATATACATTCAACACTCTTGGAAAGGCATTTGTCTGATGATTTTACTGACCACCAGGGGGATGATAAGAAACCCCACCTCTTCTCCCACCCCCAATCATCAGCATCTGAAGCCCAATACTGCACTGCTAATGGATAGGCAGAGAATAGAATCTATGTACATTCTCTAGGCGATTACATCTAAAAATAAAGGAGAAAACAAAAATCTAGGCTGACAATTTTAAGGAAGCAGGCTGAACAGCTGCCATAAAATTAAAAATACTTGTAAAATGTTCAATTATAGAGTACAAAAATTAATTTTCTTCAGAATTCCATGAATACAGTATGATCTTTTAGAAAACATACAGTTTCTCTACCAAAAATGGAGCCCCTTATAGATCTTAAAATGTTGTTGCTGCTATTGCTCATTTCTCTAAAGCCAGATAAATCAAGTTCAGTTAGGAGTCACCAAAAAAAAAAAAAGTCTCCTTTTGTGAGTGACTCCTTCAAAGAGAATGTGGGACAGGAGGTGGAGTGGGGGAAAGCAGATAAAAAATGGAGGGAGGAAAATATTTTCTGCCCCAATAAGCCTAATTAAGTTTTCAAGCAAGGTTGGGAGGATTGAAATTTCTTCATGCTACTCCTTCTGTTTGTGTTTGATTATCGTAAATCTTCCCTGGTTTCTAACTATGCCCCAGGCATTATGATGTTATAACTAGCATCCCTGCCACTTACAGGAGAATGAAGGAGGGACAAGAAATACACTCATTCAATCTAATCCCCAGAAGCCATGTAATTTTGCTAAAACAGTAATTTGCCTCAAACACTGCCCTCTATGAAGACACTTTAGCCTCCACTTTCCTTTTCCTGAAGCATCACTCCAACTCAACTTCTGTTAAGTGCCATCAAGTCTGTTCTGACTCACAGCAACCTTATATGGGGTTTCAAGGAGCAGCTGGTGGGTTTGAACCATTGACCTTGCAGTTAGCAATCCAGTGCTTATCTCCTACAGTACCACAGCAGGACTTCAATAATAAAGAAGCTGTTGTTAAGTGCTGTCAAGTCGGTTCCAACTCACAGCGACTCTGTATAGGGCTTCTAAGGAGTGGCTGGTGAGCTTGAACTGCTGACTTTGAGATTCAAACTGATCTTGCAGTCCAGCACATTAACTCACAGTGCCACATCAGGACACCTGTTGTTGAAAGTGCCATCAAATCAGTTCCAACGCACAGTGCTCCTGTATGGGGTTTCCGAGGCTTTAAATCTTTGTGGGAGCAGAAAGCCTTATCTTTCTCTCACAGAGCGGTTGGTGAGTTCAAACCACAGAACCTGCAGTTTGCAGTCCAGTGTTTATCATAGAGAGCCACCATGCTCCCAATAAAGATGGAATGATCATAAAGACTAGCTCAGATTTGCTAAACAAGTCAGACTAGACCGCTTGTATCATCAGAATAATACCTTTCCTGGGGTTTCCACAGATGCTCAGCAACTTCTCACCAGTCCATCTAGCTTAAGAATCATGAAGCTCCCTATACTATTTGATATTAAAGTTTGGTGAAACAATTAACCACCAGAGATCACCTGAGAATTTGAAGGTAGTTAATTTCAGCATGTCTTTGTATATCATCCTAGATCACAAAACAAAACTTTAGTTCACTATTAACACTTCACTTCTAACAAGACCTTCCATTGCTCTCCTCCCTAACAAACGTTGTCACCCTTTACTTCCCGGGCCCAAAGCATTCAGAGTTCCAGAAGGAAATTTATTTTCTCAGTTCCTCTGGATATCCAAATAACTAACATTGTTGCTGCTGCTGTTGTTTAAGTGCTGTCAAGTTGGTTCCAACTCATAGTGAGCCTGTAGTGGCACTTAACACCAAGGTTACATACACCTCTACAGGAACAGAAAGCCTCATCTTTCTACCACAGAGTGACTGGTGGGCTCCAACTGCCAACCTTGTGGTTTGTAATCTAGTGGTTATAATATGAAGCCACCATGCTCTCAAATAACCAATAAACATAAAACAAAATAAGAAAAGGTGTTTAACTTCAGGAAATGCAAATTAAAACCACCACAATACAGAGATATTTCTTGTACAAAGGAACCAGATACCAAGAAACAGAAAGTGAATGGGTATGTATACAGTACTTAATGAGTCCTACACACACTGCTGGTGGAAAGGCAAATTAGTATAATCATTCTCAGAAATTTTTTGCCAGTATCAGCTAAAGCTGATGCAGCAATTCCACACTTAGAAATATGCCTGGCTGAAAAGTATATATATATTCACAGAAAGCACTCATGAATATTCCTAACAGCATTTTTAGGAGTAGCCCCAACTAGAACCTACCCAAACGCTCATCCACAGTAAATGGATACATAAATTGTGGCACACAGTCACATGGTAGAATATTAATTAATCAACAATGAAAGCAAATGAACTACTACTAACAACAACATGGATTAAAATCAAGCAATTTAAGCAAAAGAAGCTATACAAAAATAAAAACAAAAAAATATATTTTGTATGACTCTACTTATGGAAAGTACAAAAATGGTCAAAAGCTAGCCACAGACTTATACAACCCAACAACCACACTCTTAGGTATTTACCCAAGTGATCTGAAAACCTATGTCCACAACAACACTTGCCCTAAACTCTGTAAGCAATATGTTTCTCAGCAAGGAAGTGAATAAACTACAGTGCATCCATATAATAGTATACTATTGAGCAGTTAAAGGAATAAGCTACTAATTCACACAACAGGAATGAATCTTAAATACAATTTACTAAGTAAAAGAACCAAATCACCAAGCCATGGATTTTTAATCCACAGTGATCCTCCACGACAGAGTAGAACTGCCCCAGAGGGCTTCCAAGGCTATAAATCTTTACAGAAACAAACTGCCATATCTTTTTCCAGTGGAGCTGTTGGTGGGTTGAACCACCAACTTTTCAGTTAGCAGCTGTGTGCTTAATCACTGTGTCACCAGGGTTCCCTAAATGAAAAAAGTCAGATGCAAAATGGTTCCAATTGTATCATTCCAGCCATAGGCTCTGGGATATGTAAACATTTTGAGACAGAAAATGGATCTGTGTTTGCCAGAGGTTGCTGGAGAAGAGAGTGGTTGAACACAAAGTACACAAGGAACACTGAGGGTGCAGGATCTGTTTAATAAGGCTCTGGGGTGATGAATACATGACTATACAATTGTCAAAACCCACAAACTTGTACATCATGAAAAGTGAATTTTCCTGAATGCTAACCAAAAACAGCAACAAAAGTACCTATCACCTTAGAATAATCAACTATTTCAGGTCAAAAAGGCAGCATTTACTCAGAACAAAGTTCAGAAGGGTTAGGAAAGAAGGAGGAATGATAAAAGGAAGCACAGGGAGGAAGTGGGATAAGTGATGTTACAATGTGGGGATTGCATAAATAAAATGTGTATGAATTGTTGAATAGAAAACTGATGATATGCTCTCTAAACTTCCACCCAATTTAGAGTTAAAAAAAATTTTAAGTATGCATCAACCAGAATGTTAAAAAATTCCAAAACAACAACAACAAAAATGCAGACTATGACAAATCTAACTGTATTACAAAACTGTATGGCATACCTGCATTAAAGGGTTGGGCAGGAAAGAGGCTCACCTAAGAAACTTGGGAAACAGTGCTCTGACTGGAAATTGCAGTCAAAGAAAAAAGAAACTGTTCATAAATACTGGACATGAATTGATAAATCCTCTCTTCAGAATACTGTTGTTACTGTTGTTGTTATGTGCCATCTAGTCAGTTCCAATCATGGTGACCCTGTATAGGGTATAGGGTTTCCAAGGAGCAGTTGATGGGTTTGAATTGCTGACCTTGTGTTTCACAGACCAGCTCTGATCCTACAGAACCATACCAGGATATATGGGGTAACAATTTTGAAATTACTGTTCGTGCATACAGGAGTTAGACAAATAAGTAAACAGATGGTAGTTGGTGAAAGTCAGGTTTGTCACTGTGAAACAGAACAGATAAACAAGAAAAAAGATAAGAGTGAATCCTGTGTTACTGGATTAAAGTCAGAAGCATCAGTATGAACTTACATAGACAGACAGACAGATTCAAGTATCTCTCTCTGACAGGCTATAGAGATGTGTGTATAAACATGCTAGTATACATACACATACTACCTGGCTCATTCCCTTTAGAAGATCTAACAGCAATGATACCCCAATAGCAATGAACCAACTAGAGCTCAGATCACGGATTCTAAATACAAGAGGGCTCCTAGAAGTTTATGGAAAATGGAATTGAAAGACAAACATTTCTATAAACTTTCTGAAGCCCTCTCATACAACAGTAAATATGAGACCCTGGTGGCACAATGGTCAAGTGCTCAGCTGCCAAAAGAATGGTTGCCAGGGTGAACCCACCTAGGGTCTACTAAGGAAACAAACCTGGCAATCTGCTCCAGATTATCCACTAAAATACCTATATGTTTCAGACTCACAGAGACCCTATAGGACAGAGTAGAACTGTTCCAAGGAAGCCTAGTGTGACACTGTAATGATAAGCACTGGACTGTAAGGTTGGTTTGAACCACAAGGTCAGTGGTTGAAACTTATCAACCACTCCCTGGAAACTATATACTTGGTCGCTATGAGTCAGAACCTGACTCAACTGCATTTAACAACAATTTTTACAGATGCAGACTGCCTCATCTTTCTCCAGGAGAGCGTGGCTAGTGGCCTTTTGATTAGCAACCCAATGAGCAATACTACTTTATCACATGGGTCCATTATGTGTAGCAAATATTCAAGATGGTACCTAACAACTTGCCAAGTTCAAAGCCTGAGCATTTCACAGTACCAAAAAGTAAAGAAGTGCTTAAAAACAAAAGGATGGAGGCCTATCAAACATACACAACACCAACTTGAAAACCTTCCTAATGATCAAAGCAGGAAGAATTTTAGCAACAATTAAAACATAGTATTTGGACCCCACACATGGAGCAGCCTCTGGTGGTTTTCACTGCAAACAGACTTTAAGGACTAGCTTCTCTGATCCCCACCCCACACACTCACATCATTGGGGAATGTGCGCCGAGGCCTGTGAGATAACCACTCAGGTTTCCACTAGCTTCACAAGCAAGAGCATGGCAACCATCCCCTCCAGAGGCTTACTGGTGACTATTACCGATGCTGCCTAGGCTCTATTTGCAGCAACAGCTCCCACAGAAGTGCAGAGCACCCTGGGGAAGCAACTCCCACCACCTGGGTGTTCCCAAGCTGATCTAGGCCTCTGATGGGCAAGCAGCAACTTCGGTAAGGCCACTGTCTTAATTATGTTAAAGTCCCCAGTGTGCTTGGAACTTCCCCAGACCTCTAGGGTATGATCACCTGTGACCTGGCTCAGGATGCCACAAGGAAGCAGCTGGCAGTCCGCCCAGCAACATCAGTGCTTAGCCCCCCTCCTGAGGGGCCAGAACCACCCACTGGCAGGTCTGGAGGCACCAGGCACCAGAATTCCTCCCTGTTTCTCCCTATATTGCAGGCTGCTCTAACTGGGAACTCTATGTGTTTATTATCCTTGTAAGTTTTCAGTAAATCTAGTTACTCCAAAATAAAGTTTATTGAGTAATTAATCTATAGTGTTAGATGTCAGAATAGTAACTTCTTTTAGGAGAGTAGTAACTTGAATCGTTGGTTAAAGACAGTCCCACAATGATGTTGGTTAGGCAAAGACTTCTTAAATGGCACCAAAAAAGCACAAATAAGTTAAATATTAAAAATTTAAATGTGTTCTTTGAAAAACACTGTTAAGGAAATAAGGGGCAAGCCAGAAACTGGGAGAGATTTTTTTCAAAACAGGTATCTGATAAAGAACTCATATCTAGTATTATTACAATTCAGTAATAAGATGACAACCCAATTTTTAAAAAGATTTGAACAGACATTTCTTGAAAGAAAACAAGTGGCAAATGAGCTACATGTGAAGTTCCCAGCATCATACGTCATTTGTTGTTGTTATGTACTGTGGAGTCGGTTCTGACTCATAGCGACCCTGTACAGGGTTTCTGAAGCTGTAAATCTTTACGGGAGCAGAAAGTCCCATCTTTCTCCCGCGGAACCACTGGTAGTTTTGAACTGCTGACCCTGAGGTTAGCAGCCCGATTCGTAACCACTACGCTACCAGAGCTCCTTAGAGAAAAGCAAATAAACACTGCAAGGAGATGTCATTATATATCCACTAGAATGACCAAAGTTAAAAAGACGGGTAATACCAAGTGTTGGGGAAGATGTGGAGCAACAGAGACACTCCTACATTGCTGGTGAAATGTAAAACAACAGAGCACTTTGAAAAGTTTCTTATAAAATTTAAGATATTCAGCAATACTCTTTCATATTTCCCAAAGATAAATTTTATTTACTTATTTATTTCTCTTTGGGAAATATGAAGGAGAGTATTTATTGCTCATACACAAAGCCATAAAAGTTCATAAAAACTCATGCACAAACGTTCATAAAAGATTTATTCAAAGTAGCCAAAACTGAAAATAACTCGTATGTTCGATCAACAAATGAACAGAAAAACTCTGGCATATTGACACAATGGAATATTAACTACAGCAATAAGAAGAAACAACCAACTGCTAAACACAATAACATGGATGAGTTACTAAAGTGCTGTTAGGAATAATGAAAGGGAAACAGACAAAGAAAATTATACTCTATGGTTTCATTGTTACAAAATTCTAAAAAAGGCAAAACTTGTATGACAGAAAACTGATTAATGGATGCAGGCAACTGAATGTAAAGGAGTACAAGAGAACTTCTGAGGTGACGGAAATGTTTTATTTCTTAACTTCTGGTGGTTAAGCAACTATATGTTGTTGTTGTCATGTGCCGTGGAGTTAATTCTAACTCATGGCAACCCTGTACAGGGTTTCTGAGGCTGTAAATCTTTATGGGAGCAGAAACCCTCATCTTTCTCCTGCAGAACAGCTGGTAGTTTCAAACTGCTGACCTTGCGGTTCACAGCCCGATTCATAACCACTACGCTACCAGAGCTCCTTATATACATTTGTCAAAATTCATCAAACTATACTCTTAAAATAGGTAAGATGTGTTATATGAAAATTTTATCTCAAAGTTTTTTGTTTTTATGTTTTTCAGTCCATCACTATTCTACTCACCCCATGTATACCTCCCAGAGTCTTTCCCCATTTTCCCCTACCCTCCCCCTTCTAGGCTGTCCCCTCTCTTATTTACTGCTCTCCCTGTCCCCCAAGTCCACATATGTCCATCCCCTTACCTGTGAGTTACCTACCATCCCCTCCCTCCTGTCCCTGATAGTCCTCAAAGAACTATTCTTTTATTATAGAAATCTTTTAAGTTTTTATAGTAATGGACTTATACAATATCTGTCCTTTTGTGCCTGACTAATTTCACTCAGCAGTATGTCCTCAAGACTCATCCATGTTACGTGTTGTTGTATAGCTTCATCATTATTCTTCAAGGTAGCATAATATTCCACTGTGTATATGTACCAGAGTTTGTTTATCCATTCTTCCCTTGGTGGACAGTTGGGTAGTCTCTAGTTTTTCGCTATTGTGAAAAGTGCTGCGATGAACACTGGTGTGTCAAAATTTATTTTCAAAAAGATAAAGGGAACAAGTCTAGGTATGTAGAATTCAAACAGCTAGTAAATTTACCAGCTTCTCTCTCTACTTAAGATATTAAAATCTAAGTTATTCTGTTGTTGTTGTTAAGTGCCATCAAGTCAGTTCTGACTCATAGTGACCCTGTATAGGGTTCTGAGGAGCAGCAGGTGAGCTTGAAATGCCAACTTTATGGTTCAAACCAACCTTGCAGTTCAGTGCGTTAACACACAGTGCCACACCAGGACTCCTAAGCTGTTCTTTTAGACAAAGATAAATTCTTCGGAATTTAACAGGAAAAAAATATTTATTTAAAAAAAAACCCTGAAAGGTTGAACATTTTAGAAATTTAATTCTAAGCTCTATGCATATTATTAGTAAAATTACATATTTCAATGGGCAGTATATCAACATAACAATTTACTTCAATGACTAAATCCCAGGTAATTAACAGAGTAACTCATGTAATTAGGATACCCTGCCAGAACATCACAACACTTTACAGTAGAGAACTCTGACAAACACTACTTCAGCCAGGTAATCAAAGTCAACATCAACAGTCATGAATCTTGTTGAAAGTATGTACCTTTGGTGTGACGAAAATGGCACTTTACTTCTGAGATTTTCCTCTCAAAAAATCCGTAACTACATTCTTACCATGTGAAACAAATATTTAATACAGAAGCATCTACAAATCCCTGACCACTACTCTTCAAAACTGTCAAACCATCAAAAACTGTCAATACCAGAAACTGTCAAAAACAAGAGATTAAAAGAGATTTGGCAATTATATATAATTGGTATCTGGATAGGATTCTGGAACATAACAAAATATATATACTAGGTAAAAATTAAGGTAAAAGTCAATTTCATCAATAGAATTTAACTGAGAACACCACAGAAAAGGGAACTATAAAGGGCAAGGGAATTAAGACCAGGATTGTATGGTGCTAATTTAAAGAACATCATTACAGCTTTGGTAGTAAATTATATTATGCAGCATTTTTAAATTTATTTAGTGGAAGAAGAGAAAGCATAAAAAGAAAGGTCAAAAAGATGATCTAACAGGGATGTTAAAAATACTCCTCCCACTGCTTATACAGCTGTGCTGCTGTTTTGACATCAATCTCACGACTCCCATGGATTATAGCAACACTCCTCTCTTTGGTGTTTGTTATAAAGTTTCAAAGTAAAACTAGCTGCTAATGAATGTTCTGTTTGCATGATAAAAAGACTTGGATTAAAACCTGAGACATGCAGTGGCTAACTATGGGGGTGGAGAATCGAGAGGGTCTTTTGGAGAAAATTTACTTGAGTTATGGACCACACTATACCTCAGTTTTCTCACAAGTATGAAAAACAAGCACTTACTGTTGTAAGCATTCAAAGAACTTTGGACACACTAAATAATAAAAGCAGATTTCCTTTAATTCTACTCAAATATAAAAATATAATTTTAAATTCCACATAAGTTTTCTTTTCTAGTTTACAATGGGAGTCTTATTTTATAATTTTAAATATATGTTATTGTTGTTAAATGCTATCGAGTCAGCTCCGACCCACATCGACCCTGTATAGTGTTTCCAAGGAGCAGCTGGTGAGCTTGAACCACCGACCTTGCATTTCAAGCAGCTTTGCAACCTGGCACATTAACCCACAGCGCCATACCAGGACTCTAAATATTTTACATGTATATATATGTATATATATAATAGATTTTCATTACTGAAAGCATTCAAACAACAGAAATAATGTATTTTCTCATGCTGTTCCATAATCCTTAGAAAAGAAAACTCTTAACACTTTTTTTCCCAAAAAACTGCAGAAAAACTGTCAAAGCTATTTACATATCACAACAGTTCTGAGATGTGAATAGCAGAATTGTAGATCATCTACTATTCTCCTTTCCCGGCTCTGTGGTTCTCTACTTTGGTAAATGCCAAAAGAATCAAATGCAGTAAGATAGTTACATCTAGTAATTTAAGCTTCTTAAAACTATTCAACTCTACTCACAGTATAGTCATTACTGGTTAGAAATTTTTCTTTTCTGTTTATCTAAAAGAGAACAATGCCCGATGAGATGGATTGGCAGTATGACAACAGCAATGGGCTAAAGTGTAACAAAAATTGTGAGGATGGTGAAGGACTGGGCAGCGTTTCATTCTGTTGTGCATACGGTTACTATGAATCACAGCCAACTTGATGGCACCTAACAACAACATGGAATATATGGGCCTAGTGTGACTACAAGGTCAGTGATTCAAGTCTACCAGTTGCTTCTCAGAAACTCTGTAAGGGGTCACAAAAAGTTAGAACAGACTCAGTGGCACTTATCTACAACAACAACATGAAATACAGATCATATGATGATCTTCAGGGAGGAAGAAATGCCTGGGGCTATCCTCCTGAAAAATCTGTCATTGAAAATTCTATGGAGCATGGTTCCATCCTGATACACATGGTGTTATAATGACTCAAAACTGACTTGATGGTAACTGGTGTTTAGTTTGGTGACCTTAGGGAGAAAAAGAGGACAAGCTCAAAATATGGAAAACCTGAGTAAGGATACTGGGAACAAGTTGTGGTCTCATGAATTTACCTGCTGCTTAAAGCCAGAAAAGGTAAAGAGATCAGCCAATACTTTTGTGGAAAAACAAGGAGCTTCATATTGAATCGCAAGAACACAGCAATCACTGGAATATGTTATTGCCCATGAATGGATTAAAAAAAATTTTTTTTCAAGGAACTGTCCCAAAGATAAATTTAAATTAAATTCGTTGTCCTTAAGAAGTAACTCAATGGCACTTAACAACAACAAAGATCTTTTTGGTACTGTTTTCTGTTTTTCATCAAGCCTTCCTCCAGAGTCCTGCATTGGAGGATCAATTGGCAGAATCTTTTTTCAGTCTTCTTTTATTGTTCTGTTTATATTTTAAGTGCTATCAGGAGTACATGTGATTTCTATAATTTGACCTAAAGATAATCCTTTCCTAGTTGAGAGGTGCCCTTTTTTTCATTAGGGTTATAGCTTCAGGGATGGTGGATGTAAAATTGGTGATCAAGTCAATTAGTATTTATCACATTAATTAGGTTTACTGACTGGCATAGTCACGTCACCTACTTGTCCTTTTTAAGTTGAACAAATTAAGAAATATGAGTTTCAATATGACTGGTATATGAAAATTTACAAAGAAAATGAAGTAGACATAATTAAATGACCTCACTAAATTTCAATATTCCCCTAAATACCTTTTATTAAGAGTCAAACTTTCATCTCAAATTCTTTACACTTACAGTTGTTGCTGTTAAGTGCCACTGAGTCAGTTCTGACCCACAGTGACCCTGTATAGGGTTTCTGAGGAATGACTGGTAAGCTTGAACCACTGACCTTGTAGTTCAGCACATTAACTCGCAGCATCACACTCCTTACATTTATGGTAAACATCCAGGATTTGGGAGTCAACCCAGACTCCTTTTCTTCCTGTTTCCGTATCTGCAATCCCATCACCCTTACCCTAGAGTTCAGGAACTCCTCAGATCTCACAACTGTCTCTCATCTGCATTTCTGGATAAGAATTGCTTTTCCTCCAAATATCTATCAGATTACTGTCATATTTATTTTTCAGCAAAATAACAATCATATAAAAACAAAAGAGTTGCTACATAAAAACAAAATTAGACTTCTCTATTTGCAAAAAATACAATATATCACTACAAAAAACTTAATACCATTAAGTACAAAACCAAAAATCACCTACAATCATACAACTCAGAAACACTGTTAAAATTAGTACTAAACTAGAAATAACTTTTTCCTAAACATCATTATAAGTATCTTTTTTTTTAACTTAACGGCCTTAAATTTTATCTCCTACTTTTCACATCACTGGGTCTTCCCCCATTAAGTTTATTTCTAACTGCTTTTAATGCTTATATAATATTCTGTCAAATGACACACAGTAGAGGATAAGATTCTTTCGATTCAATAGTGAATAACTGATATCATGACTAACTGTGATTGTCACAACTGTAAAGGTAGAAGTTTTGTAACAAAAAGGGAGGAGCAGTTAATCTTACATTCCAGGAACAGAGGACCTTAGGACCATCAAGGAGAATAGCAGGAGCAGGAGCGGAACATGAGACCCTAACCAGAGAACAGCGACACCAGAGATGGAGGCAGAGATGAGGACATGGAGAGAGAGAGTAGCTGAGGACATTAGACTCATAGAAAGAGAGAGACTGTGTGCTGGTGGTCAGGAGGCAGACTTGCAGAATGTGCCCTTTGATTTTTTAATGGTTATATATTTGAGTGTTTTTGTGTACATTAAAAAACAAAACAAAAACAAGAGGGAATAGAAGCAAATACTGTTAAAATGATAATGCATGGAGGGGATTGTAATCACTGCAATGAAACAAAATACGATATAATGAGTGCAAAACCGATGTTCTCCCATTTAAAAGCTACCACTCAATGCACAATAAAAACTTTTTTTTTCAAATAATGACAAACAGTAATTTACTGACTCCAGTCTCCTAGGAGCTCCTTGCCACCAGTCTCTAGATCTTCCCCTTCAGGATATCACTATATAAAAATTGAGAATGAAATATCTTTTTCTTAAGG
>NW_006408526.1:33861081-33877391 GCF_000296735.1 Chrysochloris asiatica | reverse complement strand
TAGGCTCTCTTGAGTTATTCTGTTAAAATGTCTTCTATAAAGGTTAAGCCAAATGCTCAGTATAAGAAACATTCTTTACCTCCATCATCCCTATCATTGAATGATTATATATTGCTTAACGTCTATGATATGTTCTGTGAATAGGACATTACATGACCTGGACGTTGTGCAAACACCACCTCACCTCGTAGTCTGGCTATACCTTTCCCTTTAATCATCTCAAACAAGCTTCATGCTGTTAACAGTGGTAATCCATGCTGACAAGGATTCACTTCTGAGTTTGGTTCTCAATCCATCATGTCACTAGCAATTTCTCTGTTTTCTTTCACATTTTTGTTAGCCTTGCAGCTTTCATTGTAGTCAATCTTAACAACTAGGACACTTTTTTCTTTGTTAGTAATGATCCTTGTGACTGTTGGCATGCCATAAACCTAAATCCTGAGCAGCAGCATTCATAGATTTTTCCACCTTTGTGTTGTTTAATAACCTTTTGTTTCACTTCCAAATCAATACTTCTCTTTTGCCTCTTGCTGCTGGTTTAACTATTTGGGAGCCATGATGCACTTCATGATAATATTATTAAAAGAAAATTAAACAGTATAATAATATTACAATACTCAAAAGAAATATGAGACACACGACTGGATGCTACTGCTTACTACTCAAAGCATACTGTTTACATGATGAACTTTTTAGCTTGAAAGCATAGTATAATACATACATAAGACTTTAACATTTAAGTGTTCATTATGATTTTCAAGACATACAAGGGGGCTTCAAAAAGTTCATGGAAAATCTAATTAAAAGATAATGGAATTCTTTCATGAGATTTTTTAAGCCCCTCGTATTTTGTATGTACTGAACCATCATTATACACTTTTATCTGGTAGCGTAGTGGTTACGAATTGGGCTGCTAACCTCAAGGTCGGCAGTTTGAAACTACTAGCTGTTCCGTGAGAGAAAGATGAGGCTTTCTGTTCCCGTAAAGATTTTCAGCCTCAGAAACCCTGTGCAGGGTCACTATGAGTTGGAACCGACTCCACGGCACATAACAACAACAACATAACAATTATACAACTGCATTGTATACAATTATACAACTGCATTGTATACAATTATACAACTGCATTGTATACATGAAACTTCACGTTTCATGTGGAAGGCTGTTGTATTTTCTATCTCATTCTCTAATCAGAAGAAACAAAGCTGTGTTGGAATAAGTACCTATAGTCAGAATGCTCCTTAGAAGCCAGGATGGTGAGACTTGGTCCCTCATACTTCAGGCATGTTGTCAGGAGGGGCCAGCCCCTGAAAAAGTATATGCTTGGTAAAGTGGAGAGTAAGAAAAAGAGAGGAAGACCCCAATGAGATGGATTGGCAACAGTGGCAGCAGCAATGGGCTCAAGCATTAACAGTTGTGAGAATGGCGCAGGCCTGGACAGTGTTTCGTTCTGTTGTGCAAAGGATCACTATGAGTCGGAACCAACTCAACGGGACCTAACAACAACAACTATAATCCACGGGACCAGAACATAAATCTGCCTGAACAGATGTTATGAAATACATGACTATACTTGTATTGTAACTAATTAAGTATTATGAAAACCAGTGAAATGAGTGTAAAAACAAAGGTGTTTTTTGTTTCTATGAAAATTAAGTTACATGTGGTTTAAAAATACAAGTACAGACTCATTAAATGCCTTCAAGTCGGTTATGACTCACAGCAATTATACATAGGATTTCTGAGGAGCAGCTGGTGGGTATGAACCACTGACCTTACTTAGCCCACAGTGCCACACCAGGACCAGTCATTTAAAAAAATGCTGTCAAATATATGTGGATAGAAACAATTATAAACTATTTTGGGGAAAACGTATAGTCTAGATTATTATGAGTTTCTCTAGTTTCTTGCTCTACTGTAAGGAAATTGAAACAGTAAATAAATCTTAGCTGATGCACATTTTAGTATAGTTATACAAGAAAGATAATCAATAGACACTTAATATGAATAGGTACTGAGTCTACATTTAAAAATTGACAAATATATAATTTTAAGTTGAAACGAAGTATTTAGGCATATATAAATGATTTAAGTAACTTTCCACTTTAACTGTTGTTTTCCATTAAACAATCATTCACTAGTATCAGTGGATTTATATAAGACAGCATTTACTCTATGACTAAAGGCATGTCATGAGACTTTAGGAGATTTGACACTAAGGAAAAATGATTGCATATGCATGAAATTCCTCCTTTGTGAGACTGCCATAATGACTGTGGTACAGTGAACTACTTCATATGTGTCTTCTAGAACCAGAGGCTTTATAACTCCCACCAAAGCACTTTTTTTTACTGAAGGCAGGGGAAGATGATGATGGATAATCTGATTCAGTGGTGAATGGCTGTTAACAGTTCATTGTGATTGTAAAACTTGGAACACTGACGAGGATATAAAATGATCTCTGAAGCAGGAGTGAGGATCTCACTATCATCAAAGAAGAACCAGAAGTAGAGCACATGTCCTTTATACCTAGAGATCCCTGTGCACTGAACCTCCTCTCTCCTCTACCCAGGAAAGAAAGCTGTGACATCAGAGGAGAAGCAGAACTGCAGAGGAGCAGCAACAACAACAGGACCAAGAGTCAGAGCACAAAGCAGAGCAGTTGAGTGACTTGGGCAGGAAGTGTGCTGGCAGAGTGGGGTGCTTCCAGGCATTGAATCCTGAAAAATACTGAAACAAGTCCACAAGAGCCAAAATATGACCTTGAATATATTCTACCTGAATTTAGAAACCCTATCAAGAAAAAAATTGGTGCATTAGATACTAATGACCATAATAACTGTGATATGGCATCAAGAACATTATGCAGGAAGAAAGCAAAAGGTCATTAAAAAGACAGGAGAGAAAGAAAAAAGCCAAAACGGATGTCAGAAGAGACATTGAAACTTGTTCTACGGTGTAGAGAAGCTAAAGCAAATGGAAGAAATGAAGTCAAAGAATAAACAGAAAAATTAAAGGGTAGCTTGAGAAGACAAAGTCTAGTATTATAATGAAATGTGTTAAGACTGGGAGTTAGAAAACAAAAGGGAAAAACACACTCAGCATTTCTCAAGCTGAAAGAACTGAAGAAAAAACTCATGCCTCAACTGGTAATACTGAAGGATTCTACGGACAAAATATTGAATGATGCTGAAAGCACAAAAAGATGATGCAAGGAATATACTGAGTCACTGTACCAAAAAGAACTGGTCAATGTTCAACCATTTCAAGACGTAGTATATGATCAAGAACTGATGATACTGAAGGAAGAAGCCCTAGTTGCATTGAAGGAATTGGCAAAAAACAAGGCTCCAAGAATTGACAAAATACAAACTGAAATCTTTCAACAAACTGATGCTGCACTGGAGGTGCTCACTCATCTATGCCAAGACACTTGGAAGACAGCTGCCTTGCCAACTGATTGGAAGAGATCCATACCTGAACCTATTCTAAAGAGAGGTGACCCAATGGAATTTGGAAATCATAAAATAATATCATTACCATCACATGCAAGTAAAATTTTGCTACAGACAATTCAAAAATGTTTGCAATGGTACATTGGCAAAGAACTGCCAGAAATTCAAGCTGGATTCAGAAGTTGTTGTTGTTGTTGTTGTTAGGTGCCGTCTAATCAGTACCGACTCATAGTGGCCCTATGCACAACAGAATGAAACACTGCCCAGTACTGGGCTAACCTCACAATTGTTGTCACGCTTGAGCCCACTGATGCTGCCACTTTGCCAATCCATCTCGCTGGGGGTCTTCCTCTTTTTCTCTGACCTTCCACCTTACCAAACATGATATCCTTCTCCAACGACTGGTTCCTTACTGACAATATGTCCAAAGTATGAGAGATGAAGTTCAAAATGGCCAATACCAGTCCATTTCAGCTCACTTATGCCTAAGATATCGATGTTTATGTGTTCCATTTTATTTTTTGACAATTTCCAACTTTCCTAGATTCATACTTTGTACATTCCATGTTCCAATTATTAATGGATGTTTACAGCTGTTTCTCTTCAATTTGAGCTGTGCCCCATCTCAGAAGTAGTTCGTCATTCCTAGTCTGTCTTTGTCTAGAAGCTTATCTGAAACCTGTCCACCATGAGTAACCCTGCTGGTATTTAAAATACCCATGGTATAGCTTCCAGATCACAGCAACTCACATGCCACCACAGTATGACAAACTGACAGGCAAGTGGTGGGAATTCAGAAGAGGAAGTAGAAATAGAGATATTATTCCTGATGTCAAATGGATCTTGGATGAAAGCAGAGAATATCAGAAAGTTGTTTACTTGTGTTTTATTGGCAATGCAAAAGCTTGTGTGGATCCTAAAAAGTTACAGCAGTATTGTGAAAAATGGGAATTCAAAAGCACTTAACCGTGCTCACCAGGAACCTGTACATAGACCAAGACGCTGTAGTTAGAACAAAACAAAGAGATACTGAATGGTTTAAAATCATAAAGGTGTGCACAAGGGTTATATCCTTTCACCATACTTATTTCATCTGTATGCTCAGTGAATAATCCGAGAAACTGGATTAAATGAAGAAGAATGTGGAGGAAGACTCATTAACAACCTGCCATAGGCAGATGATATAAGCTTGCTTGCTGGAAGTTAAGAGGACTTAAAATACTTACTAATGAAGATTAAAGACTACAGCCTTCAGTACTGCAGTATAACTGCACTTCAATATAAAGAAAACAAAAATCCTCACAACTGGATCAATAAATGGTGATCGTGGGTGGTGTGCCGTGGAGTTGGTTCCGGCTCATAGCAACCCTGCATAGGGTTTCCGATGCTATAAATCTTTATGGAAGCAGAAAACCTCAACTTTTGAAAGTGGAATGGCTGGCAGTTTCAATCTGCTGACTTTGAGGTTAGCAGCCCAACTCATAACCAGTACGCTACCACAGCTCCTTAAATAGCATCATGCTAAATGGAGAAAGAATGAAATTGTTAAAGCTTTCATTTTGCTTGATCCACAATCAAATTGGAAGTAGCAGCCAAGAAATCAGATGACATATTGCATTAAGCAAATCTGCTGCACAAGACCTCTTTAAGTGCTCAAGAGTGAAAATATCAAGCTGAGGACTAAGGCATGCCTGACCCAAACCATGGCATTTCCAATAGCCTCATGCACATGTGAAAGTTGAATGATAAATAAGGAAGACCTTAGAAGAATCAACGCATCTGAATTATGGTCCTGGAGAAGAATATTAAAAGTACCATGGACTTCCAGAAGAACAAACAAATCTGTCTTGGTAGAATTGTAGCAAGAATGTTCCTTAGAAATTAGAATGGAGCGACTTCATCTCTTATGCTTTACACATGTTATCAGGAGGGACCAGTCCCTGGAAAAGGACATCCTGCTTGGTAAAATGGAGGGTCAGTAAAAAGGAGGAAGACCCCCCCCCAACGAGATGGACTGACACAGTGGCAGCAACAATGGACTCAAAGTTAACAACAATTGTGAGGATGGTGCAGGACCAGGCAATGTTTCGTTCTATTATATGAGTTGGTATGAGTCGGAACCAACCTGATGGTGGCTATGAATTGTAATTGACTCAAGGATACCTAACAACAATAGTTAAGGGATTATCTGACTGTGCCAAATGATATATTAAGATTATATCCAAGTATGGGAAACAATCTTATAAGATGAAGGCAAGTTCCTGAATACACATGTAAGACCACTTACTTGGCTGTGTCTAAGTATTTGGGCCATACGTCGCAACATTTTCCTTACCATGATGAGTTTAGGGATTGTCTCTTCTGTTGGAGAAAGCCCAGAGCAGATACCGAAATACTTGGTAGACAATGGTTCTGATAGTTCAGAGAACAGTGCACTGGATGGGAGAATTATGTAGCTTAATTTTTTTTAGGCTTTATTAAGCTTGTCTGCTTTAGTAACTTTTGTATTACCAATTTCTGGAAGATATTAGACATACAGTAAATATTTTAATAAATTAATGAATGAGCATACAAATCCAAATAAGAATTACAGCACTACAGCATAATAACTAATCTTGGGCACCAAGCAAAACACTTCAGAAAAGCCGGTAAGGCCACGCTGAACCAGAACTTCAACTGCTACCTTGTCTCCACTATAATCACCTTCTTTTAAATTACAATTTAAACAAATATAGTCATGCATCACAGAATATCCAAAATCTGACCACATATACATCCATAGGTTATAACGGAGTTCAGAAATCCCAACAGAAAACATAACTGCTTCCCTCAAACAACATGAGTATCTCATGCCTCTAGCACACAAAAGGAATGTGCTGACAGCAGTAATGATATTGCACATGTAGAACCTATAATGCATATGTTTCAACAGTCATAATAAATACCCTATGTTACTGACTTATGTATGTACTGTACTTTCTATCTAAAAACTTTACCATATAACAGTGTATGCTTCGACTTGTAGGTGACACATCCAATCTTGTACATCATGTGTCTCTTCAACTTTGTAGCATTATCTGTTTAATTTTCTTTTGAAAGTATTACTATGGAATGCATCATGGCTCCCAAACACAATAAAACCAGTGCTAGCAGAGTCCTGGTGTGTCACTGTGGGTTAATGTGCCAGACTGCAAAGCTGTCTGAACTTCAAGGTCGATGGTTCAAGCTCACCAGCTGCTCCTTGAAAATCCTATACAAGATCGCTATGGGTCAGAACCGACTCGACGGCACTTAACAACAACGATAGCAGCAACAAGAGGCAAAGGAGAAGTATTGATCTGAAAGGTTAATAAACAACACAAAGGTGGAAAATCAGAGAATGCTACTGCTCGCGACTTAGGCATGTCTCACACAACAATCACAATCCTCAAAAACAAAGAAAAAAATCTGTTGGGCTGTGAAGGACTGGTTTCACTGAAAGCTACAAGACTAACAAACGTGTAAGAAAGACCTGGATCAGATATGGTGAGATTCTTAATGACATGTGAAGAACAAATATAAAAGCAAATTCTTCTTAGCACTTCTGATCATCACTAAGGCACGAAGCTTAAAGAAAAAGTGGCTCAGACAAAGAGATGGTGTTTGTACAATGTCCAAATCATGTAACATCCTGTTAACACAGAACATATAACATAGATGTTAAGTTGAGAATCTCAACTGTTGAGATTATGTAACATCTCAGACATACTGGCCTACTGTTGTTATTGTTAAGTGTCATCGAGTGAGTTTCAACTAACAGTGACCCTGTACAGGGTTTCCAAGGAGTGGCTGGTGGTTTTGAACCACTGACCTTGAGGCTCAAACCAACCCTGGGTCCAGTGCTTATCCTACAGCCCCATCATATACAAGCATTTACCTTGTTGTGGGTAAAAGTTATATTCTTCACAGGAAATGGAGTGGGTCCATTAAATTTAGGTTAGCCAAGGTGTCCTGATGTGGTGCTGTGGGTTAACGTGCTGGACTGCAAAATCAGTCTGGAGTTCAAATTCACCAGCCACTCCTCGGAAACCGTATACGGGGTCGCTATGGGTCGGAACTGACTTGACAGCACTTAACAACAAGAAGAGATTTCAGAAGCTTGATGGTTCCAAAAGATGAGCACCGGACTGTGAAACACAAAGGCAGCATTTCTAGTCCACCAGCTGCTCTGCAAGAGAAAGATGAGGCTTTCTGCTCTTGCAAAAACTTACAGCAGAAACCTTATACAAGTTTGCTGTGAGTCGGAAGTGACTCAATGGCACTTAGCAAGATCAACAAGAGATTTCAACTATTGCTTCTCGTTCTTCCTAAATCTGTATATTGGTCATTGCTTCTCAGTCAGTGTTTAGTTTCCCTTGATGTTATGGACTTCGTAGATTCCTAAATGACCACCCATCTTTACCATGTTTCCTACAACAAGTCCTTAAATCTATATAGCCTCCTTGAGATACTTAAAAACTTTTATCTAAACTTAAAGCATGATACTTTTCTTTGGCACCTTCCCAGCATCTCTATCACTATTATTTGCTTGCCCTTTGTCAGTCATTATGACTCAAAACCATTCATTAAGCATCTTATTAAAGTATTTTCCATTTCAACTTCAAAAGTAAAGCTACATATAGTTTGGCAAAAAGAATGGGAAAAGTCCTTCACATGTCCACTTGAGTTGCAGGAATCATTTCAAACATTTCTGGAAGAAACCTTCAGTATGTGAGATCAGCTACATGACTAGGAAAACTTTGCAAATAAGCCTATCTTGACAAATACTATCTGTTCATGTGAACAACTTAAACTTATCCTGACAAATTTAAGTATTCCATGTACAATACAAATTGAATGAGGTAACTGCAAAACTAGAACTATTAGGTATATGGGTGAATTCAATTATTTTTGCTCTCTGAAAATACTTTGATTATAAGTATTTTGAATATTACTAAGGATACTTGAAAGATACAATGATTTTCATCCAAACTGGATGGCAGTGAAGAGTACATGAGGGATCTCTTTTCCACTACTTCATGGAAGTCAATAAATAACTTGACACATTCTGAAAAACATGCTGAATATTATTTCAGGTGGCTTCTTGGAATAAAGGGTCTAAATTTTATTAGTGTCTAACTGTAGATTAAAGTCAACTATTAAGTGTTTTATGATCTTTCCAAGACTTGGGATTCCTGGTGCTTATTGACATCACAGTTTTAAAATGGAATTATCCTTATGACCTCAAATCTCATCTTAGTTATAAAGCAAACAATGTTCAACATTTACCTTAATTAGGGTCGGACCAAAACGAGTCTTCTCACTAAAGAACTTATTTTCTGGTAAGCATTTTTGTAAATCAAAGGATTATTACCATACTTCCTTTTTGTTTATTTTTAAATTTAGTAATAGTTTATATTGTATCTACTGTTGCCTTTTTATATGTGGTAAAATATTGGTTTTCCATTTAATAAAGTGTTCTATTTAATAATAAATAAAGTTTCCTCCGGAATGAATTTTAAATTTAAAAAGTAATATTACTTAAAGAAAAACAGTAAGTAGCTAATAATCCAAGAGTCACTTGACTGGCAAATCACTAAGGCAGTATCCAAATAATTAAAGTATACTCTGTAATAAAAATCAACAGTCTACAGAACAAAGGCAAGTTCCTTAGGATTCATTCACAACCACTCTAGTTTTTGAACCTCTTCTCTCATCACAAACTTGCTGTTCTAATATTGCACACATAACAAACAGTCCTTTCTGTCTCGAAGGTATGCACTACCATCCACATCACCATCATCACCATCACCACCATCACTCCCTCACCCCTGTGCACCACATACATATACACCCTTCACACCCAACTCAACCTTCTTACCCTTTAAAGAAGCACTACACTGTTCTTCTCTTTCTCCAAGAAACCTTAAATTCATGTCAACTCAGACTGTCTTAGGTATTATTAGGGACTTTATCTTATCCATCTATGCATCTTTCTCTGTCCCCAGCATCAGTTTCAATAAGTCTTTTTTAGGAGAATGACAGTTCAGTTTACTCTTATTCACTACTTTGCATCATTTAACAATGTTAATTGCATCTACTCTCAACTTTATTCCTTTCATGCATTTTTCAATAGCCTTTTAAGGAATATTTGTCCTCTCCCAAACGTGTGATCAAGATACTGCACCTAGTCTTCAACTTACCGAATACCTCAATTTCCACTTACAACAACAGTAAAGAAATCTATCCAGCTATTTTGTGCACTAATGACATATATCTGGCAGTAGCTATCACCAAAGTGCAAGAGTAATACTAGAGGGCTATGAAGATTAAGGTTATGCCACCTTGATTGGGCCATGATTCTCAGTGGTTTAGCAGTTATGTAATGATGCCGTCATACTCCATTTTTATGATGATATGGTCATCTTTCACTTTCACGTAATGCTGTCACATAATGACCTGGTATTTGGAAGCTAACCATAGTGATAACTTAGAAGTGGGTGTATATAGGTAATTCTTCTGGTACAACCTCACTCTTGTTGATGTCACCTAGTTAAATTACTTAAACACCAACACAAGTAATCCATCCAAGCTGCACTGAAGATATTAGCAAAAAACAAAACTCTGGGAATTGACAAAATACCAATTGAAATGTTTCAATAAATTAATACAGTGCTAAAAGCATTCACTAGTTTATGCCAAGAAATCTGGAAGCAAACTACCTGGCTAACCAACTGGAAGAGATCCATATTTATGCCCATTCCAAGGAAAGATGACCCAACACAATGTGAAAAATTTTGAACAATATCAGTATCACATGCAAATAAAATTTCGCTGAAGATAATTCAAAAATGGTTGCAGCAAAATATAGATAGGAATTGCCAGAAATTCAAGCTAGATTCAGATGAGGATGTGGATCTTAGCTGAAAGCAGAGAAAGATGTTTATATGTATTTTACTGACTATGCAAAGGCATTTGTCTGTGTTGATCATAACACACTCCAGATATAACTTTGAAAAGAATGGGAATTCCAGAACACTTAATTGTGCTCATGTAGAACCTGTACATAGACCAAGAAACACTTGTTTGAACAGAACAAGGGGATAGTTGTTGTTAAGTGCCATGGAGTCATTTCCAACCCACAGTGACTCTGTATAGGGTTTCCAAAGAGTGACTTGCAGTTCAAAGTGACCTTGCAGTCCAATGCACTCCTACAGCACTACACCAGGGCTCCCTAGGAGGGACTAGTCCCTAGAAAAAGGAGCTCTGGTAGCGTAATGGTTACAAGTCGGGCTGCTAACCTCAAGGTCAGCAGTTCGAAACTACCAGTCATTCTGTGGGAGAGATGAGGCTTTCTGCTCCTGTAAAGATTTACAGCCTCGGAAACCCTAAGCAGTGTTACAATGAGTTAGAACCAACTCGACGGCACACCACCACTACCAGTCCCTAGAAAAGGACATCATACTTGGTAAAGTAGAAGGTCACTGAAAAAGAAACCCATCAAGATGGACTGACACAGATTCCAATAATGGGTTCAAACTAGGGATTATGAGGATGGTGTAGGGCCAAGCAGTCTTTTGTTCTGTTATGCACAGGGTCACTATGTGTCAGAACTGACTCAAGGACATCTAACAATAAACATCACAAATACAGTATCAGTAGCCAAGACCTCACTCCTATATATCTATTTGCCGATTACACTTTTAAACCTAGGTATTATCTACCTGTGGTAGTCAATATCCAACATGGTTCCCAATGACTTCTGCCTCTTGGTATTCATGTCCTTCTATAGTTCTCTCCCACACTGAATAGGGCTGATATGTGTCATCAATAAAAGATTTCAAAAAGGACAGAGTATGACTTCTTATGTCAGCTCTTAAAAGTTATAAAACTCCTACCTTGTTCTGTCTACAATTACTGGGTGAAGTATGCTACCATGCTGTGAGAACTTAAACAGCCCTATGAAGGTCAACCTGATAAGGAACCAAGGTCTCTCACTAAGGTCAGAGCTCACTTGTCTGGCATGAGTCTTGAAAGTGGATCCTCCAGCTCCAGGCAAGCTTTCAGATGACTGAGTCTCATGAGACCTTGAATTAGAACCACTCAGCTAAGTTGCTCCTAGATTCCTGATCACAATAAATAAGATAATAAATTGTTTAGCAGTAATGCCCAATAAAAGTTTTTACAATAATTAATATGTTTTATGGTTACCATCCAATACACTAGTAACTGGCTGGCTACATGTAGTTTCTAAACACTTGATACCTGGCTAATGTAACTATTGTTATTGTTGTTACTGTCAAGTCAGCTCTGACAGCTTTACATATAGCAGACCAAAATACTGCCTGATCCTATACTATCCTCACAATCATTGGTAGTTTGAGTCTATTTTTGTATCAATTCATCTCACTGATGATTTCCCTCATTTTCACTGATCCTCTACCTTACCAACCATGGTGTCCTTTTCTAGCAATTGGTCTTTCTAGATGATGTGTCCAAAGTAAGCAAGCAAAGTCATAACACACCCTTGCATTGAAGGAACATTCTGGTTCTCTGACTGATTTGTTCATTCTATTAACAGTCCAAGATACATTCATTATTTTTCACCACAGCACTATTCGAATGCATCAATTTCCCTTCTGTCTTCCTTCTTCATTATCCAACTTTTGCAAGCATATGATGGATGCATTGGGAAGACTAAGGCTTGGGGCAGGCAAACCTTAGTCATCAAAGTGATATCTTTGTCTTTAAAACTTTAAAAAGATTTTTTTTTTTTTTTTCAAAATTCTCAATACATCATTTGATTTGACTGCTGCTTCCACGGACACAACAACTTCAATCATTTCTCCATTTATCAAGATGTTGATCATAGGTCCAGCTATGACTATGTTGTTGTTGTTGTCAGATGCCATCGAGTCTGAACCGACTCATAGCGGCCCCATGCACAGCAGAACGAAACAATGTCCGATCCTAAGCCAACCTCACTACCGCCGCCACACTTGACGCCATCAATGATGCCACCTGGCTTATCCATCTCATTGGGGGTCTTCCTCTTTTCCTCTGACCCTTCACCTTACCCAGCATGACATCCTTCTTCAGCGACTGTTCTCTCCGGACAATGTGTCCAAAGTATGAGAGATGAAGCTTAGCCATCTTGGCTTCCAAGGAGCACTCTGGTTGCACTTCTTCCAAAACAGATCTATTGGTTCTTTTGGCAGTCCATGGCACTTTCAGTATTCTCCTCCAACACCACAACTCAAAGGCATCAATTCTTCTACAATCTTCCTTATTCACTGTCCAGCTTTCGCATCCATATGAGGTTATTGAAAATACCATGGCTTGGGTCAGGCGCACCTTAGTCCTCAAGCTGACATCTCTGCTCTTCAATACTTTAAAAAGTTCCTGTGCAGCAGATTTGCCCAATGCAATACGTCGTCTGATCTCTTGACTGCTGCTTCCGCGAGTGTTGATAGTTGATCCAAGAAGAATGAAGTCCTTGACAACTTCAATCTCTTCTCCATTGTTAAGAATGCTGTTTATTGGTCCAGTGGTGAGGATTAGCTGTGACGAGTAATATACATACAAAAAAAAAAACACACACTACATCAAATTATACCAGTATATATGGAGTCCTGGTGTGGCACTGCAGGTTAATGTGCTAGACTGCAAGGTTGGTCTGGACCACAAGGTCAGCAATGAGTCAGGCTCACCAGCCCTCTCCTCGGAAATCCTATACAGGGTCACTATGAGTCGTAACTGACTCGACAGCATTTAACATCAACAAGAAATTCAGTGACAATGATTATATTCAAGTTATGCAACCATTCTCACTAAATTTTTCCAAATTATCCAACTACCATTAACATGTATGTATTGAATGTGTTCTGCTCAAAAACCCCACTTTCCTTCGTCCTTTCCACTCATGGTAATCACTAATCAGTTACAGTTTCTATATATTTGCTTCCACCATTCATCTGTCAGTTTGTCTTATTGTGGTGGCTTGTGTGTTGCTGTGATGCTGGAAGCTAGTCTACCAGTATTTTAAATACCAGCAGCGTCACCCATGGTGGACAGATTTCAGCTGAGTTTCCATACTAAGACAAACTAGGAAGGAGAGACAGACTACTTCTGAATGTTTAGTCACTGAAAACCTTATGAATAGAAAGCAGTGGAACACAGTCAGATAGCATCAGAATACTGAATGTTGAAACACTATGAATTAGTACCAGAATACTGTCAGATACGGTGCCTGAAGATGAGTCCCTTCCGGTTGGAATGCATTCAAAATACGACTGAAGAAGAGCTGCCTCCTCAAAGGAGAGTTGACTGTGATGACATGACCTTATGCACAACAGAACAAAACACTGACCAGTCCTGGTTCATCCTCACAATAGTTGTTATGCTTGAGCACGTTGCTGCTGTTCAAGGTAGATTCAGAATGTAACAATCCACCTCATTGGAGGTCTTCCTCTTTTTCGCTGACCCTCCATTTTATCAAGTCTGATGTTCTTCTCCAGGGACTGGTCCCTCTTGATATTATGTCCAGAGTATGAGAGATGAAGTCTCACCATCCTGGCTTCTAAGGAGCTTTCTGGTAGTATTTCTTCCAACACAGATTTGTTTGCTCTACTGGAATTCCGTGGTACTTTGAATATACTTTTCCAGCAGCATAATTCTGATGCATTGATTCCTCTAAGGTCTTCCTTATTCATCATTCAACTTTCACATGCATATGAGGCTACTGAAAATACCATGGTTTAGGTCAGGCACCTTAGTCCTCAACTTGATATCTTTGCTCTTAAGCACTTTAAAGAGATCTTGTGCAACAGATTTGCTTAATACACTATGTCATTTGATTTCTTGACTGCTACTTCCATGAGTGTTGATAGTGGATCCAGGCAAACTTAAGTATTTGACAACTTCAATCTTTTCTCCATTTATCATTGATGTTATTTATGGGTCAAGAGTGAGAATTTTTGTTTTCTTTACAGTGAGGTGCAACCTATACTGAAGGTTGTGGTATTTGCTCTTCATCAGTAAGTATTTTAAGTCCTCTTTGCTTTCAGCAAGCAAGAATGTATCATCTGCATATTGCAAGTTGTTAATGATTCTTCCTCTAATTCTGATGCCATGTCCTTCTTCATAAAATTCAGCTTCTCAGATTATTTGCTCAGCATACATAACTAGCATGGTGAAAGAATACAACCCTGGCTCATGCCTTTCTGATTTTAAACCATTCAGTGTCTCCTGGTTCTGTCCAAACAATTGCCTCTTGGTCTATGTACAGGTTCCTCATGAGCACAGTTAAGTGTCTGGAATACCTATTATTTGAAATGTTATTCATAGCTTGTCATGATCCACACAGTCAAAAGCTACTGCATAGTCAGTAAGTATAGGTAAACATCTTTCTGGTATTCTCTGCTTTCAGCCAAGATCCATCTGACAACAGGAATGATATTCACCATTCCTCGTTCTCACCTGAATCTGGTTTGAACTTGTGGCAGTTCCCTGTCAATGTACTGCTGTAGCCATTTTTTAATTACCTTTAGCAAAATTTTACTTGCATGTGATATTAATGATAGTGTCCTATACTTTCCATAATCCACTGAATCACCTTTCTTTTGAATGGCACAAATATGGATCTCTTCCAATCAATTGGCCAGGTAGCTGTCTTACAAATTTTTTGGCATAGATGAGTGAGCACCTCCAATGCTACATCAGCTTGTTAAAAGATTTCAATTTGTATTCCATCAATTCCTAAAGCCTTGTTCTTTGTCAACCCCTTCAGTGCACCTTGGACTTCTTTCAATACCACTGACTCTAGATCACATGCTATCTCTTGAAATAGCTGAATATTGACCATTTCTTTCTGGTACAGTGACTGTATGTATTCCTTCCATCTTCTTTTGATGCTTTCTGCATCATTCAATATTTTGCCCATAGAATCCTTCAATACTGCAAGTTGAGGCTTGCATTTCTTATTCAGTTCTTTCAGCTTGAGAAAGCTGAGCATGTTTGTTCCTTTTGGCTTTCTAACTCCAAGTCTTTGCACATTTTATTATAATACTTGACTTTGTCTTCTTGAGCTGCTCTTCAGAATTTTCTCTTCAGCTCTTCTACCTCATTTCTTCTATTTGTTCTAGCATCTCTACGCTGGAAAGCAAGTTTCAGAGAAAGAAGTTTTGGAAAAACTGGATTTCCACATACAGGACAATGCCCATGCCTCATCCTACACATAAAAAGCAATTCAAAATAGATTAAACACCTAAATGTGAAAACTAATAAATTTTTCAGAAGAAAATATAAGGGCATATCTTTGGGACCTAAGGAGCTCTGGTAGCGTAGTGGTTACGAATCAGGCTGCTAACCTCAAGGTCATGAGTTTGAAACTACCAACCATTCTGCGGAAGAAAGATGAGGCTTTCTGTTAGTAAATAAGGAATTAGTATTAAATACGGAATTATCAGATAACAAAACAAAAGCATAAGCAGCTGATGAAAAATAGGTAACTGGGACCTCATGACTTTTGTTCATCAAAGGACTTTTATCATCAAAGTGAAGAGACAATTTATAGACTGGGAGAAAAGTTTCAGAAGCCATTTATCTGTTAAGTGTCAAATATCTAGGAGATATATATGTTTTTAACTCCTATAACTCAACAACAACAAAAACAAACAACCCAAAACATGGGCAAAAAATCTGAACAGGTACTGTACAAAGCAAGGGATGTACCTATGAGGACATTTAGAAGGTCAACAAGCACATGAAAAGACACTGAACATCATTAGCCATTACTAACTGTTGTGATTGGGTACCACTGAGTTGATTCCAACTCA
>NW_006408526.1:33858962-33860301 GCF_000296735.1 Chrysochloris asiatica | reverse complement strand
ATAGCTCAAAAGAAGGAACAAATCTTTACAGCAAGGATCATTCCCACCCCCTCCACACACAGAGTAGACAGGGATGGGCAACTTGGACAGTGGCTACCCAAAATGGGGGGGACTACAAAGGCAAGAAGTGAATGGCTTACAAGCTTTCAAGAGGAAGCCTAGATCCAGAGGGCGTGGCAAGAAGTGACTGGCTTTCAAGCTTTCAAGAGGAAGCCTAGATCCAGAGGGCGTGGAGGAAGGTAGAATCTCCACTGAATAGTATCCAATCTGTCTGGGCGGGGCTGATGAAAGGAGATGCCAACAGATCTCTTGTGGTACAATAGTGAATAATTATTATCAGGACTGATTGTGTGGGTTGGAAATGTAAAGGTAGACGTTTTGTAGCAAAAGGAGGGGAGTGACTGACTTTGCATTCTAGGAGTGGAGATCCCTGGGATCATCAAGGGAGAGCGGAGAGCGGGACCCTACCCAGAGAAGCAGTGATGCCAGAGTTGGAGGCAGAGACAACGACGTGGAGAGATGGAGCAGTTGGGGACTTTAGACCCAGAGAGGGAGAGGGGCTGTGTGCTGACGACTGGGGGACAGGCTTGCAGGGTATATATACCCTTTGGTGGTTGATGATGCATGGAGGGGATTGTAACCATGGCAAAGAAACGATACAAGATAGGATGAATGTAAAACTAATGTTCTCCCATGTAAACTATCACATAATTCACAATAAAACATTAAAAAAAATAATTGTTGAATATGGAACTACCATATGACCCACCAATCCCAGCTCTAAGTATACACCCAAAAGAAGTGAAAATGGAAACACAAACAGAAACCTATATTCCAATGTTAATTGCAGCACTTTTCACAAAAGTCAAAAGGTAGAAACAGCCAAAATGTTTATTAATAGATGAATGAATAGACAAAATATGGTAGTGGTGTGCCATGGAGTCAGTTTCGACCCTGTACTGGGTTTCTGAGGTTGTAAATCTTTACGGAAGCAGAGAGCCTCATCTTTCTACCGTGGAACAGGTGGTAGTTTCGAACTGCTGACCTTGAGGTAAGAAGCAGTCCAATTTGTAACCACCATGCTAACAGAGCTCCTACAAAATGGTACATACATACAATGGAACATTACTCAGCCATAAAGCAAAATGAAGTGCTGATATACACCACAACATGAACTTGAAAACATTGTTGTATGCCAATAACCTCCCTGTGACACAGTGGAACTGTCCCAAAGAGTTTTCTTAGACACAGAAAAGGAGCCCACGTGGTACACTGGGTTAAGCATTGGGTTGCTAATCACAAAGTCTGGGGTTCAGACTCACCAGCTGCTCCTTAGGAG
>NW_006408526.1:33852320-33858737 GCF_000296735.1 Chrysochloris asiatica | reverse complement strand
ACCACTATGCTACCAGCAGTTCTATTCTGCCCAAAATGGTCACTGAGTTGGAATTGATGGATGGAAGTCGGAATTTGTTGTGAAATCTTTACAGAAGCAGATCACCAGATCTTTCTTCCACAAAGCCACTGGGTGGAATCTAATCACTAAACTTTGGGTTCACAGTTAAGCACTTAATCATTGAGCAACAAGTCTTCTTTTGAAAACATTATGCCAAGTGAAAGCAGTTACAAAAGGACAAATACTGACATCACTTACATGAATTAAGTAAATATATAGAAACCATGGTGTGATGCTTAGGATATACACTGGACTGCATACCACAAGATAGGCAGTTCAAACCCACCAACCCTGTAGTGGGTTGCTATGAGTTGGAATCGACTTGAAGGCACTTTACAACAACAACACAGAAACCAGTTTGTTAGTGGTTATCAAGGGTGAGGTGAGGGGCAAAAGAAGATTGTTTTGTTTGGGGACACTATATTTATACTAATGGTGGTAGAATAATCAGGAAAAACATGGAGATTGGGAAGATAGAAGCTCTCTGAATGCAGATAGCATCTGCATTCAAATTGTGCATGCAGAAACCTGAATTGGGGAATGTTTTGTTGTATATATTTACATATACACACACACACAATAGACAAGAGACCAAATAAATAATCTTTCGTTGAACTTCCTCACTTAAATCTTATTCTTCCTACTTGAATCTGAATTTTAACTTCACAGCAAAATGAGAGCTACCAAAAGTGTACACAATAACAATGACCCATGAATCAAAAAGACCTAGAATTTAAGAAATACAGGACAAGTCTAACTTTTCTCATTTGTATAATGGGAATAACATCTGCTTTGTAGTGTGATTTGTTGGTGCTGTTCTTAAGTGCTGTCAAGTTGACTCCAACATATAGCAACCCTGTACAGGGTTTCCAAGGAGGGCTGGTGGATTTGAACACTAACCTTGGAATTAGCAGTTCAGTGCTTATCCTACAGTGCCATACCAGGATGCCATAATGTAATTATGTATATTAAATATAATGTCTGAAAAGCATCTAGAATGGTATCTAATTATTGTTACCAAATGAGAAAACAGTTACAAAAGTATGGTAAATGCAAATGTAAATTATAACTAGTATATAAATGTTGTGTTGTTAAGTCCTGTCAAGACAGTTTGGACTCACAGCAACCCTTTATAGGGTTACTAAGAACTCTTGGTAATTTTGAAGTGCCTACCTTATGATAAGCAGTCCAGTGCTCATCCTACAGTACCACATCAGGACTCCAGTATACAAATGTTGTTGCTGTTGTTAAATGCCATCAAGTCGATTCTTATTCATAGTGACCCTGTACAGGGTTTCCAACCAGAGGCTAATGGGTTTGAATCACCAACCTTATGGTTAGCAGTTCAGTGCTTATCCTACAGCACCACACCAGGATTCTAGTATACAAATGTTGTTGTTGTTAAGTGCTGTCAAGTCAGTTCTGACTCATAGTGACCCAGTATAGGATTTCTGAGTTTGAACTGACCTTGTGGTCCAGTGCTTATCCTAAAGTGGCACAATATACAAATAAAAGTGTGAAAATGAATACTATTGATTTGTTAGATGTGATAATACTGAAGTGAATTATACTGTTTATGTGTTAGCAACCTTCTCAAGTAATATAATAAACACTGAAAAATTAACCATAGGCAAACATATCTATAATAACAAAATTACTTATGGTCTGTGAACTGTTTATACTGCTCCCTCCCCTCCAATCAGGCATTTTACTTCATCAAGCCCTTAGAAATTGACAGAACATTCTCCAGACTAGTCATATTGATAACAGAAAACTTTTCAAGCTGGATAAGCAAAGGTCTCCTTATTGCTAAGAGTGTGAAGAGGCAATGCTAGCTAAAATGAGTTATGGTAAATATTTATACAAAATTACAGACCTTTACCCCACAGGGAGGCTGCAAGCATGGGAAAAAAGCAGCTTCCCAGAACTCAACATAGCGGATGTCTGTACATCTCCCTAAGGGCTAGAAAGTCTCTGCCTCCATAAGAATTCTTCAAAGGGCATTGCCTTAAGTCTCAAACAGTAAAATTCTCAAAGTACAATTCTTTAGTCTTTCTCTATCTAGAAGCAATACTTGTTCAATTCAAAGACTTGGTTTGTGGGCTTCTTTAAAAACCATCTTTCTATCTAGATCTGTTTTATATTCTCTGAGCTTGTTAAGAAAATGTATAAAACAATTTATAACTTAAAACTGGTTAAAAAATGTACACACACCTAAATATCTCTTAGGCAATTTTTTTTCTAATATTATAAAATAAAAAGTGACTAGAATAAATGATTTGTGCTGTAGAATTTCAGTAACTGAAAAATAAACCATTTACAAAGAAGAAATGAAGATTGAAAGTAACAATGTTATTGGACTCAGACAATGAAACCAGACATAAAATAAAAGAGATAATTTACTTATTTCTTTAAGTGGTAGAAATTATCAACTGAATGAGAAAAGATGATCACCCTTGTAACAAGAAACTTTTAAAAGGAAAATATTATCTCTATTGTTGTTTAACCAAACATAGATTTTGTTAAGAAAAAAAAACTGAATCCAATTTGCCCATTTTATTTATGCCTACAAAGGCCTGATCTCTGGTAACATAGTGGTTACAAATCGGACTGCAAACCGCAAGATCAACAAGTTCAAAACTACCAGCTCTTCCACAAGAGAAAGATGAGGCTTTTTGCTCCCGTAAAGATTTACAGCCTCGGAAACCCTGTACAGTCGGAACCAACTCCACGGCACATAACTACCACCAACCACAAAGGCCTGATCACCTACTCTAAAGTCATTTGTTGCCTCTTTCCCCCTTACATACTTAATGTAACCATTTTTGGGATCATTTTTTACTGTTCTATGTGTCCGCACACAAAATTTGCACTGTTGTTGTTGTTAAGTGTCATCAAGTCAATTCGGACCCATAGTGACCCTGTATAGGATTTCTGAGGAGCAGATGGTAAGATTGAACTGTACACCTTGCAGCAGTTCAAACAGCTTTGCAGTCTGGTGCGTTAACGCACAGCACCACACCAGGACTCCAAACTTGTATAAGATGGGCCTTAAACATCTGAAAAATAATTTTAGAATAATTATAATGGAAAATTGTTTATAAGCAATACAAATTAGGCTTCAAATATTTTCAATGTATATAGATGTGTGCATATTTAAAGCAATGAATAAACCTAAACATAATGTAAGCATTTCTTAGAAGAAATTAGACAAAATTCCTTGTTATAAATCTGGAAAAAAGGAATGCACATATAGGTAATTAAGAACAGAATGAATAAAATATACACCTACTCACTCATTGTTATCCATTTATGACAATAGTAAAAAATCTACTAGACAACGATTTTGTACATTAACAATGCACGTCTGGCATGAATGAACACCAAGATTCAAGGCTGTGATAGCTAAGATTATGTGTCAACTTGGCTGCCCATGATTATCACTGGTTTGGTAGTTACATAGCAAAACAATGATTTTCATATAAGGACCTTTTCTTTGGAACTTAAAACATGTCAATAAGTAAGAAGTGAGTGTAGTTATAAAACTGTTCTATGAAGATAACATGCTAATGTCACTGAAAAATATCTACTTTATAAGTTCCAAAAAGGTGCCCTGGTAGCATAGTGAGTTATGAGTTGGGCTGCTAACTGCAAGCTCAGAGGTTTGAATGTACCAGTCACTCCACGGGACAAACATGAGGGTCTCTGCTCCCATAAAGATTTACAGCCTTGGAAACCCTATACAAGGTCACTGTGAATCAGAATTGACTTGATGGCATATAACAACTACCACCAGGTTCTAAAAGATTTTAGATCAATTGACTGAGCCTGGTGAATCAATCAGCCTAAGCAGGGCTGAGACTAGCAGACCAAAAGAAAGTGGGTATTGGACTCATATGAACTCTTTGGTTTAGAAATGATGTGACCTTGAACAAGTTAATGAATCTCTTGAAGCCTCATTTTTCTCAGTTTTAGAATGGGACAACAATATTAACTTAAATATTTGAAAAGATTAAAAAGGACAGCACATCAAAAATATCAAGAATAGTACCCAGCACTTAGTAAATACTCAATAAATGTAAGTTCCTTTACCACATCACAAATTGCATTTAGTACTAAATTTCATCTATTCTTTTAAAATGCTCATTTTACCTATATCACATTTTGCCATCTGTCTAAAGCCTAAAATAGTAGAAAGTTATGATTCAACACTATCTGCTAACCAAACTATTACAGTTTTACAAATACTTCTCTAACCAAAGTATCACCATATGTATCAAGTTTTCACTGGATATACAAAGTTCATGCTTACCTTCAAAGAGGTTACTAATAAGTAGAAAGATTCTCCAAGTAGTGATTAAAGCAATGCTTAATCCTTAAAATATGGCTTCCTTATAAGGCTTTAATTTTCATATTCTAAAGCAATGAACATTTAAAGCTTCTCAATTTCAGTTTATACACGCTTTCCATTTCAGCATAAGTAACTCACCAAAATATAATTAAACTGAAAAATAACATGGAAAGGTAAAGGAGAGTATGTTATATAAATCATTAATTTCTTACATTTGGAAATTAAATGTTTAATCATTAATTTTTATTTCATATGACTTTGTTCCCCAAATACACTTAACTTCTTGCCTTTATCCTCATCACTATTGCGTGAATTATGACTCTTAAAAGTACATTTTGAAATTCTTTAAATATAAATCAATAGGTAGCAAGAGTTCCAAATAACTTTACCAACACAATGATCTATACAAACCCAGCATTCAATATTTACTGAATTCATAAGCAGATGAGTACTGATAAACACGCTGCTGCTGTTACGTGCCATTGAGTTCGTTCTGACTCATAGCGATCCTGTATAGGGTTTCCGAGGAGCGTTTGATGAGCCTGAACCACTGACCTTGAGGTTCTACCAGGCCCTGCAGTCTAGTGCTTTATCGTTCAGTGCCACAGCTGGACTCCACAGATAATTATGTTGTTGTTAAGTACCACTGAGTCAGTTCTGACCCACAGCGACCCTGTATGGGGTTTCCAAGGAGCAGCTAGTGAGCTTGAACCACAGACCCTGTGGTTCAAACCGACTTTGTAGTCCAGTGCATTAACAACCCACAGCACCACACCAGGTAAATATAGTATTGCACAAATCCAAACCACTAAAAGGCATATTTAACAGTTGACAGCCAATCCTAAAAATCTCACCCATTTTGTAACTAGAGACACTGCTTCTCATAGTCTAAAATAACTGTCTCTGTAAAATATATTCCTTACCACAAAAAATTTTCTTTGTTGGTTACCAGGGATGGGAGGGGACAGTAGTGCTCAGGGTAGGGGATGGATATATCATAGTTCGGGTGTTGGGGGGAGGGGGTTAATACACAAGAAGGGGGAGGGGATGGAAGAACAAGGTAGATAGGGGAACACTTAGGCAGGTTTGCATGGGCTAAATGAGACAGAGGTGAATACTGATGTATGCTCAGCCTTGGAATAGTAGGGCTCTGTGATATAGGGATCAAGGCATAGTCTAAATGGGTAAAAGAGGGGAAATAATGTTATGATAATTGACTGTCTTATGAATATTGGTTTCCCTTGCCTACTACTGTAAAATAGACACTTGGATGAAATAGAAAGGAATATCAGGAAACATGGTTATAAAAGCTTACAAGCCCATCTTGAGCCTATACCTGATTGGAATACTTAAAAAGGGTTCTAGAACTTGCCCAGTGAAATTAGCTTCTTGTGGAGCATTTGTAGTATATAAGACTTTAGGTGGCACCACGAGCCCTATCCAGAACCATCTGAGGTGGGACATTCCCACTTGAAAGAACAAGCGGACCAGCCTGGAGCAGCTAGAGGAACAGAAGATACTTCTTGAAAGAAAGACCAGCAGGAAAAATCAAAAACAAAAACTGCAGTCTTACTGGCTATAAGAACAAGCAAGTTGTTTGCCAGGGAGCCATCAAAGCAAACAATGCTCAAACTTGCATATAGTACCCCTTTGACCTAGTTTCAATGGCTTGATGATCAGAACTCAAATAGAGGAAGATAAAGAAATCTGATAAAGAAAAAAAGTGTAAATTGTTACAATTGATGAATTTGACCTATACTTACGAATGTAGTACCTCAAAATACCAACGGAGACGGAAGGAGTCTTTACATCAAGTATCAAATATATCCCCTCTGTACACAAGGTTGATAGAGATGGGCAACTTGGACATTGGCTACCTAAAATGGGGGGCACTATAAAGGCACGAAGTGGCTGGCTTACAAGTTTTCAAGAGGGAGTTTAGTTTCAGAGTGTGGGGAAAGGTAGAATCCCCATTGAATAGTTTTCATCTTGTCTAGAGAGGTCAT
>NW_006408526.1:33840499-33847455 GCF_000296735.1 Chrysochloris asiatica | reverse complement strand
AATCTACCAGTTGCTTCAAGGGAGACAGATAAGGTTTTTGCTCCCATAAAGAATTACAGCCTTGGAAATTCTACACAGGGTTGCTATGAACTGGAAGTGATTCGATGGCACACAACTACCACTAGGGCTTCTGGGTGAATACAGTAACTAAAAAACAAACTTCTACTCAAATTATGCAACTAAAATACAACCAAAATACAGGTATATTATGCTGTCAAAGGTACTGACAATCATCTCTGAAAATGAGTGTTTTTCAGTTATAACAGAAAAATACTGCAATAATGAGTAGTCAGTTACTCTTCATGGCAAAAATGAAGTACCTTACTTGTTTGTTTAGATTTTAAATAGACTATATGGTCCCAAGCAACCAAAGCCAGAATCAATGCAATGCCAAGAAAATCCCAAATTTAAATATAAATTTTATTTACAAGTCAATCAACTATTTTTTTACTGTAAGTCCTTCAGGGATTCTGAAATGAGATTCACAATATCATTTAACAAATCTAAAACCATTTTAATGCCTATAAATTCAAATTCTACTATACCCAGGAAAGAATTCAGTTAATATGATAAAATTAATTTGGTAGTGATACTTATTAAAATACTTTCATCATGCTATATCCACTCATTTATTTATTCAGTAAGGTGTATAAATCCTTTGATTACCTCATTGTCACCTGCCAACTAACAAATAACTGCTTAATTTGCTTTATGCCATTTATTACTTGTTGTTGTTGTTGTTCAGTGCCATCGAGTTGGTTCAGACCCAGAGCGACCCTGTATGGGTTTTCAGAGGAGCGACTGGTATGCCTGAACTGCCAACCTTGATGTTCAAACTGGCTTTGAAGTCCAGCGCATTAACCCAAAGCACACCAGGATTCCCGTTTATTACGTAATAATCCATGAAAAGAATGTTCATTGGTAATCCTAGAGCTATAATATAATGCCTAATTTCCAGGCAGTGTTTTGTTCTGTTGCTATGAGTTGGAATCAATTCAACAACACTTAACAACAACAACATTCCCCAAACCCAAATCCACTGCCCTTAAGTTGATTCTGACTCATTTGTTGTTGCTGTTAAGTGCTATGGAATTGGTTTTGACTCATAATAACCCTGTATAGGGTTTCCAAGGTGGGTCTGAACCGCTGACCTTGTGGTTCGCAGTCCAGTTTTGATGCTACAGCGCCACACCAGGAGTTCACATAGAGTTTCCAAGACTGTAAATCTTTAAGGGAGCAGAAACCCTCCCAGACAGCTTCATCTTTCTCCCAAGGAATAGCTGGTAGGTTTGAACCACAGGCCTTGTGGTTAGCAGCCCAATATTTATCCCATAGTGTCACCAGGCCTACCCACAACTGTACAACTGACAAGTAAACTTACTGTATTACATTATGTGCTAATAAAATCTGTGATGGCCTGTATGTATTACATTATGTGCTAATAAAATCTGTGATGGCCTGTATTAAAATCAAAGTTTTCAGTCTCTCAGCCCACTAACTAGATTAACTGAAAGTAGCTTTAATTATTTCTAAATTAAAACAAGGTAGGATTCATTTCCTTTTGTATCACCTTACAGATCTAAGAATCCTTTCTCTGCATAACAAACAGCATAGTTGAGTACAGGATTTTTATAAATTATCTTGATGTTCTTCTCCAGAGTAAATAACATCATTGAGAGTTCCCAGAAGACATGGAGCCATTAATGGCTGGGATTCCTTTCAGTTGGCTTCATTCCAATAGAGGCTTAGTAAGAAATGCATGCACTTGCAAATCAAGTCTGTTGCAATGTTATTTTTTCCAGAGGTTAATTACCTGCTTCTGCTACAAACACACATATAAGTGCATACTCGTACACATACACACACAAGTGGGAAAGTGGATGACATTCTTCTGTAAGCCTCCCCCAGAAATACTCGGAATGAAATCAAAACAAGTTTCTGGCTCTCAAAATCTAAATATGCTTCCATGACATTCTCTACTTGATACCTGTCCATATGATACCATTACTATAAGAAGTCACGTAGTGAAATATTTAGGAGCCTGGTGGCACTGTGGTTAAGTACTTGGCTGCTAACCAAAGGGCAGCGGTTAGAACCTAACAGGCACTCCATGGGAGAAAGATGTAACCGTCTGCTTGGGCAGAGTTCAGCCTCGGAAACTCTACGGACCAAGTCTACCCTGTTCTACAGAGTCATCATGAGTTAGCATAAACTCAGTGTCAGTGGGTTTGATTTTTTTGTTTTGTGAAATATTTACAAATGAAATTATATGATATATGGCAACTGTGAAAGACACATTGTTGTTAAGTGCTGTTGAGTCGATTCTGACCCATAGCGACCCTGTATAGGGTTTCCAAGGAGCAGCTGGTGAGCTCGAACCACCGACCCTGCAGTTCAAACGGCTTTGCAGTCTGGCACATTAACCCACAGTGCCACACAAGGACTCCATGAAAGACTAATTAACAACCTGCAATATGCAGGTGATACAACCTGGCTGGGTGAAAGTGAAAAGGATTTGAAATATTTACTGATGAAGACCAAAGACTACAGCCTAAATGTAAACAAAAAAGATTCCCACAACTGGACCAATAAAAAACATCATGATAAATGGAGACGAGACTGAAGTTCAAAGACTTCATTTTGAATCCACAATCAACACTCTGGATTCAGCAGACAAGAAATCTAACATTGAATCAGGCAAATTTACTGCAAAAGACCTATTTTAAAGTGTTCAAGAGCAAAGATATCAGTTTAAGAACTAAGATACACCTGATCAAAGCCATGGTCTTTTCAATTGCTTCATATGCACATGAAAGTTGGAGAATGAATAAGCGAAACTCTAGAAGAATTTATGCATATGAATTATGGTGTTGGAGAATACTGAAAGTACCATGGTATGTCACTGTTGTTAGTGCCACCTGTTCAGACTCATAGTGATGCTGTATAAGGTTTCTGAGGTGAGTTTGAACTGGCAACCTTATAGTTCAAACCGACCTTGAGGTCAAGTGCTTAGCCACACCAGAACAAACCATAAGAACAAACAAACCTGTCTTGGAAGAAGTACAACCAGAATGCTCCTTAGAAGCTAAGATGGCAAGGCATCATTTCTCATATTTTGGACATGTTATCACAAGGGACCATTCCCCAGAGAAGAGCATCATGCTTGGTAAAGAGGAAGACGCGCCCACCCACAATGAGACTGAAGGGTGACTCAGGACCAGGCAGTGTTTCTGTTGTGCATAGGGTAGCTATGAGTCCATGGCACCTAACAACAACAACAAGATGGCAAGTTTACAAAATAACCCAATGGGGACACAGAGAAAACAAATGGATAATCAAGATTGTCTGTGACTGATAACTTTGGAAATCTATGACACCATTCCTTCTATTTTTGTGCTTGAAGTTTTCCATTTAAAAAAAATCAGATTCAATATTTTGAACATTTAACAAACATTTGCTGAACACTTTTTACAATAAACTGTTACATTGTTTCTGTTTATTCACTGTACCCTTCCCTGCTTTAAAAAAATTATACTGCCTCATTATTATGTGAATTGCAATCTCACCTGTGAGAAGAGTAGACATCCTGCCCCGTTGACAATGAGCTTGACCATATGACTTGCTTTAGTCAATGACATGTGAGCTGATGTGGTACACACCATGACTGAGTAACTTTAAAAGCCACTGCATGTTTGCACTAGTTTTCCTGCTTTTTCCCTCCCAGATAAGGTCTCTCCTTCAGTCAGGGTTCCAAAATTAAACTCATGCAGCAATGCTGCAGTCAATCCACAGTTAACATCATGTTATGCGAGCAAAAAATAAACCAGTTTTATAAACCACTGAAATCTGAAAGTGTTGCTATGGCAGCATAATCCAGCAAAAACTGAAAGATACATCTACCATGGTTAAGTACAAAGAATATTAAAATGATATGCTAGCATATACCAAAATATATATATATATAAGGTTTTGGAAAACAGACCAAAATTTAACCATGTTACCTCTGGGGAAAGGGTCTAAGAACTAGTGGAGTAAGAGTGTGATTGAGGAAATATAAAATTTTATATTATTATACATCGCAGGAGAAAGATGAGGCTTTCTGCTCCCTCAAAGATTTAAAAGCCTCAGAAACCCGATACAGGGAACCAACTCAAACATACTTAAGAGCAACAACAGCAAACATACATTGCTTGAATTTTTTTACCATGTGCTTCCCGCCACCCCAAATCTCAATAGCATTATTTGGAGAGTTAAAACATTTTGGCTGGTGTTCTTTCCTTCTTCTTCTTTATTATAAAAAGAATAAAACAATAATTCCTTAAAATGAATAACGACTGTCCAACTAAAAAAAACAAAAAAAACAAACCAAACTACTGCTGTGGAGTCAATAGCGACCCTATAGGACACAGGGTTTCTAACGCTGTAATCCTTCAGGAAGCAGACAGTCACATCTTTTTTAGCAGCTGGGTTCAAACTGCTGACCTTTCAGTTTGCAACTGGGTGCTTAAGCCACTTCACCACTAGGTTAGACGACAATTCAGTTTTAAAGAAAGCCTCTCCCCACAAATAAATTTATTGTTAATTTTAATGCAAAAGACTAAATGCACAAAAGAAAATTTTCTTTAGGAGGATGACACATGCAATTCTATGAATTTACTCACCTTCAAACTTCACAAAGCAAATACAGGGCTTTCTACACTACTAATAGCAAAAGGAAGTTCTCTCCATTTCATTATTTTTAGTACGGCAAAGACGCTTGTTGTAGGCATTAAGTTTCATGGACAAGCCTCAACCAGTACTACAGAAAAGGTATCTACTACATGAAGTTAATATATCTTAGGTAAAATTACAAAGAAGAGTTGTAAGTAAGAAAAAATGGGGAGGGGTGGCAAACTCAAGACATGGCTCTTGAAGTGCAATTAAGCAATTCTTAAATGGTTTCAGAAATCAAATTTCATAAAACATCTTACTAATATGAACATGTTTTGACTTAAAATTTGAGCAAAATCTGAACACAGTAGTAACCTTCAACATGATTAAGAATACATCTATACTTTTATCCTAGCATATCAAAACTTTAGAACACATGAATTTAACCTTCATAGCACCTGAGAGGTAGATATTATGTAATATTGTTGTTGTTAAGTGTTGTTGAGTAGATTCTGACTTATAGCAACCCTGTATAGGATTTCCAAGGAGCAGCTTGCAGTTCAAACAACTTTGCAGGCGCATTAACCCACAGTGCCATACCAGGACTCCATTACAGCTGTCTATCTGATCACTACAAACTATTTAAATACCCATGTAGCAGTGCTTGCTCTGAGGTCTTCCCTAAACAGTCAATGAAACAGGAAATAAACTGCAGTACATGTTCCACCAACAATCTCAGAAAAGATCAGACCTTCACCCACAAGAACCACTTCCTCTGAGTAAACCACATAGGCTGTACTGGGCAAACCACAACTTATCAGCTTGTTTCTGGAACACAAGTCATATAACCCATTCAAAATCTATGGAAGGACACATCTAAGCACCTTGACAGGATTTCCTATGTGTATTTAAGTGTATTTTGGGAATTTGTTGCTCGCTGGACAAGACAAAGCTACCTCCTGCTTTACATGATTAACTTCACATATAATTGCTTCAGTATGCTGATAAAGTCTCCTGTTTTCCTACAATAGAAAAATCTACATTTTCTGAAGTCCTGGATGATCTACAAAATCCTCTTTGATGTCTCATGTGTGAACCTAAAAGTCAACATTCAAATGTAGTAGTATCTAACCAAAATTACAGTCTCTGAGCAATAGATTTAAATGAGTACAAAAGGCTTTACTTCTCACTTCAAAAGAAAAAGCAGTGTGGCAAGTGACTAACTTTTGTTGTTCTTGCTAGCTGCCATCATGTCGGTTAGACTCATAGCGACCCTATGCACAACACTGTCCAGTCCTGGACAAAACACTGTCCAGTCCTGGACCATCTTCACAAGTGTGGATACATTGGAGCTCTTTGTTGCTGCCACTGTGTCAATACAACTCATTGGGTGTTTTCCTCTTTTTCCCTGACTCTCCACTTTTCCAAACATGATGCGCTTCTCCAGGGACTGGTCCCTCCTGACAACATGTTCAAAGTATGAGACATGAAGTCTTACCTCCTTTACTTCTAAGGTACATTCTGGCTCTTAATTCACTGTAAACATTAATTAATCCTGGTTCTCCTAGAATTCTGGTTTCTAGTTTCTATGTGAGTTGTTACAACCTAAGACAGAACATCTAAATTCTCATTGGTCATTAGATTTGCTTGTCTCTAGACACTGAGAAGCCACCCAGGCCTGACATGTGACTATGACCTTAAAATCAGGACTGAGCATTTAAATTAGTAAAAGGTTCTATTTTGGTATGAATCTCAACTGTCTGCCATACTGTTGTTAAATGCTACTGAGTCAGTTCTGACTCACAGCAACCCTGTACAGAGTTTTCATGGAGTTTGAACCATCTACCTTGTGGTCTGCTGTACTGCTGCACACTAATTCAATGACGTAAACCTAAGTGTATTTTCCTTTTACTAAAAATCAAGAATTGTATATGCTTCTGCAATTTAGACATAACCTCTGACCTTCAGTACCATCATGTTTCACACCTCTGCCGAATCAAAAAGCTGAAAATTATTCCAGAATTCACAGACTTAACAACTTCTGTCCTAACAGTTTCCTTCGGTATGACTATTTTGGCGCTCTAGAAACTCTTAAACTGACAAAAGTAAAAAGTCCTAAACGTGGCGTATTTCTAAAATTCTAAAGACTGAGGAAACAAAATTACTAGCAAAATACAAAAGAATGAAAACATTTATTTCAGTAGTACTACAATAAAGCACTGTTGTTGTTAGGTGCCCTCAACTTGGTGCCAACTCATAGAAACCCTATGCACAACAGAATGAAATTCTGCCCAGTCTTGTGCCAA
>NW_006408526.1:33838929-33840399 GCF_000296735.1 Chrysochloris asiatica | reverse complement strand
ATCTTAATTCTGAGGTGGTGGTGGTAGTTGTGTGCCACCAAGTCAGTTCCAACTCACATCAACCCTATATAAGGTTTCTGAAGCTGTAAATCTTTACCGGAGCAGAAAGCCTCATCTGTCTCCCGTGGAGCGACTGGTAGAGTCAAATTACTGAAGGTGCAGTTAGGAAACAGTTCATAAACCATTACTCTTGTTACTGTGGTTGTTAAGTGCAGTTCCAACCCACAGAGACTACTCTACTATAAAATTTAAAACATAAAGGATACAGAATATTATCAAAGCAAGGGTAAACAACTCTTAGCAGCAGCGGCTGAATATATGTGAATTACAAATAATTTTATATACATAAATAAGTTTAGGAAATGTTAGCAATTTTTTGAGGTTTAAACCATCAGGTGTTATAACTAACTAATCTCTTGTGTGCTAGGCACTTTAAATACATTGTCATCTAATCCTCATAACTCTGCAAATCAAGTATTATTCTAACTTTTACAGATGAGGAACCTAAAGTGCTGTTGAGAAAAGTAAAAAAAAAAAATTGCCTAAGGCCTCTTAACTAGTATGCAGCATTAAGTATGACAGATAACAAAACTTGGGTTCTTTTCTCTATTTTCCTCATTCAATTCTTTTCTACTATACTGCTATCATTTTACATGGTGGAAAAAAGGAAAAGCAAATTATTTATATGTGTATGTATATACATATACAAACATAATTACACTTAATAAAAACAACAAACATAAATGAAGGGCTGAGATAATGTTTTCCTTTAAAAACTACTTTTTGTTTTTTTATAGAACAGGGTAGTCTCAAAAATTCTGCTAGGGAAGTATAAAAACTAGTACCATTGCTAACATTAATCCATATACTAGTTGACATAATTTCCAGATTTGAAATTAGAGCTATACCTTGCAGCCGATAAAGTTATTACTGCATGGTGAGAAGTTTCTCTTTTTTGACTGCCCACATCCAAGCAATACATCTAATTTATCTTTAAACATGATCTCAAGAATTTTCGTCATCTGGGGCCCTGGTACCACCACTTGTCTGTCAGTTTGTCATACTGTGATGGCTTGTGAGTTGCTGTGATTCTGAAAGCTATGCCACCGGTATTTTAAATACCAGCAGGGTCACCAAAGGGGGACAGGTTTCAGAAGAGCTTCTAGATGAAGACAGACTAGGAAGAAGGAGTGGCGAACTACTTTAGAATCTTTAGTCACTGAAAACCTTATGAATAGCAGAGAAATACTATCAGACGTAGTGTCGGAAAATGAGCCCCTCAGGTTAGAAGGCACTCAAAATGCGACTGGAGAAGAGCTGCCTCCTCAAAGTAGAGTTGACCGTGATGATATGACTGGAGTAAAGCCCGTGGGAGAAAAGCCCGCGGGACCATCATTTCCTAATGGGGCACAACTCAAAATGAAGAGAAACAGCTGTAAACATCCATTGAAAATCGGAACATGGACTGTA
>NW_006408526.1:33823819-33838294 GCF_000296735.1 Chrysochloris asiatica | reverse complement strand
TTATTCATTGTCCAACTTTCACATGCTTATGAGGCAATGGAAAAAAACAGTTAGGTCAAGTGAACCTTAGTCCTCAAACTGGTATCTTTGCTCTTTAGCACTTTAAGGAGGTCGTTTGTAGCAGATTTAATAATAAAAATAGTATCAATAAAAATAGTATCAATGATGAAATACTCAAGAATTCTATAATCTTGTATATTTTATAGTAATTTAAATATTGACTTTCTGATAATGTCTTTTGTCATCAGTCACATTTCTTGTATGTAAAGTATCAAGAAAGTAAAATCTTATTTCAATTTTAACAATAGTGTTTTTTACTGGAATAAATAAATTTTCAGAACTTTCAATATATTTATTTTCACAATTATGCAGAAATAGCTGGAAACCAAAAATAAGGCAAAATTTAACAAACAAAAAATAGTAAAAAGTAACATACAATTTAAGTACTAGAGTGAAAAGTTACTGCCAAAAAACAAAAAGGGTGGCAACTTCAAGACGTATCTTAACCATACTGCAATAAATATTGTATGTTAAAGCTACAATCACATCTCTTCACTTATTTGCAAGTTCAGAGATGTTTCGTCTTCAATTCTGATAGATTTTCAATCAGCAATGACTCCTAACACTTAGCACTTCTGTATGGCATAAACAGTTAAGAGTTTGACTGTTAACCAAAAGATATTGTTGTTGTTGTTGTTATTAAGTGCCGTTGAGTCATTTCCGAGGAGCTACTGGTGATTTTAAACTGCCGATCTTGCAGTCCAGTGCTTATCCTACAGTGACACATCAGGACTCAAAATATAGGGAGTTCTAATCCACCCAGAAGTGCCTTAGAAGATAAGCCTGCTGAGCTGCTTCTGAAAGGTCAGCCTGGATCTGCACACACTGGGTTGCCATGAGTTGGAATGGCAACTACTTAAGAACAACAAACTCATTTGTCACTTAGTTGAAGAGTTATTTTGTAAAGAAGACCTTTATAACATGAGTAATTGCTTAATTAGTCAATTTGCTAATCATGCTGTCTGCACATGTTTATATATTGTTTTATTTGATTGTGTTATTGCCCATATCCATTCCAACAACTACCTAAAATAAGTAAAATGATCTGGAGAATCTCAAAATCATACTTTGCACTAAGAGAGCAACTAGTGAGAGGATGGATCGCATTTTGTACGAGGAAGGCAACTGAGAAAATGTAATAAAATAGAAGGACAGGTTGAATTTAGATTAAGCATCAATAAAAATCATTCAATTTGGGTAAACAAAAAATAAGGTTCAGGATAACTGTCTAAACCACTGAGTCATATAAAATGGAAGAAAAGCAATACTTAGCTTGGTACCACAAGTATACACACATAACAGAACAACATAAAACAAAAGTTTGAGCAAAGATCAGGAAAAACTTCCTGACAACAGGCGCTATCAGATTGTTGTTCAGTCTCCAGAGGAAGTGACGAAAGCTTTATCCCCTAGAGAGATTTAAAATTAGAATGGATAAGGTACTAGAAAGTATCCTGTAAGAAAACATCCAAGTCTGACTTGGTCAATTTGGAAAGTTACTTAAGAAAAGTGTAACAGAAAACTAGTATGTAGAAAAAGACAGTAAGATAAAGTGAAAAAAAGTGGAGCACTTCAGCACCAGAAGACGTAGGTGAAAATCCTGAGTCTGTCATTTCCAGTTTCATATCTTGACTTAAACTCCATGAGCCTCCGTTTCTTAAGTGTGTAAACGATGGAAACATGATCTGGCCCTGCCTGAATGGAAAATACTGTAAAAATCACAGAATTACACAACCATAGAGGATGATTACATACATGAGGCTATTTACTCAAAAAGGTGCTCTGGTGGCCCCATTGTTAAGTTCTTTGCTGTTAACCCACCTAGCAATTAAGAGAGACGAAAGACCTACCTGGTGATCTACTCCTGTAAATACTGTTGTTGTTGTTACATGCTGTCAAGTCTGTTCCAACCCATAGTGACCCTATATAGGGTTTCTAAGGAGCAGCTGGTGAGCCTGAACCGTCAACCTTGTGGTTCAAACAGACTTTGCAGTCCAGTACATTAACGCACAGTGCCACATCAGACTGGAAAACTCTATCCCAATGTTGATTCACAGTGACTCTATAGGACAGAGTAGAACTGCTCTATAGGATTTTCAAGGCTGTAAATCTTTACAGAAGCAGACCAACTCATCCTTTTCCCTGGGAGCAGCTGGTGTTCTAACAGCTGATCTGGTTAGCAACCTAACACTTAACCTGCTGCACCACCAGGAATTCCTATGGAGCTCTGTCACATGGAGTCTTTATGAGTTAAACCAACAACATTTTATTTCAAAGGAAACAAATATTTCTAATTTTGCTGATTTTAAAGTTTCGGTTCAAAGACAATATTTTGAAGATTTCTGCTAGAGCCCACCAGCTGCTGCTCCTCAGAAGAAAGATGAGGCTTTCTGCTCCTGCAAAGATTAAAAGCTTCGGAAACCCTATACGGGGTTGCTATGAACCAGAACTGAGTCAATGGCCCTTAACAACAACGAATGAGAAAGGGGAACCCTGGTGTGGTGCTACAGGATAAGAAATGGACTGTTGCTGACTATAAGGTTGGTGTTCAAACCCACCAGCTGCTCCTTAGAAACCCTGTACAGAGTCACTATGAGTCAGAACTGGCATGATGGCACTTAACAACAACAAAAGAGGAAGGATCAGTTTTTCAAATAAACCTTTAAAACATCATCAAAACTAAGTTTTAACAGATGAGACAGAATGAAATTAAGCTTCCCATTCCTAAAAATGTGGCATGGTCAATTTCTAGATGAGCAACTATGTACTAAGAAATATTTCTAATAACTTTGTCTACAATCATGATATAAAAGTCTCCCCAGTTAATCCTAGAGAGCCATTCAAAGATCCTGCTTATTCTGTGCCACCTATCATTTGGTAGGCAATTTATAGTCACTTCTAGGCAATTTGAAGAAGCAGCTAGGTATCTATGTATTCAAAAACTTCCAAACTTTTCCCTGGAATCTCAATGCTCCACATAAATGCTTCCTGGGTTTCATAAATGTATGCCTCAATTCTCATTTTTATATTGAAACTCAAATTTAGCTTTAAAAAAAAAAAAGTGTAAATCAATACATTTTAACAATTGCAGACTACTAATATGATAAGAAGGAGCTCTGTAGGATAAACCCTGGACTGCTAACCACAAGGTCAGTGGGTTGAACCCAGCAGTTGCTCCACAGAGAAAAGAGAAGTCTTTGTGCTCTGCTCCGCAAAGATTTACAGCCTCGGAAACCCTATATGTTTAAAGGGTTACTGTAAGTGGGAACTGACTGGACAGCGCTTAACAACAACAACATGATAACATATTACCACTGTAATCTATTTGTGTAATGATTTCAAATAAATCTTGTCTTATCATCTTATGGAATAAATCTGACCATCTTATAATGGCATATAATCAGGAACATAACATAACTCTAACTTTTTTTAAAAATTATTTTGCACTGTACATATTCACTCACACAAAACTGTACAAATAAAAACTGTACAAATGAATGTACTTTTGCATAACAATGAATCATAACTTTATACTGAGTAACTAAAAGATAAAAATAAGACTGACCTTATTCCCAATTTCATATTTATCAATTGACTGATTTTATTTATAAGTAAATGTTACAAATAATTCCATCTTGCTATGACTCATTTAACTTTGAAAATAGTTTTTAATTTTTGGTTTTGTTTGTTTTGTATCAAAAGCATGCCGCAATATGTGCAGAAAAAGTATCATGAATGAAATTGTTAATTACTAAGTGATGTAATCTCAAAGACTAAGGTGCACCTGACCCAAGCCATGATTATTTTCAACTGCCTCTTACACATGTGAAAGCTGGATAAGAAAAAAAGAAGAACAAAGAATTAATGCATTTGAAATATGGTTGTGGCCAAGAATACTGAATATACCATGGGCTGCCAGATGAGTGAACAAATTTGTCTTGGAAGAAGCACAGCCAGAAGAATGCTCCTTAGAAATACGGATGGTGAGACTTTGTCTCACTTTGGATATTTAAGATGACTTAAAATACTTAATTGATGAAGATCAAATACCAGTTTTTGGTACAGATTGTATCTCAAAGTGAAGACAACAAAAATACTTAACTACTGGACCAGTAGATAACAATATGATAAATGGAGCAAAGATTGAAGTTGTCAAAGATTTCATTTTGCTTGAATCCACCATCACTACACATGGAAGCGGCAGCCAAGTAATTCGAACAACATATTGCATTAGACAAATCTGTTGCACAAGACCTCTTTAAAGTGTTCAGGAGTAAAGATGTGAAAGTTGGACAATGAATAAGGAGGACTATAGAAGAACTGATGCAATTGAGTTATGGTATTAGAGAAGAATATTAAGGTACCATGGACTACTAGAAGAACAAACAAATCTGTGTGGAAGAAGTACAACCAGAATGTTCCTTAGAAGCCAAGATGATTTTGTCTCTCATACTTGAGACATATTATCAGGTGGGACCAGTCCCTGGAGAAGGACATCATGCTTGGTAAAATGGAGGGTCAGAAAAAAACCAGAGAGACCCTCAACAAGATGGCCTGGCACAGTAGCAGCAGTAATGGGTTCAAATGGAGCAGCAATTTTTATGATGGAGAAGGACCAGGCAGTGTTTCGTTCTGTTGTATGATGGGTCAGAGTCAATTCAACAGCACATAACACAACACACATAACCCTTTGGAAATGTTATTAAGAACGACTGGTTCCTGAAGGATACCATACTTGGTAGAGGTTCAGTAGAAAAAGAGGAAGACCCCCCCACAGATTTACTTACACAGTGGCTGAAACAAAGGGCTGAAATAAAACAACTGTGAGGATGTTGCAGGATCAGGCAGTGTTTTGTTGTGTTGTGCACAGGGTCACTCTGAGTTAAAACCAACTCAGTGACACCGAACAACATGCATACAAAGTCACAGACTTCCATGCTCACACTGAAAGTCTGCTTAAGCAAAGTCAAAGCTGAATTCAGTACTAAGAAAGTACAATTGCAAAAACCTTTTGTTTATCTACAAAATCCATAAGCCCTAGAAGAGGCAAAGGTCTATTTTACTTGTATTTCAAGGAGGACCCTTATAAACAAAATTCTACCTGTATTGTGCCTAAAAATTATTGTTACAGAATCTCTTCTGAAATAATTTATTGAATTCATGTAAAGCATTCTTTCCACTCTGTCTCCCAAAAGAAACCCCAATTGCTGTACCAGTACTAATTGTTGTTGTAGGGTTTCCGAGGCTTTTGATTCTATGAGGGAGGAGAAAGTCTCATCTTCCTCCCGCAGAACAGCTGGTGAGCTTGAACTGTGGACCTTGTGGTTCACAGTCCAGTGCTTATCTACCAGTTGCCATCAGTTAATTCCAATCCATGACGACAAGCCCATGTGTGCTATAGGTTCCCAAAATTCTTAGGGATAGAAAGACAAGGAGAATTGGAAACTATTAGGATGTATTTTAGGGCTGAATGCAGCAATATCAGTACAAGACCCAAAAGCATCAACCAGACATTTCTACCACTTTTCAAACATTTATTCTGAAAGATGAAAACTAATGGCCACCAAGTCTCACAAAAGTTATAAAACACAAAACTGACAAGTATTCCTAAATGGCTTAGATTTTTTCAAAATGTTCATATATACTACATAAAAACAGTAGCTACCATGAACACAATTTGAGTTTTAAATCTATGACTATGCCCTAAAAAAAAAAAAAAAAATGAAGGCAAATGGAGTAAAGGGTGAAATGGAAAGGGGAGTAAGCGAATGTGTTAATTTAACTGCCAAAAAAATAACAGGATATAACGGAGTTCTGAATATCCAAAGTGACCAACCAGAGCCTAAACATAGCTGAATTCCATCCCAGCCCCAGCACGTCCCTACCACAAGAATAAAACCCTTCTTATCTTGTTCAGCCATGTGTCGCCTGCCACAAACTGCAAAACAGAACAACGCCCAAACCAGCTAGTCTGATTTCAGCGGAGGACAGACAGACTCTGTAGTCAGAAGCACCACAATGAAAGAACTCTAACTCACACAGCTGGCCTGTAGAGTTCTGCACACTCTACAAAACAAACCCATACCACATACAGTACTTCAAACTTGAAAGGATCTTTTAAAAACCACACTGCCACTGTTAATTTACCAATAGCTCTAGAATCCACAAACTATACCTACAATACACTAGAGGCAGACAATGAGAAAGGTAGGGCTGAGAGGAAGTTACTATTCTATACTCCTAATTTTGGTAAGGTCCCCCTCTGGCTCAGGAATACTAATAACCAGTACTTCCAGATTTCATCCCAACACCTATTCAACTACTCTCCTAAAGAGCAAACGGATACTTGATATTTACAGAATAAGATATGCTTAAAGAAAGGTAGCTGGCACATAAGAATATATTTTGCTTTTTTTTCCCCCCCCAAGGGTAATAAATGTCCAAGAAATAGGTCTCCACACAGTCTCAGCAGTGCTAATTAAATCAAGCTGGTTTTAAGAGGGTTTTGTCCACCCCCCCCACCCATTCCTGCAAATATGTAAAATCAAACAATACCTGAATCGTGGCAAGGATATCAACACCCAAAACAATCTGCAGGTCCATCTCTTCTTCTTAGAACACTGACCTTTTGTGCCTAGCACAGTGCCAGGCTACAAACAGGTTTTCAATAACTGCAAGCTAATTAAATGTCTAAGGTATAAAAACGGCAAAAATCCCCAAGATTTTCATTTCTAAGATAATGAAAATATGGAAGAAAAGTCTTGGGAAGCAAGGCCAAAGAAAGGTCATCCATTACTTGGGAGGTTTTGAGGTGGTTTTTTTTAGTGACACTAAGTTCTGCTTCTACAAAATTAAACCTCTATCCTGGTGTGAACTCCTAGTGTGGCACTGGGTTGTTGTTGTTAAGTGCGGTCAAGTCAGTTCCGACCCATAATGACCCTGTATCATAAGGTCTCCAAAAAGCAGCTGGTGAGCTTGAACCGCCCCCCTTGCGGTTCAAAAGACTTTGCGGTGTGGTACTGTAGGATAAGCACTAGATGGTGAACCATAAGGTTGGTGGTTTACCGGGACAAACCCACCAGCTGCTCCATTAAAATCCTATACAGGATCTATACAGGGTCATTATGAGTCAAAACCAACTCAAAGGCACTCAACAACATCACAAAGGAGTCCTGGTATAGCACTGTAGGACCAGCATTGGAATGGGAACCACAAGGCCAGTGGTTCAAACTCACCAGCTGCATTCAGAAACTCTGTAAAGGGATGCTATGAGTGGGAATCAACTTGATGGCACTTAACAACAACAAAGCATCACAAAGGAATCCTGGTGTGGCGCTGAAGGATAAGCAATGGACTACTAACTCCAATGTTGGTGGCTCAAACCTACCAGACATTCCTTGAAAACCCTACAGGGTCACTATGAATCAGAACTAACTCACTGCCCTTAACAACAAAAGCATCATAAAACAGCCCTGGTGTGGAGCTGTATTGTATGATAAGCATCCACTGGTAACCAAAAAGTCAGTTCAAACTCACCAGCCACTCTTGGAAACCCTATACAGGCTTGCTAAATCAGAATGGACTCAATAGCACACAACAGGAAGCATTACAGAAAGGATTCCGGATTCCGGTAACACTGTTGGATAAGCGCTGGGCTGCTTAATACAAGGCCTGTGGTTCAAAACCATCAGTAGCTCTACAGGAGAAAGATGAGGCTGTTGTCTCCTCCTGAAAGGTTTGCAGTGTCAGAAACCCTGTATAGGGTCTCTATGAGTCAGCACTGATTCAATGGTATGAGTTTTGAGTTTGACCGTTGTAAACTACCAACACATTAGTGCCTTAGCAGACTTTTTATCCCTAGCCTCAACAGACAGGGTACGAATTTAATGAACCAAGAAAGCAATTACCAGAAGAGATTTCTCAGTTACAAAACACCCTGAAAGGAAAAAGAACTGGGGAGACCAATTTTCAAAGAAAGCGAAATAAACTTTGCCACTAGTCATATTGGGTGTGCTCTCAGAAGAATTAAAATTATACAGTTGAAAATGAAATCTCAATTTAGAAAATAGGCAACCAAAGAATCAATATAAATAGTTTAAATATTTAATGGAATCTTTGAGGTGAACATTCACATGACACTGGAAAGCATCAACAGGAAAAGGAAGTTCTTCTGTTTCTGGAGAGGCTGTTATGGTATGATAATGGAATTTGGCCCTTTTAAAGTCAACAAATTAGTCTCACAATTGGTTGAAACGCTCCAATTAGGACATTCAGACACTTTATGCAGAAGTTCTATGGTTGCACTTCTCATCAAAGAGTTTTTAAAAACCTGACCCTCTAATTCAGTTATTTGATAGATAGATAGATTTTTTTTTTTTTTTTTTTGCCTGTGTAAAGGAATATTAGAAGGGTGACTTAAAAAAAAAGAGTTGGGTCCAGGATATAACGTCACAATTAAATTGAGAAGTAAAAGGAGGCAAACGAATAAATATACTGACATCTCTCTTAACCTATTATAAGAGAACTTACAAGTATGTGAATGCCACTTTAATCTGTTTCTGGTCTAGCTCAATTTGCCAAACACAACCATACACCTTCCTAGGTACTGTCACTGACAAACCCACCTGCCACGTTTGTGCTGCAAAATTCACTTAGGATTTAGATCCCTTAAAAGCAAGGGTTTGGAGTAAAATGAAATATTAAAATGCAGTCATTAACACCAAGTCTTATGTTTTTTTTTTTTCTCCCCACTTCCCCTCCTCCCAGCTCCTTAATATTGCCTCCAACAAGACTCTGTGATTGACTGATAATTTTAGCATTTTGGAAAATGATGAGATAACTGAATACTGCGCAGGTCAATCCACAGAATAGATCACATTCATAAATCCCCATCCAGCGGGCTCAAAGTTAAGTTCACAGCTAGAAAGTCCTAAAACATCACCATGTCTAGAGGACAAGGGGACAGAAGTCACACTGATGAAGCACCAACACACAGCCGACTTTCAGGCATTGACCTTCACCCCAAACGACCTTGTTAGGGTTCCAAGATGTATTCACAGAATACTAATCTTCCCTTCCAAGCAGAAAACCACAATCATGGTTTTACCTACTCTTCCCCCAAGACTCAGGAGAGGGAATGAGAGTTTCTTTCCAGAAAAACCCGAACATTTCCCAAGGCTACCCGCCGACAAAGTGGCAGCAGCCGGACTATTGGAAACAACCCTTCTCCGATGCCTGTCAACTTGGCTGGTCAGAGGTATCGGGCCATCGCTGCGTCGCCCGCGGGGACTGGCCGCGCCGAGGAGCGTCATACCAACCTGTCGGTGATAGTAGGCTGTGTGCCACTCATTGGGGCCCGTGGCGAGAGGTCCTCCTTTTATCCAACTTGCATTTTACAGGAACACCTCCACCCCACCCCCTGTGCTCCGGGATCAGGCCCAACTCCGTAAGGGACACACAAGTCCAACTCAAAACTCCATTCAGTCATCCAGAACATCCGAACGGAAAGGGTCAAGAAGGGAGGAGACCAAACAAGTTCTCTTCAAAACAAGCCCAGAAAGTCAGAGCCTCAGAGACGCGTTCCAGAGCTGGTGATCAATCCTCCAGGAGGCACCAGGGGAAACTTCGTCACAGGGAGAAATCCGCGAGCCGTGGGAAGGGACCAGACCCGGGACGAGGGTCGGCTCCTCCTCCGGGGTCGCCCGGCAGGGGCAGGCCCGGGGCCCTCGCGTCTCCGATCTATCTGCGGCTGCCGGCGGCTCCCGGCTGCAATGTCAGCAGCGTCTCGGGCCGTCCCGCGCCAGGCTCGCGCGGCTCCATGTCCCCTGGGCGAAGGAGCACTTTCGTCGTTTTCACCACCCCCGCCGGTATGCAGGCGTTGGGACGAGCCGAGGGTGCCGGCAAAGAGAGGGTCCCGCAGCGAGAGTTGACAGGGACTTCAGTCTCTCAGCGCCGCGGGCTGCTCCCCATCCCTTTGGGCCCGGACTCTTCCGCAGTCGGCAGTGGCGGAGGCGACTCCTCCCCGACGCTCCGGTAGGCGGTGGTTCCCGCGAGGGGCGGGAGGTTCCCGTCCGGCCCGGCCTGGAAGCTCCAGTCCAGGACGCCCGTGGGAGGAGGCACCGAAGACTCTCCGCTCCGGGCCCGCAAGCCGGCTCCAGGGGGCTCTCGCGGGAGCGCGCGCAGAGGGCGGGGAGCACGCTGGCTGAAGGTGGGGGCCGCGCGACAAATTGCAGGCGCGCGCACGGGTTCCGGTTCCGGTTCTGCCTTCCCGGCCCCAGCCCAGTCCAGCGCGAGCGAGCTCAGTCCCCTCCCCCGCCGACTTTTTTGGCTTCCTCCCCGCGGACTTGGGGAAACCGCCTCACTCGGGATCCTTCCGCCAAGCTCCTTCACCGTATTGCAATTTCCCCCCTACGCGCGACTCCTCCGCCGGAGGCTAGCTTGGAAGAATGAAAAAGTAGTTCTACGGAGCGGGGGACGGTGGGAAACATCATGGCTTATTCACCGGCCACCCGGAGTCCCACCCGCCAAACCACCGTGATCCCTCAGGCTTGTTTCAGGCTGAAGCCCTAGTGTGCACTAACTCAGTTTTAACCAGAGAGCACTAAAGAGGACTACCCCAATCCTGAGCAGTCCATAGGACTGTCTTTGGCAGCTTCCCCCCACTTTGTCCTAGAAATTTATATTCAATAGAATGGACTGGTTTGCTTTATTTTCTAGAAACACATATACAATGCTTTTGGCGGATAGATGTGAATTTAAGTCCAGGTGCCCGGACCACATCCCACGTTTTTTGAAGCTCACCCCAGGAAAAGGAGGTTTTAGCGTTGGGCGCTCCCCTACAGCACCTGCTGACCTGGCCCTGGGATGAGCACGACCACTCATAAAAGCCCAAGATGCCAGGCGTGGGGGGCCAGGGGGTTAGGAAGTATAGCTAGGGGGGGTTAGGGTTTGAGAAAATAGAGGATTTGGGGATTGGAGTCTCCTTGAAGTCAGATATCTTGGTATAAATAATTGCTTTTCGCCTGTTTCTGCCTTGGCAAAATCAAATATATTATTTGCCAAACTGAAAGCATGGTGTTTTCCATGACGATTTAGCAAATTTGCTGTGGAAAGATGGAGGAAAATGCAGCGTATTTATCCAGAAAATAACATTACATTTCTCTCTGAAGAGTTTCCACCACCACCACCCCCCCACACACACACATACAGAGGTAGGTTTAGGTATCCGTTTAATTTTGACGGACTAATTCAGTACTGTGGCAATTTAATGCAGCATACATACATAAAGTTAATCCTGGTTCTAACTTCCAAAGTGGTTATCCCTTTTATCCAACTGTTTTCAGACTTTTGGTCTGAAAAATAGGATTGGTGGGTGACTTCAGCCATTTTGTGGAAATCAAGTGACAAATCAAAACTAATACCAGTAGATGTGGAGAGAGGAAACAATTACCTCTTAACAGTATAATACTGTTTCCAAAAGTCATTCCACAACAGTTCATGCAAGGATCATTATCCCTGAATAGATGCATGAGCTAAGAATGACGTTAGACCAGGGAAGGAAAAAAAGAAAAAGATAAACAGAGTCCAGGGACGACTCGTTATTGCTTGAATTTTTAAGTTCAGGGCACAGCCAGCTAATTTTGTAATGTTTATTTTTGGAAAGAATAGAAGCAGATTAAGGTTCCAAGTCACTTTCCTAATGATCAGGTCATGGCACATTGCCACCTGCTGGTGGAGCCTAGCATGACAATCCTATCCTGCACACTTAAAAGTTGCGTATTTTGTACATAGAACTGGATTGAATTCCATCCTTCTACATATAATGACCTAAATGCAAACTTTAGTCCAAAATGTAATAAATCTTTCTTAAGTATACTAAATATCTTATCCCCAGTCTAATAATTGTACAATATAAGTATCAAATTAACTGAATCAAATGACTCATCAAATCATGCATTTTAAAAATGAGTTCCTCTCTTCCCTTCAAAAATGCCTCAGTACTTGAGCTTCAGGAATTAAACAAACTGGGAAAGTTTCCTAATTCACCTTCTCTTCCTTGCATACAAAACCTCTTGGCAGGCTGCTTTCAAGATCTTTCCAAACTTAAACAGACCCAAGGTTCTAACTGTGAGCAAAGAAGGCATTTTTGCTGTGGGAAAGCTTCAAAAGATGGTAAGCAAAAGATTTAATTAAACCAGTGATTATTCATTCCAAAACTATTTTTTTAATGATGAAAATCTCTATATTCACCCACAAAGCTTTGATGATTTAAATAAGTCCTCTGAGAGCCTCTTTAGAGCTGCCTGTAGCTCTAGAATGTCCTAAAGGTTTTTCTATACAATGCCTTCAGAAGAGTCAAGTCTATGTAAGTAGAACACACCTTTAGGTAGAAAAGTAACATTGGTGACCCAATTTATAAACTTGCTTCTGAATGGGACTTAAATCTAAATCACATTCTTCTCTCCTCATCTACTATTTCGAAATATTTACTGAGTACCTACTATGTGTCAAGAGGGCAGTGGTGGCTCCATGGAAGAAACCCACGTTTGATTCGCAGCCAGTGTGCCACGAGTGCAGCCACTGCAGCCACCGTCATCTGACATTGGAGGTTTCCGTGATGTTAGGATGCTGAACAGGCTTCAGTGGAACTTCCAGACTAAGACAGACTAGAAAGAAAACCTTGGTGATCTACTTCCAGTCTATGCCAATGAAGACCCTATGGATCACAAGGATCCAATCCTCAATCAGTCACAGGGAGGGCACAGGACCAAGCAGTGTTTCCGCTCCACTATGTGTGATGTCATCGTGAGTTGGGGGGGAGGGGTAACAATGGCAGCTAAGGACACTATAAGTTTAACACAGTTCTAGGCAATTTAAGTAAGGAGCTCTGGTAGTGTAGTGGTTACCAATCAGGCTGCGAGCCACAAGGTCAGCAGTTTGAAACTACCAGCAGTTCCGCGGTAGAAAGATGAGGCAGTCTGCTCCCATAAAGATTTACAGCCTTGGAAACCCTGTGTGTAGTGTCACTATGAGTCGGAACCGACTCCACGGCACATAACAACAGGCAATGTAAGTACCGCTCTAAAGAAAGACCCAGGAGACAGAACAAAGAAATTTAAGTGTTTCTCTCTTTTGGCAAATGAAGCTTGATGGCACAGTGGCTAAGCACCCAGCTGGTAACTCAAAGGTTGGCAGTTCAAACCCCATGGGAGAAAGGTGTGGTAATCTGCTTCCATTAAGATTTACCACCTTAGGAATCCTATGGGGCAGCTCTAGTATATCCCATAGGGACACTCTGAGTCAAAATTTACTTGACAGCAATGGCTTGGTTTGTTTGTTTTTTGGTCTCTTTTGGCAAACTGCTTGATGTAGGTTGCGGATCTCAAAAAATAGAAGGAATGGTTGGTGATACAAAGCAGACACGAAGTATTTCACTGATCTATGAATATAAGGCAATGTTTCCACAGGCCAAGAGCCTTTTTTGTTGTTTTTTTAACTTATCAAAATTGCTAAAAAATATTAAGGCAGACACTAGATTAATATAAAGTTGTTTATTTTTATAAAAGTTCGTACAAATGCTATATATAAATCCTTCTTGGGCAGTGTTAGTAATTACATAGTAATCTAAATGTAAATGACTTCTTTATGTCCAACCATACCACAGGTTAATTAGCCTTCATTTACCTGTGATATAAAAACTTATCAACTGCTGAATCACCTTGATATCACATTTTTCTCTCGAGAGGTTTCTCCATAGTTATTAGCTACAACGTCAACTAAAGCTGAAATAAGGAATTCCCTTCCCCTTACCAATTATTCAGGTTTATCATCATTCAAAAACAAAAAATCTACTTTCATTCCCAAGAGAATGTCCCCAAATGGCAAGATCTGCAAGCCGTTCACTTTTAAGGAGTAAGGAGAAAAGAACTGGTACCAGATTAAGCCCATTCATTTGTCTGAATTGTAGGGGGCAGGTTGCACTATGTCAGAATTCAAGAACAAGCTTTTTTTTTTTTTTTTTAAAGTTCATGTGCCAAGATGACTTTTGCTAAAAATTGGCATTCCTCAGCATCCTACTTTACTACAGCCTTGTTGGAAGGACATTCACCAGCATTTTAGTGACACTGATCATAGAAAAAGGAGCCCTGGTGGTGCAGTGGTTAAGCACTCAGCTGCTAACAAACAGATCAGTGGTTTGAACCCACCAGCGGCTCTGCTCCAAGGGAGAAAGATGTGCAGTCGGCTTCTATAACAATTACAGCCTTGGAAACACCATGAGGCAGTTCTACTCTGTTCTAGAATGTCACTGTGAGTCGGAATTGATGGTAATGGTTTGTTCATTCATTTGATCACAGAAAAACAGAAGTAAAGAAATTATCTGCCAGATTATTTCAATGCCCAGCAAAGCTCTGTAAC
>NW_006408526.1:33810895-33813789 GCF_000296735.1 Chrysochloris asiatica | reverse complement strand
TATTGTCAGGAGGGACCAGTCACTGGAGAAGGATATCATGTTTGGTAAGGTGGAGGGTCAGAGAAAAAGAGGAAGACCTCCAGCGAGATGGACTGGCAAAGTGTCAACATCAATGGGCTCAAGCGTGGCAACAATAGCTTGGCTGCTGTTTGCCCATGGGCAAATTATTGAACTTTTCAATGCCTCTGATTTCTCATGCATAGAATAGGAGTTAGCAATAATACCTATCTCATAAAGGTATTTGTGAGAATTAAAAGAAAAATTGTAAAGATGTAAAGTGCTTAGAACAAATGGTTGGCTTATAGCAACCTTATGCATCATAGGACAAAACATTTCCTAGTCCTGCACCCATTTCATAATTTGTGGTAAGTTTGAGTCCCATTGGCATCTTTTATCCAGCTCATGGAAGGTTTCCCTTGTTTGGTTTGGCTCTCGTACCAAACATGATATAAATGTCAATTATTGTTGTTCCAATTTCACTTTGGGTAAATCCTTTCTCCACTCTGGGATTCTATATTTTAATATGTAGGAGACTAGGGTTGAAGAGATGACCAAACATGTGTTGCTGTTATTGTTGTTATTGTTAGGTGCCATTGAGCCATTCTAGGTCATAGCTACCCAATGCACAACAGAACGAAATACTGCCCAGTCCGGCACCATCCTCACAATTGCTGTTACATTTGAGCCCATTGCTGCTGTGTAAATCCATCTCATTATGGGGTCTTCCTATTTATTGTCAACCTTCCAAGCATGATGTCCTTCTCCAGGGGCATGTCTGAAGTATAAGTGACAAAGTCTTTCTATCCTAGCTTCTAAGGAGCATGCTGGCTATTCTTTCAAGATAGATTTGTTTGTTCTTCTGGAAGTCCATGGTACTTTTAACATTCTTCTCCAACACCATAATTGAAATGCATCAGTTCTTCTAGTCTTCATTATTCATTGTCCAACTTTCACATGCATATGAAGCAATTGAAGATACCACGGCTTTGGTCAGGTGCACCTTAATCCTCAAACTGACGTCTACTCAGTAGATTTGTCTAGTGCAATACATCGTTTGATTTCTTGACTGCTGCTTCCACGAATGTTGATTGCGGAGGTTCAAATGGGTTAAAGTGAGCATCTGACTCATTTGATTGGACCAGACAATGAAATGAGTATTGAGTGACCCAGACACTGTTAAATAGAAAAGACCTTGAGCAGAGGTATGAGCAATTGGGCCACATCTGTTGTTGTTAGTGCAGTAGAGTCGATTCCAACTCATAGCGACTCTGTATAGGATTTCCAAGGAGAGCTGGTGAGTTTGAACTACTGACCTTGAGGTTCAAACCAACCTTTTGGTCGAGTGCTTATTCTGCAGTACCACACCAGAACTTCTCAGGCCCTGGCTGTTGTTGTTAAGTGCCATCAAGTTAGTTCTGACGTACAGCGACCCTCTATAGGGTTTCCAAGGAGCAACTGGTGAGTTTGAACCACTGACCTTGCAGCCCAATGCCTTATCCTACGATGCCACACCAGGACTCCTAGGCCATGTCTAGGAAGTAATAGTCTAATTTTAGTAGTTTTTATTTTCTTGTCAACCCTTCAAGGGCAAGGATCTTTGGCAGTTGTTTATACTTGTGCAGTGCAATGTGTTTCTCTTTATATATGGTCTTCCTGGCCTTGAGTTTATAATTCCGCCAAAAAATTATAGACTCGTCTTGCAAGGGATTGGTCGATCACTATGCAAAAAGCGATTTGAAAATCTACCTGATAGTATTGGCTAACTTACAGCCCAGGTAGGGGATTGGTCAGCTTATGTAAGCTTAATAGGATGGCAAAATATAGAGTTTAGCACGGGGAAGTGGGGACCTCACTACCATCAAGAAGAGTCTGGAGCAGGGTATGCCCTTTGGACCCAGGACTCTTGCATTGAGAACCTCTTAGACAGAGAAACTATAACACTGAAAGTGGCAAGAAATGGCAGTAGGCACAGCAGAACCCAGTGGCAGAGAAATGGTGGCAGCAGTATGAATGGTGGGAACCAGATAGACTGACTTGAGGCAATGTAATGGACTTTCTGGTCCATGGAGAGACAGACAGCTGTGGTGAGCTTGCTAACCAGAGAGAGGGGGCAAAGCACCTTCATGCAGGAGGCTTGCTGGCAGAGTCAAAGAGCTATAACACTTGTCCTAGCAAAGCAGAGGAGAAGAGGAGGGTCCATCCAGACTGCAGGCATGGTTGAGGAGGAGTTAAGAATTACCCAGGTTGCAAAGTGATCCTTTCTCTTGAATTATGTCCAGTTACTTTCAAGCTGAACCTGATCCCAAGTAATAGTTTGGCGCAGGTGTGGTGCTGTAGGATAAGTACCCGATGACAAGATTGGTTTGAGCTGCAAGACTGGTGGTTCAAACTCATCAGCCGCTCCTTGGAAACCCTATACAGGGTTGCTATGAGTCAGAACTGACCTGACAGTACTTAACAACTTTGCTAATAAGCCACAGAACTGTATGGTCTGAGAGTTCTTCATAGCCACTACAATAAATCATTCAACCCAACAGAGAGAGAGAGAGAGAGAGAGAGATGGTGGGAATGAGGGAGGGAGAAAGGAAATGTCAGAAATGAAAAATTCAGAATGTAGGTGTGTCTGAAAGGAGCTCTGATGGCACTGTAGGATAAGCATTGGACTGCTAACCACAAGGTCAACTGTTAAAGCCCACCATCTGCTCTTTGGGAGAAAAATGAGGCTTTCTGCTCCCATAAAGATTTGTTGTTGTTGTTAGGTGCCATTGAGTCAGTACTGACTCATAGTGACCTTATGCACAAGCAGAACGAAATACTGCCCGATCCTGGGCCAAGCTCACTATTGCTCCCACGCTTGAGCCCAATGATGCTGACACTTTGCCAATCCATCTCAT
>NW_006408526.1:33802105-33810795 GCF_000296735.1 Chrysochloris asiatica | reverse complement strand
AAAAAAAAAAAAAAAAGCCCACTGATCACATGATTTATAGTTGTTTTTCCAATAGTAGCACGGATGATTTTAGGCAATTCCAATCACTCCCTCATGCCTTGGTTTTCTGTGGCCAATACATCTACTCATTAAGTTAGTATTACCAGTGACCCTGGATAAGACTGACACTCCCCATGCATGGATCTTCAGCCTTGACTTCAACAGCATCATACACTTGATCATCAAATGAATGAATCACCCACTGACCTAAACAAGAGTTACATAAATGAACAATAAATAACACGCCATTCCACATCCCGCGCCCCCCCATAGGTATTAGTAAAATGCCACACAATGGCATATTTCATTCATTCCTAACAGGGTATAAACTGAAGCAAAGAGTAAACCAGTGACCTGCCCAAATAATCTGGTGAGTAGTAAAATTAGTTGATAAACCTAGGAATTCTTCCTTAACCCCCTGTTCTAAAACTATATTTGCTTCACCTAGGTGAGATTTGGAGACTTTTGCACTAAGAAAATTCATTTTCCTTCCAAGACTGGCCTTGTCATAATACTTTGTCCATAGATGTTGTTGCTGTTAAGTGCTGTCAAGTCAGTTCCGACCCTCTGCCACCCTGTATAGGGTTTCCAAGGGGCAGCTGGTGAGTTTGAACCACCAATCTTGTGGTTCACCGACTTTGCAATCCAGCGCATTAACCCACAGCGCCACGCCAGGACTCCACTTAGTCCATAGAAAGTGGCACTATTTCAAGAAAGGAAGAGAAGAAAGTCATCAATGGACTAAAAGGGAATAACTTTGAAAGGCTTAACAAAAACTAGCCTCATCACCAGAGACCAATCACACATATTCTTTAGACTCTTTGGTTCTAGTTTGCAGTATGGAGAGCAGAGCTGAAACCTAAACTGCCATCTCAAACACAGTGGAATCCACATAGTAATCCCTATGGAATTTAGTCACAGCCTCTCATGCCTATGAGATTAATGTGCACAAAAGCCTTGAGAACTGGCATAGTTTTCCTGGTGGGGCTGAACCTGTACAACAGGACTCAGGAAATCTGCCTACACCGCATTGATCTCCCATTCAAATCCCTAGCTGTATGATTTTTTGTGCAAAAAAGAAAAAAAAAGTGAACATAGCAGGTCTGAACTATCCTTGGATTCCAAGTCTGGTTGCAAGGTTGGTCCTAGGCCAACATCTTGGAACTTAAGATTTCGGGAGGGTTCCCACTATTAACTGGTTAAGAATGGCTCATTGTGCCTTAACTATTTATGTAAACAATAAGGCTTATACTGAACACCTGCTTTCCTGCTGGAGTCTAGAATTTTGGTATGTGCCAGGCAGAGGTGCCTACACAATCAATCCTAATAAAAACTCTGGTCACTGAATCTCTAATGAGCGTCGTCCCTGGTTGGCAACCTCTCGCACTCATCACAAGTCAATGCTGGAGGAAAGAATTCAGCACATTCAAACTTGCCACCTGCTCCTGTGAAGATTACAGCCTATGGAAAACCAGAGTCGCTGAGTAAGAATCGACGGCAGTGGGTTTGGTTTCTTTTGGGTTGTGTGACTCCATTGGAAGATTCTAGAAGCTTGTGCCTGGTTTCCGGTGGACCTTGCCTGGGTACCTTTCTCTCAGTGGAGTTTTCTTTTATATCCTTTTGTCATGATAAAATCATAGCCATGAGTACAACTAAATGCCAAGTCCTGTGAGTCCTAGCAAATGACCAAACCTAGGGCTGGTTTGGGGGATGTAACTGGGATTGGGAAGTTCAGTAAGGACCCCACCACCACTGGTAGTTTCACCCCATCCTTCTAGCCCCCTTTGTTTAAGCATAGGGAAAGTTGCAAGGCTTGGAATGCCAAAGGCATGAATCCTCCTGAAAGTCCTTGAGTTATAGTAAATGGGGTGAATTTATGTAAATTATTACAGTGAAGGCAGGAGTTAGTGTTTGTTGAAGGAGTCACTTCTCCAAAAAACAAGGAAAATATAAAACTAATTTTTCTCAAGCTCCTTTCAAAGTTGTCTGAACTTCAAGCCTCTCAGGGGCTAAAAGGTCACTACAAATGAAAACGTATACAGAAGTGCTTAGATAGTTGACTTATAACAACCACTAACCATTCTCACCGTCTATGGCTGTGTCACTGTAGAGGTTAGTGTTTTAATACTGATCTAGGCTTGGCTCAAACACTGACCACACTGATCAATAAATTTAGCCTTTTGTAACCTTAGTTTGTTATTCTTGTTACAGCCACTATGACAAGCCATCTCTCTGGGAAGCTGGGGCGGGGGGGGGGGGGGTGGGGGGTCGATCTTCTTCTTTCACTTTATCCTTCTACTTTGTGGCTGCAACAATGGGGCTCATACATAACAATCGTGAGGATGGCACAGGACCAGGCAGGGTTTCATACTGCTGTTCATAGGGTCACTATAAGTCAGAGCTGACTTGAGGGCACCTAACAATAAGTTGGTTATAAGTACGAGTCTATAACTGTCATATTTCCCCTGGCTGACTTAACCCGCTCCATTTTCTGCAGCAAGCCTTGGCTAGTGAGTCTTGAGAAGTTCATTATGCTTTAGCTGCCGTTCCTCACTCCGCCTGCTTCTCCAGGCATGGTACTTCTTGATGCTTTTCCTCCATGCAAAGCGCCAGATGCTAAACATGAAACACCAAGACACAGCATACATAGCTACTCCTCCAACCTTCACAAACCACTTGGGTTTGGGTGAGACCATTTCACAGAAAAGGAGGCGAGCTCCTACGCCAATCCGCACTCCAGTGAACAGAGCCACAAAGAGGAAGTCCACCACATCTCCAGTGAAACTATGGTAGTGCCCTGTTTCACGGAGAAACCAGCGCATCTGCAGCAAGGGGTTGGTAATCTCACTTCCAAAGAGCACTGCGTTGACCTCTGTGCCTGACTCTCCAAGCACCAGGGCCATGATGATGCCCAAGATACTCAGTGTGTGGTGAGCCAGCATCAGGGCACCCTCAGACTGGAAGAAGACGCACCAACCCAGGTCAAAGATGAAGTAGCCCAAAGAGAGGCACAGAACATGCACTTGAAGAGGTGTATTGGGCGAGCCTGGAACAAACCAAGACAGATGCAAATTGAGTGGAAATTGAACAGCCTTGTGCAGAGATCCTGCGTTGTTGTCTCGCAAATATTTCTGAATTAAAGGACCAAAGCAATGGCAGGCATATGTTTTTTAATGACAGTCACAAATAGATTAAAACTGGTCTTTACCTAACCAAATGATGTTGCAGACTCCAGGAAATGCTGTTCTAATGAATCAGCCCTCAGCAAGTGACTTAAGCAGTGTCCTCTCTAGGCAACAGCATAAAACCAAGGTATCTGGTTCTTTCAATTAAAATCCTTTGTTGGTTTGGTTTTTAGCCAGTCTATTTTCAAAGTCCTACATCATTTTGGCCTGAACATTAGGCTCATTTTTCAGCTGAGTAAGTTAGGTCATTGGACACTGGTAGAGGCCCCTAAAAGTTAGTATGTTATTTCTAAGGACATAGGGTGCAAGGACCTGACAAGTTCAAGTCTATGAAAAACACTCAGATAAAATATAAAGCTGAAGAGTTACTGTCATCTCAGTTTGACAGTTGTGGGGACAACTCAGAAGCTCAATGTGGGGATATAAGGAAACTCTGTAAAGGGATCTAAGGAATTTGGTCTTCAATCACACTCCAGGGCAAAAGTGTATCATGAAGTAACACTTGTATATCTATTGCTGTTGTTGGTACGTACTGTTGAGTTGGTTCCGACTCATAGTGACCTTGCAGAGGGTTTCAGAGGAGTAGCTAGTGGGTTTGAACTGCTGACCCTGCAATTAGTAGCCCTGTGCTTATCCTACAGTGCCACAGCAGGACCACATACTTGTATATCTAGCAGTTTCAAAATTAATATATGTACCCAAAATAATGAGGCACTGATTAAATCTATAATGGTACACTTAATAAAGTATACTATTATATAACAATGAAAAGATAATAAAGTGCTCAGTTGCTAACCAAAAAGGTTGGTGGTTCAAGCCCATCCACCTGCTCTGCAGATGAAACACCTGGTAATCTGTTCCCATAGAGATTACAGCCAAGAAAACTCTATGGGACAGTTCTACTGTATCACATGGGCTCACTAGGAGTTGGTATCCACTTGAAAACATACAGCGACAACAATATTTACAGACATAGAAGAATGCTCATTAAATATACAATTCAATCAAACTGCAGGTTACCAAAAAGTACTGTATCTGCAGTATCTGGCCCGGGGGTGGAGATGGGGGAGAATCCTTGAGATTGATTTTCTGTTTTGTACATTTCTGATCAGTCAGCTGCTCCTCGGAAACCTCATACTGACTGGGTATCAGAAACCTCATACTGACTGCTTATCAGAAATCTCATACTGAGTGGGTACGTATGAGTCAGAACCCACTCAAAGGCACTTAGCAACAACAAACTGTAACACGCAATCACGCAATTTAAACTTTGTATTAAAAGTATATGATGGGAGAGAGAGGGAAAGAGAGAGTTTTTGCTTAGGGTACATTAATGGTTATGTTAATGGTGGTAAAATGATTTGGAAAAGGAAAGCGAGAATGGTTGTATAACTTGAAGAATGTAAACAACATTATTGAATTGTACATGTAGAAATTGTTCAGATGGCATATACATATATATTTTGTTATGCATATCATTACAATAAAAGACTTTTTATAGGGCAGTTATGACAAACATCAATAATTGATATACATAATATCAGAGTTAACAAGAAAGAAGAATGAAGACTCCCAATGCAAACTAATGTAAACTATTCTTCAGTACTCTACCAATTCTGTTAAGAAAGTCCCTTCTTTCTTTCAACTGTGACTCGAGATGACCCCATGTGTCAGAGTAGAACTTTCAATAGCTGATTTTTCAGACGTAGATGGTCATGACTTCTGAGACATCTCTGGGTGAACTTAAACCTTCAACCTTTCAGTTAGCAGCCAAACACATAATCATTTGTGTCATCCAGAGAAACTCTCCCATTCTTCTAAGACTACCCCAAATCATAAATTCCTAATGGAAAAAAAAAAAAAAAATCCCTTAAGGTACTCCACCTACCTGGGTGGGTAAAAGGCCAAGGGCCATCAATGAAGCCAATATATGCTGAGAGGCCTATAGAGAAGACTCCATGGGTGAACGTAACCAGCCGGCAATTCCACTCATAGCTTCGGTGCTTATTCAGGCGGCAGAATGAAACGTAGAGCGAGAGCCAGCCACAGAGGCTGCACAGCACCTGCAGGCACAGAGCTAATGCCATCCTATGATGAAAAGACCAAAACCAGAAAAACAAAGGCTGTGCCCTACAAAAACAGTATTGGGTCATTTTATGTGTATGTCTTGATTTCTACTACAGAATATTACAAACATTCATCCTTCACTGAAATGATTCTTCCTCATTTACAAAGCTAAGACTCTCCTACTGAAGTATGGATATACTTCTGCAACCATGTTCCTGAGATAACATGACAAGTAGTAAAAGTTATAAATTGCAACCCAGGGACCACATTCTGAACTGGCAGAACAGCATAACATGCTGTTATGATAAATGTCAGTAATAATTTTCCAGTAATGACTGACCTTGGAGAATAATACACAGATATTATATGTACTAGATAATATGTTCACATTTCAAAATTCCTAATGAGACGCACTCATGAAAATAAAAGACCACCACCGTGTGTGGGTGCCGATAGAGGTCACCTGACACATGGCAGTTTATTGTGGCTTTAACCTGATAATTACACTCAGCTGAGGTCTGGATCTGGGTCGGAGGCTTACTAGCTAAAATCGAAGCTCAGGTAAACCTTCAAACCCAACAAAGATTACAGGCATCTTGGAAGGGTGAAAATGTAAGAACAAAATCTGAATTCTATTCAGTTCTGAAATCCAGCTGAAAGATTTACCAAGGGGAAAGCATAAGGATTTTGAGATTGAAGAGGGGAGTTTTGTTGACATAAAGAAATGCCTTTAAGGCAATTATTTGGTTAAAAATGAAACCAAGTCAGAAAGTTATACTTTGACTTTGGAATTTTCACTGGTTGACAAACATATTAGGACAAGAACTATAACTGAGTCAACTTAGCATGCAAAACTAAAATCTAAAAATGAAAGCATGACCAAGAAATTGATAATTTTCACTAGCTTCTCTAGTGAAAGAAAGTATAAATCAAAAAACACTTCAAGTTTATGTCTCATCTCAGCAGGAATTTTCTGCATGAGCACATTTATTGCTTGAAATGGGGTGGCGCTGTAGGATCAGCACTGGACTGCAAATCACAACGTCAGCAGTTCAAACCCACCAGCTGCTTCTCAGAAACCCTACACAAGGTCGCCATGAGTCAGAACCGACTCGACAACATTTAACAACAACCCTATTCTAGTGTGGGAAACAGTATTTATAAACCAATACACCTCAATATGTAAGCCACCTATACTAAATACTACTCAGAGAGTTTTATGAAGTCAAGTTCTGTATAACTTTCCGCTGAAATCAGATTTCTATAAAAGAAACACTCATAAACCTGAGCTCTAATTCTATCTCTGCCTCTAATGAGACCCTCTGATACACACTGCCAAACACCTGACACCATCTTTTAGATCACTTTACCATAATACCAGCCCCAAAATACAAATCAGGTTCATTAACCTCAACACATGATGACACTCCATGAAAATTACAACCACAACTTCCCTGGCATTCACTGATGAACACTGGTCTAAGATGTGCTCAAAGTCATAGATTTTTGTTTTGTTTTTTTACCCCCCCTCCAGTTTCTTCACTTTCTACACTCAGCAGAGCAAAATCACATACAGTCTGCTTTGACTGTCTCTCGGATATGAAAGTATTCCTTTTAACTTACTGAATGATCCTTCACAGCTAGTGATGCAAACTGTGATGTTTTAGGGAAACTACTCCGTGGCACCTCCCTTCGTGGTGCCCACGGCAATGCCATATGTCAGCCTCTGAGAGTGTGGGCAAGTCACTTTAGTCTCTGGAACCTCCGTTTAAATTTTAAAAAGGAAAGAAAAGAGGATTGAAGAACTCTGTGGTTAGGTCCAGTTCTGAGACAGATTTTGTAAAACATCTAGGCCCACTTTCAAAGCAAGGGCCAGAAATGCAAAGTAACCACGAATGAAAAGAATCCTCCTCTTAAGTTTCTTTTACAGACCAGGGCTACCCGCCAGTAATGCGGATCAGCTCACTTGGATATGGCTATTAGGATTTTAGAGTACTCGTCTCTGAATCTTAATTCCTTGGCAAAACAAAAGAAACAATAACCCACTTACAAACACTTAATTTTTTTAAAAAAAGAGAGAGATATGAAAATTAAAGTTATAACTTTGTAACCTTGGAAGTCACTCCATCTCTGGGTTTCGACTTCCTCTTGCTTAACAAAAAAAAACAGAACAAGGTATTTTAACAGCTATTTTAGCTCAAAATTCCAAGACTCCTCTTCTGGCTTCTTCGATTCTTGATCCAGATTTGGGGAAGGAACGCTGGGTGGGCCAACCTGGCTCTTGGTCTCGGAGCAGGCGGGGCTGGCAGCGAGCAGCACAACCTTGGGCGCCTCGTAGGTACCACGACCGCATCTCCACTGGGACATGCCCTACAGACTGTGAGCCACGCCCGACTCCAAAGCCAGACCGTTATCCGGGCATCAGGCCGGGCTCTCGGATCCTAGCGCGGAAAGATCTGCGGGGCCAAAGACAGGAGGATCCTCCTCCCCTTCAGAAGCCAGGCCAGACCATCTCCCTGCCTCCTTCCTCACCAATGCGCTGGGCAAGCCCCGGACACCCGCTCTCGGAGTGCGGGCCCGGTGCCCACTCCCGCCCACAGGAGCTGACCCGGCCGGGCTGTTCGCGCTGCATTGTTACCTGGCTTAATGCTCCAAGAGGCCTCGGGCGCCTGGGCGCCCAGACCTCAGGGCCCGGATCCCGGGAACAGGAAGCCAAGGAACGAGGGAAGAGGAAAAGGCGGTGACGGCATAAGAGGAGGAGCTGAGGGTCTGGGGGCACCTGGTGGCTAGGAGGACCGAGGGCAGAGGCCGAACTGGAAAGCCCTCCTTCCTTCAAGTTGGAGGAGGTGGGAGAGGGAGAGCTGAGGGCACCTAGTAGTGACAAGAGAGCTGCAGGCTGATGTTCTTGTTTGTTATCTGTTTGGTTCGTTCATTATCTATCCTCGCCCCTAGGATGCAGTTACCATTTATTGAGCACCAACGACAAGGCAATGTGGTAGATATAAAGACAGTCCCTGCCCAGCCGTTTGCAATTTAAGTGTGAAACAAGCATACACATGTAACTCTTTCCCAGGAAAGGCCCTGACCTGGGAATTAGATGTTGTTCCTTTTCATTTGGGGCCTGATAACAACTTGACAGTTTAGCATGAGGATTAAGAGTAAACTCAGCTATTGAAGGATTCACTGGTCAAATTATTGAATGATGCAGAAAGCATCAAAAGAAGATGGAAGGAATACACAGTCACTGTACCAAAAGGAAATGGTTGATGTTCAACCGTTTCAAGATTCAAGAGGTAGCATATGGTCAAGAGCCAATGATACTGAAGGAAGAAGTCCAAGATGCATTGAAGGAATTGGCAAAGAACAAGGCACCAGGAATTGATGGAATAAAAATGGAAA
>NW_006408526.1:33743330-33797660 GCF_000296735.1 Chrysochloris asiatica | reverse complement strand
ATGTCTGAAGTATGAGAGATGAAGTTTGGCCATCCTGGCCTCCAAGGAGCACTCTGGCTGCACTTCTTCCAACACAGATCTGTTTGTTCTTTTGGCAGCCATGACACTTTCAATATTCCCCTCCAATACCATAACTCAAACCATACTGTGGTGGCTTGTGAGTTGCTGTGATTCTGGAAGCTATGCCACCGGTATTTTAAATACCAGCAGGGTCACCCATAAAGATTTACAACCTTGGAAACCCTATACAGAATCAACTCAGTGGCAGTGTGGGGAGGTATGTCTGCTCCATCTCATAGGAACCTACTTTCTGCTGATACTGATTTTTAACCCTCTGGATTCTAGAGCTCAGAACCTGGTACAAAGTACAATAAGTGTTTGCTGGTTGAACGGATGGAACACGAACCTGGAAAAACATATTGGAAGCATACTGTGGTTTCTAATCCTTGCTGATCATCTATACCACTTGGGAAATGTTTACAAAATACCCTTGTACAGGCTGCATCTTGAAGATTGTGATTTAGTAGGTCTGGTGTAGGGTCCAGGAATCTGTATTTCTTAAGTCATACCGATGACCAGTTAGACTTGAGAATCACTGATGTTTGAGTACCTAAATGCCAGGCTGAGGTATATTATCAGGTAGATAACAGGAACCTAGAATGTTCTTTAAGTTCTTGCCATTCCAAGTGTCATTAGTGGACCAGCAAAACCTACATCACCTGAGTTTGTTAGAATTACAAAATCTCAGATCCCAGCCCTGACCTAAAACAAAAAAAAAAACAGTTGCCTTCAAGTCAATTCTAATTCAGAGTGACCTCATGTGTGCCCCAGTAGAATTGCACTCCAGAGGGTTTTCAAGGCTGTGACTTTTTGGAAGCAGATCACCAAGCATTTCTTCCATGGCATCTTTGTGTAGACTCGAACCTTCAACCCTTTGGTTAGTCAAGTGCTTAACTGTTTGCACCACCTAGGGACTCCTAACATGGTGACTCTGCATTTAAACAATATTCCCAGGAATCTGTATGCACTTTGAGAGCATAGTGGAATCACTTCAGCTTTTAAGAAAAATCCCAATGCTGAACACTTACAAATAGTAAGAATGGACACTGTTGGGGTTTTTTTTAACTACAATTAAAAAGCAAAATAGAAATTAACTAATGTTGGCAAGGATGTAGAGAGTCTGGGACCCTTGTGTTTTTCTGCTGGAAATATAAAACAGTGTAACCATTGTCGAAAAGTACAGCAGTTTATAGAATTAACCTTATTTTTAAGTGTCGTAGAGTCTGTTTTGACTAATAGCAACCTTGTGTAGTGGGTTCCAATTCATAGTAACTCAGTACAGGGTTTCCAAAGAGTGGCTGGTTTGTTTGAACCACTGACCTTTTGGTTAGCAGTCCAGTGCTTATCCTACAGTGCCACACCAGGTCCCCCAGAATTACCTTATGACCTAGCAATTCTACTCCTAGATGTTGTTGTTATGTGCCATGGAGTTGGTTCTGACTCATAGCGACCCTGTACAGGGTTTCCAAGGCTGTAAATATTTATGGGAGCAGAAAGCCTCATCTTTCTCCTGTGGAACAGCTAGTAGTTTTGAACTGCTGACCCTGAGGTTCACAGCCCGATTTGTAACCACTAAGATACCAGAGCTCCTTGATCTATATCCCAAATTACTGAAAACTGGTACTTAAACACATACTTTTATTCAAATGTTCATAGAAGCATTATTCATAATAGACAAAATGTGGAAGCAACTAAGTGTCCATCAACAGATTTCTGGATAAAATATATATATATGGCAACTTCAAAAAGTTCATGGATATTTTAATTATCCTTTAATTGCATTATTCCATGAGCCTTTTGAAGCTCCCTCATACATTCAATGGAATATTATGCAGCTATAAGGAACATAGAGATGCTAAAGCAAATGAAAGAAATGAGGGGGTACAAGAACTGAACAGAAAATTTCAAAGGTCAGCTCGAGTAGACAAAGACAAATATTACAGTGAAATGTGCAAAGATCTGGAGTCAGAAAACTAAAAGATAAGAACACGCTCAGCATTTCTCAAGCTGGGGAAACTGAAAGAAAAAATTCAAGCCTTGACTTTTGTTACTGGGCAAATTATTGAATGATGCAGAAAGTATCAAAAGAAGATGGAAGGAATATACAGAGTCACTGTACCAAAAGGAAATGGTTGATGTTCAACCATTTCAAGAGGTAGCATATAATCAAGAGCCAATGATACTGAAAGAGGAAGTTCAAGGTGCATTGAAGGAATTGGCAAAGAGCAAGGCACCAGGAATTGATGGAATAAAAATTGAAATATTTCAAGACAGTGAGGTGCACTGGAGGCGCTCACTTATCTATGGCAAGAAATTTGAAAGACAACTATCTGGCCAACTGATTGGAAGAGATCCATATGTGTGCCCATTCCAAAGAGAGGCGACCCAATGGAATACAGAAATCATCAATCTCTTTTGATATCCCATGTGAGTAAAGTTTTACTAAAGGTAATACAGAAATGGCTGCAACCATACATTGACAGAGACCTTCCAGAGGTTCAAGCTGGATTCAGAAGAGGACGTGAAACAAGGGATATCATTGCTGATGTCCAATGGATCTTGGCTGAAAGAAGAGAATATCAGAAAGATATTTACCTGTGCTTTATTGACTATGCAAAGGCTTTTGATTGTGTGGATCATGACAAGCTATGGACAACATTGGGAACTATGAGTGTTCTGGAACACTTAATTGCGTTCATGAGGAGGAATCTGTATATGGACCAAGAGGCAGTTGTTCGAACAGAACATGGGAACACTGAATGGTTTCAAATTAATAAAGTTGTGTGACAGGGTTATATTCTTTCACCGTACTTATTAAAACCTGTATGCTGAGCAAATGATCCAAGAAGTTGGGTTATATGAAGAAAATTGTGGCATCAGGATTGGAGGAAGACTCATTAACAACCTGTGATATATAGATGATACAACCTTGCTTGATGAAAGTGAAAAGGACTTAAAATGTTTACTGATGAAGATCAAAGAGCACAGCCTTCCATATGGATTGCATCTCAATGTAAAGAAAACAAAAATCCTCACCACTGGACTAATAAACAACATTCTTATCAATGGAGAAAAGATTGAAGTTATCAAGGATTTCATTTTTCTTGGATCAACTATCAACACTCATGGAAGCAGCAGTCAAGAAATAAAATGACATATTGCATTAGGCAAATCTGCTGCACAGGAACTTTTTAAAGTGTTAAAGAGCAAAGATGTCAGCTTGAGGACTAAGCTGTGCCTGACCCAAGCCATGTTATTTTCAATAACCTCATATGCTTGTGAAAGCTGTACAGTGAATAAGGAAGACTGTAGAAGAATTGCTGCTTTTGAGTTATAGTGCTGGAGGAGAATATTGAACATGCCATGGTTGCCAAAAGAACAAACAGATCTATGTTGGAAGAAGGCAGCCAGAGTGCTCCTTGGAGGCCAGGATGGCCAGACTTCGTCTCTCATACTTCGAACATATTGTCAGGCAGGACCCGTCGCTGGAGAAGGATATCACGTTTGGTAAAGTGGAGGGTCAGAGAAAAAGCGGAAGACCCTCAGTGAGATGGATTGGCCAAGTGGCAGCATCGATGGACTCAAGTGTGGCAACAATCGTGAGGTTGGCCCAGGACCGGGCAGTGTTTCGTTCTGTTGTACATTAGGTCACTATGAGTTGGTACCGACTCGATGGCGCCTGACAACAACAAATGAGGAATAATGTTCTGATGGACTGACACAGTCGCAGGACTGACACAGTCGCAGCAGCGATGAGCTCATGCATAACAAGAGTTATGAGTATGGCACCAAAATGTTTCGTTCTGTTGTACATAGAACACCTAACAACAACAATAAATCTTACCAGAAAAAAAAAAAATGGCCAAGACATAATCCAAAGTAAAAACAGTATCTGTTTGGGACACAGGTATCAGTCTTTTAAAAAAGATCCCTAGATAATTCCAATGTACAACTGAAGTTGAGAACCCCTGCTCTGAAGTCAGTACAAGATGAATTGGAGAAAACAGCCTGTTTTAAGGACCAGACAAAAGATAATGATATACTAAAGAAAAAATGGGAAGACCCATTTCACTAAATCTCAGCATGTTTCCTTTTTGTTTTTGTTGCAATACTTTTGTTTCCTACTAGTATCTGAATCTAGCGTTTGCTTCTTGCTGCCACCATTTCCCATGACAAAATGGAGTGTTAAAGGTTCTAGAGGTCTTAAGGTTAGGGGAATAAGGAAGGGTTCCAAGTTTTCCAGTAGGGTCTTTATTTGGCTTTTATCCCAAGGTGATTAGGATTCCAGGTTTAAGTTTTATTACCTGGGATTAAACTTTCGTAATTCCTTGTGTCACCAAGTAGATCTTTGTCAGCAGTGGCATCCACTAAAAAAAATTCTCCCCACCAATTTGCTTTAATAACAATGGCAATATTGTTATGTGCCGTGGAGTCGATTCCAACTAATAGTGACCCTGTATAGGGTTTCCAAGGAGCAGCTGATAAATTTGAACCACAGACCTTGTGGTTGAAAGCGACCTTGCAATCTAGTGCATTATCCAGCAGCACCACACCAGGACTATAATTATAGAGAACACTTAAGAGTCTACTTTTTATGTACCAGTCATTTTTCTAGCACATTATATATACTAATATATTTAATCTTCACAATAATTCTATGGGGAGGGTACTTTGGTTATCCCCACTTTAGAGGTGAGAAACTAAGGCATAGAACAGTCAAGGAACTTTCCCAAGGTGACACATTTTTGTATGACACAGAGTTGGGTACAAACTAAGCAATCTATGGAGGACGTGCTCTTAGACACCAAGATTTGCTGCTTCCACTTGACTAGAAACTTCTACAAGTGTGTAATGTATTCCCCTGTATGCATACCTCTGACCTCAGTGAGGGGGCACTGGTAAGGATTTCGAAAGAAAAAAAATTTCTGATTTTTCAAAATCTGAATTACCTATTATGTGCTAGTCACAATACTAAGCATGGAGAAATGACAGCTGTAACTACAGGACCCCACCACAGTCTAGGGGAATCACTAGATTCCGTACCTGAGATTGTCATGCAATGAAAGAAGCAGAGTGAATCTGGACCTCTGGAGACTCATGGGAGGATTCCTAACTGGAGTCCTGGAACTAAGCTCATACTGAGTTGGACACAAATCCTCAGTCTCAGGAGCTTGCAGCTGAGCCCACCAGTCTTGAGTCAAGATCAACGTATGGAAAAAAAAAAAAAAAAAATTGATAAACAGAAACAACACTGATCACTTGCCATTGTACCAAATTTACTGGTGCCCAATTAAATGCTGAAGAAGCTAAACTTAAACTTCATTGGAATTAAGTGTTTAACAGAATCATTTAGACATAAATAAAAATCCTATGTATGAAAGCCAGAGTCTTGGACCGTGCAAGAGACCAAATTTCAGCACTCACCTGAACAAGATGTCATAGTAGCTAGGATCACTGAAGCAACAGGTAGGCCGTGGCATCCATGAGTACACAAGGAGGAACACAGACGTGTATGCACTGTATACATGAACCAATCTCTTGCCCATTCTGCCTTCAATGTAAGCAATCAGCTGAGTGCACTAATTTGAAACATTATTCCCATCCCATTGCATTATATGCACTAACATTCCCCCAACCAACAAAAGACACCTCTTCTTATCAACAGCTCAATAGTTCATATGTCATGATACAAATTTATTTAGGAACATAACATTTCCTGTGACTCTCAACATTTTCCTGGATATGCAATCTTTTAAAAACTTACTGCTTCTAGAATGGCTTCATGTTACATCTCTATACATTGGTCCACAGAGGAGGAGACTGACTTAGTTATCCAGTACTGCTGTAACAGCAATACCACAAGTAGATATTGTTAACAAACAGAAACATTCTCTCACAATCTAGGAGGCTAGAGGAAGCCCCAAATCATAGCACCAGCTCTAGGGGAAGTCTTTCTTTCCATCATCTCAGGGGGCAAGTCTTTGTCTCCTTTAACATCTGTAGGTCTGGTGACCCTTGGAGATCTCCATTTGTCTTGGCATCAAGCTTCCCCTGGGTTTAGGAGGTTCTCAGCACAGGGACCCTGGTTCAAAGGATACACCCCACTCCTAGCTCTTCTCTCCTGGTGGTCTTGAGGACTCACCTTCTCTGCCTCATCTTCTCTTGTAAGGTAAAAGGTGATGCAGACCACACCCCAGGTCATCAGGTCAGGGCTGTGACTTGATAGGGTGTTACATCCCACCCTAATCGTCTTATAACTGATTGGGGAGGACCACCTAACAAATCACTGAGAATCATGGCCCAATCAAGTTGACATATATTGGGGGTGGGGGGCACAATTTAATCCATGACATTCCATCCTCCCCCTTGCTCCAAATTCATGTGCTTGTCACATGCAAAACACTTTGCCCCATCATATGGGGGACTTCATAAAGTTCATGGAAAAAATGGAATTTTTCCATGAACTTTTGAAGCCCCCTCATATCATCTGAAAAGTCTTAAATTGATTTCAAGCCCAAATTCTATTCTGGGGTAAAGTTCCTGTTCATCTATGAACCTATGAAATACAGAATATATGTTATCTTCTTACAAAGTACAATGGTGGAAGGGGCGCCAGGTAGACATTTCCATACAAATGGGAGAAACTGGAAACAAAGAAGGAATAATAGGCACCAAGCAAGTAAAAAACCCAGTAGCACAATTTATATTCACTCTCAAGACTTGAAAACAATCCTCCATTTTCTGAGACCTTCTAAGCACTGGCTCTGCCCTCTTAAACTCTGGGTGTTGCTCATGCTATCTGGATTGTGGGTGGAGGTCCCTCAGTCCTGGGATTTAGCTTCACCTTCCAGTCTCACTGGGACTACGATTCTGCTCCATTGGCTTTGCGTGATCCCATTCTCTTACTTCAACTGAGTGGTGACCATCATCTTGGCTCTGGTAGGCCTTGTTTTTTTTTGCTCCCTGGGCATGACAACCCCATTCCCTCAGCTTTGGGCAGTGGCCTCAGCCCCATTCTCCTGGCACTTGTGAATGACAGTCAAACACTTCAGAACCCTGTTGGTGAAGATCTGACTCTTTGAAACTATGAAGCTGTGGCCCCATCCATTGCAACCCTTACCCTATGAGACTGATGCAACTTTGCTTCCCAAGCTTTTGTCACTTCAGCTTCTGCTTCCTGGTTCCTTGACTTCTAGACCTCTTGGTCCCTCAGGCCTCTTGAGCCAGCCTGGCCCCTGTCCTGTTCATTACAAAGTTTTAGAGCTCTTTAGCCCCCCCACCTCACCAGTAAGCTTCAGCCTGAAGGTGTTCAGCTCTCTTGCTCTGTGAGTCAGCTACTGCGCTGACTTAGGCCAATCTCCGGGTTTTACTGCCACAGGTTCTCTGCCACTGCTTCCTGCCATTTACACCAAGTCCAGGGTTACACTTCTCCACACTTCCTTCCGAGCCCTCTCCAGAATGGCCTTTGCCATCCTGGTTCCACCAGTGATTTCTTCAAGGCAATTTGGGCATTTACTATTAGGCACCTTAAAACTCATCTAGTCTCAACCTATTAACCAATTTCAAAACTGCTTCCACATTTTAGGTATCTATTAACTATCTAAGACCAAATTCTGTCTTAGATATCTAGTGCTGCTAATGAACAGAAATAGCACAAGGCGATGGCTTTAACAACCTCATTTATTCTCTCACAGTTCAGGAAGCTAGAAGTCTGAATTTAGAGCACAAGCTCTAGGGGAAGGCTTGCTTTCTGTATTATCTCTGGAAGAAAACCCTTGTCTCCTTTCAACATCTGTAGGCCTGGAATTCTTTGGAGATCTCCATGTGTCTTGGCATCAGTCTTCCCCTCCCCTGGCTCTAGGCAGTTCTCAGTACAGGACTCCCAGGTCCAAAGAACACACTCTGCTCCCAGCCCTGCTTTCTTAGTGGTAATGAGGTCCTGCCTCCTCTGCTAGATTTCCTTTTTTTTAAAAAAAAAATCTCTTGTAAAATAAAAGGTAATGCAGACCATACCTCAGGGAAACTCAGACCAGGGCTGCAACCTGACAAGGCTGGTACCTCCCACCCTAATCCCCTTACATCTGATTGGCTGATCACACTCTGGGGGATGATTACATCATTACACAATTGTCAAATTACATCATTACATAACTGTCAAACCACTGAGAATCATGGCTCTGCCAAGTTGACACATATTTTTTGGTGATACAACTCAATCCATGATGGAGACTCTGGAGATATGTTCCCAAAGACATCAACAAAGATCCCTACACACTTGGATATTTTTTCATTTCTTTTTTAAAAAGAAGATAAAATATTACAGAGACATCTTCAAATTTCACACCTGAGTTAAACATGTTTCTTAAAAACTCCACCTGAAGGAAAGCATCACAGAATGCAAAAAATAAAAATAAAAACCAAACAAACCAGGGCAGGGTTATATACAGATATTCTGCCAGCATAATTGCTGTGTGTTTGCTTTTGTGTTCTTCCTTCTGCAGCTAGGAGAAGGGAAAAAGGACAGGATATGGAGAAATGCAGAGAGGAAAAGAAATCACAAGAGCTCCTGAGCTCTGGGGCAGATGTCTACGGACAGAAGAGCACCTATGGGCAGAGAAATGTGCCCAGGGGACCAAGGGTAGCTCAGACTTCTGTAAAGAAATGGGAACTTTGAGAATGTAAAATTAATGGGTTTAGTTTTAGAAAAAAAGAAGTTAAAGGCAAACTGGGGTGAAATGAGTATTCAGCCAGAAAACTTTGATGAACAGAGAAAAAACATCTAGGCTTTGGTGGAGACATTAAATTCCAATGTTTTCACAGATTCTGGGATAAGTTCAGAAATTGTGACAAAGTTCAGAGTCAAGACCATTATCTCCCTTTCTAGTAGTTTCACATGCCAAGCAGATGGCTGTCCCAGAAACCTATAAACGAGTTGAAGAAGAATGGCTAAGAAGTCTTTTCTTTGAAAGACTATTGCTATGGTGAAGCCATCTACAATGGTTAGAACTAGAAGACAAGGGCACAGGCAAGGAAGGTGAAAATGGTAAGCCCATAGGAGGGGATATATATTTCAAGAGCATTAAGAGTCAGAACATGGTTCAATCACAGTTTGGATCTGGGGAGGCCCTCGCTCCTGAAGAAGGCAAGAATGTGGGTTCATTGGTAATGGGGATTCTCCTCCACTTCTCTTAAAGTAATCTGTCCATACATCGAAGGAATGACTCCCTTCCCTTCCAATGGGGAATACAGGGCCAGGTGGAGCAGGAGAAATTTTTTGGTCTCAGTGGAGGTAGGTGGGATGATTCCATCGATACCAAGATCTGGAAGGAAGAAAGAAACACGTTAATCAAAAAGTTGGTAGCGTGAAGAAGGAAGGTGAGAATGCAGAATGACTATGGAGTTTCTTTTGTGGAGAGGAAATGAAACGATTCTGAAATTAGAGAATGGTGATGGCTGTGCCTCTTTGTGAATACACTAAAATCTACTATATTGTACGCTTTAAAATAGAGAATTTTCCGGTATGTGAATTAAATCTCAATTTAAAAGTTTTGAATGGCTACTAATGCATATGATTTCCTTTCTTTTTTTTTTTTTTTTCCTCTGGTGGAGTTAAATAAGGAGCTCCAACTTTTGGGGCTGGACAATTGGCCAATCAGGGCTGGCTTCCTTGCTGCACTGCCTTGGTTGGGATAAGCTCAGAGCTTTAACCTAACTCCTTACTTTTAAGTTTGTTTTTCTCCAAATCAGGGCATCCGCTCTGAGAATTTATTTATTTTTTTAGAGTAGATTTGTTGGATCCTGAGCTCGGGAGTGGCTCCACCAGCTGCATCCAGGTGGGAGCGGAAGAGAGTGCAGCTTGCTTCCTCTCTCTGTGTCTGCTGAGTTCTGACTTCAGTGTTGTCTTTGTGCCTAAGCACTAGGCTCATTTCAGAACATCCTGAAGAACTGGGTTTCTGGCATGAAGTGGAGCCCTCCTAAGCCCAGTGAAGGACTGGCCTTTTCTGACAGGAGTGTTTGGAAATTTCCACCTTTGAAAGGAGGATGGAAATTTTGGCTTTGTCGTCCTCAGCTTCTTGCCAGGACTGTTCACTGGCTGAAGCTTCTTGGCTAAATCCCCACTCTGTAGGGACCCCCTGCCACCCTATTTTCTCCATCCAGTCCCACAGCACGGACCCAGCTTTTCACATGCCCTTTGACCCTGTTGGGATGACTGCTGTACCTTTGTCCCCACTTACTCTGGCTCCCATCTTACCCTGAAGAGTTAAAACTGGAGTTGTTCACTGCTGCTTTTGAGTTATTTTGAGATGCAGTGGGGCTGCTGGCATGGAGTCCTGAGCCAGGAGATGAAGACCTGCTGTTGTTCCCAGGGGAACAGGATGACGTGACTGAGGAGGAGAGGTAAAAACAAGGGGAAAATAATGCTGCTGGGTCGGGGGACCTAATGACATTGGCCTGCAGACACTTGAATTCCTTGTGAATCCCCAAAGAAATCTTACCCTCTCTCTATCCCCACCCATCAATCCACCTCCAACCATGTTAGTTAGCATCAAGGCCTGCACCCAGGGGCTCTCATCTCTCGCAGCATCATAAGCCTAAGAGAGTGACAGGACTGGTTCTGCAAGTCCAAGGCTTGCCAAACACAAAAGGATGCATGCCAAGATCGTCCTACTCCAGGACACACCCTGGGCTGGGCATCTGCAGCCCCAGACCAAGCAGTGGGAGGGGACAAGGAAACAAGAAGCTAGGAAAGGATAAGAGGAAGTAAGAAATGTACAAGCCTCTCTAGTTTTCCTGTCTCTACAGAGTAAAGGCACAGGCTCCTCTGGAAAGAGCTCTGAACTTAGAGTGAGGACACCTGCATCTGGGTCCCAGCTCATTGCTAAGCAACTCTGTGGCTTGTGGCAACTTACTTCACTTCCCTGAAACTCATTTTCTTCCACTATTAAATGGCAGAATTGGATTACACTGAGTTCTTGTGTTGGGGATTCCCAGTGTTCAACCATGGATAACCAAAAACCTACTGCTGTTGTGTTAATTCTGACTCATGGTGACCCCGTGTGTGCCTAGCAGAACTGTAGTTCTTAGGGCTGTCAAAGTTGTGGCCTCAGAGGAAGACCACCAGGCCTTTCTTCTGCTGTACCACTGGAGAGATTCAAACCACCAACCTTCTTGTCAGTAGCCAAGCACAGATTGTTTGCAGCACCCAGGGACCTTTTTTGCAAGGATGTATTTTACTACCCAAACTAAGACACTTTGAAGAGCAGTATGGTGGTGCTACTGATATATCAGGACAAGAGACAAGTACTGGGACTCTCCTGGGTGACACACAAGTTCTATGAAATGCTGTAGGTACTTTTTGAAAACTAAAGTTCTGTATAAAATTGATTTAGAAGACTCTGCTTGCCTTTAGCCTTGCATAGAATTCATTTAGGAATGTATACTGCACATGAATACTGAGAAGTGCTGCAATTAAAACAAAACAAACAAGCACTTGCTTAAACTTTGTTTACTCAGTGTTTCCCAAACTTGATCATGGAACCCTTTCTTTCCCAGCACAGATTCTGATAGCTTTGAAGTACATTGAATGAATGCTGACTTAGGAAGGAGCCTTTAAGGTCTCGCATCTCATTATTTCAAGGACTTCTGTGCCATTCAGAAACTTCCTTTTAATGCTTACCTGTTCCAGGCATGGTGCTGTGGACAGGGGGGACAGAAAGGGGACCCAGAGATCCCGAGGGAGAGACCTGAAAAACAACAGAAGTTGCCAATGTCATCTCATTTCCTTCTCCAGTCCTATACCTTTCGCTTAGGATGCTGAGTCCCTGGTTCAGCAGGGACCAGGGCACGGCCTCCTGGGTGATTTCTGAGTGTCAAATGTACACTCTCCATCCACCCTTTCACAGGAAGGCCTCAGGGTCAAGCATACGCATCCAGCTCCTTTTCCAGTCCTTTCCATAGCTCCCTGTGCCGTGGCACCCTCTCCTGCCCTTCCTGTGTGTTCCGGCACTGCCAGGTTGAAGGCTGCTTTGTTTGAGGGCTCTGGTGATGATGATAGGAACAAACCTCTTAGACCCCACTGTGCCAGATACTGGTCACTGACTACCTATTTTCCATTCCCTATTTCTTCCTTCCTATGAGAATCTTGAAGTCCATGGGTTGTGCAAATAGTTAACACATTTGGCTGCTAACCAAAAGGTTGGCAGTTCAAATCTACCCAGAGGTACTTTGGAAGAAATGCCTAATGATCTTCTGAAAAATCAACCACTGAAATTCCTATGTAGCACAGTTCTACTCTGACACACATGAGCTTAGCATGAGTTGGAATCAATGCCACAGCTTCAGGAAAAGGTTCCTGCCTCTGCCTAGCCCCTAATGATCCTGGTTTGAACTTTCCCAGACTGATTGATCACTGGGGCTGCTCTCTACAGAGATAACTGGACGAGCTGAGCTTTGGTCTCTGAAACTTTTCATTTTGTCTCATAGTATCGCTAACTGAGATAACTTGGAATACAAAAAAATTGAGTGCCACCTCTCACACAGTTCAGGACTCTCCCCTTCGATAATGTTATCCTGCAACAAGATGCAATAGAAAGAATAGGTTCTGGAGCTTGGCAGATCTGCGTGGGAGGCCTGGCTCCACCATGAACTATTTGAATAACTTTGGGCAAGTTATGTAACCCATGAAGACTTGGTGTTCTCATCTGTAAAAGAGCAGAAATGCCTCCTTTGTATTTTCTTTTAATCAATATCTAATGAGATAACAACAACAACAAAAAAAAAAACAGAAGGAGTAGAAGCAAATATTGTTGAATGATGATGCACAGAGGGATTGTAATGATTGCAATGAAATGATGGTATAAAACAGATGTTCTCCCATGTAAACTATCACTCAATTCACAATAAAAACTTACAAAGAAAAAAAAAAACAGTCAATAGGTTGGAAACCTTAAAAAAAACCCAAAAATTTAATGAGCTAATAATATTCATAAAGTTTCCAACCTAAGGCCTGGTGAAGAGTTCCAGCTTGCTGAGAGTCCACTCCTTTCCTTTCTGAAGGAAGCTGCCTACTGCTGTAGTATTCAGTACATTGCTGAACTCTTCATTTGGGCAGATGTTCTCACCCTCTATTCTCTGGTAGTGTAGTGCTTACGAATTGGAGTTGGGCTGCTAACCTCAAGATCAGCAGTTTGAAACTACCAGCTGTCCCGCAGAAGAAAGATGAGGCTTTCTGCTCCTGCAAAGACTTACAGCCTCAGAAACCCTGTTTAGGGTCTCTATGAGTTGGAACCAACTCCACTAATACAACCATCACCATCCTCCTCAGGCTAAGAGGGGACGCTCAGAGCAGTGTTCTCCAGTGAAAGGGAGCTCTGCTGAGGGAACTGTGGCTGGGTATCCACCTCCCTCTGTCCCCACGCAGACAATTTGGAACATCCCATCTTAACAGGATGCAGCATGTACTAATTTTCTAATTAATCAGCAATGGTTCTCACTTCTGTCGTTTACCTTTCCTTTTATAAGAAGCCTCCTCAGTAGGCTGGGGGCCCACGAAGGGTGGAGATGGGTGTGGGGCACTGCTTGGGAAGGGTGGCAGGATGGTACGAGATGCTATCAATAATCTCCCTCCCCCTTCTCCCGGGCTCTCCCTGCTGCCACACCCAAGAAATGTAGTGTTGTGGTTAAATCATGTATTTAGTCACTGTGACCAGCTTCTTCTGACTCTTTCCAGAGACAGACTATGCATGCATATGCAAGATCTGTTTCCATTTCTTTTATAGAAATGGTAGCATTCTGCCCACAGAAGTCTGCACTATTTTGCACTTTGATTAATTGATTTGTTTAACCATATGTTGTGGCAATTCTTTTATATCAGAAGCTGAAGAAACCATGTCCAATTTTCAAGGTGTGTGGGGCCTGAGAAGACAGAACATTTGTTCCTTGCCTTCTTAGGTGAGGCAGCAAAGAGTGGAAACTTAGGCAGGTGAGAGGAAGCAATTGAAGACTGGGTCCTGGCTTGTTATTCTCCCTGGTGGTACACTATCTTCTTCCTTCATGGCACCATGGCAAGTACTGATGGGATTATTTATTTAATGCCCTTCTCTCCCACTAGACTGGAGGCTTTGTGAGCAGAATACTCGTGTATCCCCAGTGCCTGCTACAGGGCCTAGACCTCTTGCAGGGGCTCAGTAAACATGTGTTGAATGAATGAAGATAAAGAATGGCTCCGTAATGCCTCGCACTGTGTATCTCCATGTTGGTGTCCTGGGTTGGGATTGAGCCAAAGCAAGAACCTTCCTCCCATCTGCTCTAAACAAAGCCCCATCTTTAGAGAGCCCAAAGTTCTTATACCATGACCCACATTCTCCAGTCCCTGCCTACCATTCCAGCCTCCATGTTCATACTCTCTCTTTCACTGCCTGGATTCCAGCTCATTCCAGTCTTCTATGCTTCCCCCGCCCTACCCACCTCAACCTTCGGGCCTCTGTCCACACCATTTCTTCTGCCTGGAATGTTCTTCTCTACACCTATTCTTCCCCTCTCCTGACTTGGACCCTTTTCCCTTTTTTCAGTCTGCTCACTCCTCTGGGAGACCCCCTGGACTCTCCAGACTAGGTGAGGTCACTCCATTACCTGTGCGTCTTCTCTAAAGCCTTCATCACAAATCACATTTGTTTGATGTATGTTTTCCCTACTAGACTATAAGAAAGGACCACATGAGGCTTCTAGGGGTGTTCCATAAATATTTAAGAAAGGAATGAAAGAATGGCTATTATGTTGTCTCCACCTAACAATTTTGCTGGTTCCTCACAGCTTTTAAGGAAATTTATCATTCATGGCCCATCATGATTCAGCTTTTATCAATCTCTACAAATCATAGTTCCAAACCTTTGGCTCCATCCAGACTGAGATGCTTATGAATCCCCAAATACATCATGTTGGTTTATAATTCCATATTGTTTCACAGACTGTTCCCTCTGCAAACTCCTAATTTGTCAAATTATGGGTCAGCTCTCCCTGGCGCCATCTGATTTAGGTATTTTTCAGTGGTTTCCCATCGTGCCCTTACAGGGTTCCTCCCTGTCCATCACCTCTTACATCTACTTGGTTACAGTTTCTTGACCTTCTGACTCCTCCTCACTTTCTTCTCTTGCTCTTCTCCCATTGCTCATCTCTCAAATGCTGCTACTCTCCAGGGTGTAGACCTGGACTTTCCTCTCTTCTTCTTCTATACCAAGTTCATAGGTGGGCTCCTCTTCAACCCGAATTTCAACTACTCCACTTGTATACTTGTGATGCTCTTGTCCTCCAGCCCCATAATTCCAAGAGTTACACTTGGGTATGCCACAGGCCTTACTATACATGAGTGATGTAAAGAATTGAACCATCACTTTGTCCTCTCCCAATTCAGCTCCTCTCTGTGTTAGCTTGTTCCATAGATGACATCACCATTACCCAACCTGAAAACTGAGAGCCATTCTAGAGCATTCTTTCTTGTTACCACTCTGCTCCTATCCAATTCCCAAGACCACATAATTTTACCTTCTGATTATCTCTTGAATCTCTTCTATCCCCCTCATCCTTACCATATGGTTTCGCTTCAGCCCTCATTATTTCTTTTCTGGATAACTGCAGTTACACCCTAACTTGTCTCTCTATAAGCACTCTTGTGCCTCTCAAAACCATCCTCTACACTTCAGCCAGAAGGATAATTTTAAAAAGCAAATCTGATCATGTCAATGCCCAGCCTTAAAATCCTCCCATGATTCCCCAAAGCCTTCAAGTTCCTTAACATTGACACAGTCTCTTCACAACTGAGCTTCTGCTTCTCTTTCTAGCTCCATCTTTCAGCACTCCTCCACATAAAAACACTTGCAGTTCCTTGCATGTGACACAGATTTCCCCTGTTTCACAGCACTGTCCTCATCCACCCCTCCTTATTTGCCTCTTCACTTCTCCTTGTCCGTTTACACTCAGCTCAGGTATTAATTATCTCCTTGGGGAAGTCTTCCCTAACCACTACCACCCAAGGCTCAGTTAGTTGCTGCTCCTAAGTTCTCCTGCAAAAATCATCATGTTGTTTATCATTTGTTTGTCTTTCTCCTCTGCTAGGTACTGAGATCCTCTGGGGCAGGATACAAATATTCCTCTTGATATCTCCAGGACTTGGAATAAAGTCCAATATATGTACCCATTGTCATCGAGTCAATTTCAAATCACAGAAACTCTGTAGACAGCAGCACTTCCCTCCCACCCCACCCCATAGGCTTTCCAAGGCTATAAATCTTTATGGAAGCAGACTGCCACTTAAAACAGCTGGGGGCTTTCAATCCCTGACACTCTGGTTAGCAGCTGAGCACTTAACCACTGTGCCACCAGGGCTCCTTCATTATATAGTTGTTGTTGTAAAAAGCCATCAAGTTGGTTCCAACTTACAGCGAGCTGCCATAGGGTTAATGAGGAGCAGCTGATGGGTTTGTACTACCAATCGTGTTGTTCACAGTCCAGTACTGATCATACAGCGCCACATTGTATAGTTGTTGTTGTTAGGTGCCACTGAGTTGGTACTGACTCAGAGTGACCCTATGCACAACAGAATGAAACACTACCTGGTATACTCCAACCTCACAATCGTTGCTATACCTGAGCCCACTGCTGCCGCCACTGTGCTAATCCATCTTGGTGGTGGTCTTCCGCTTTTTCTCTGACCCTCCACTTGACCAAACCTGATATCCTTCTCCAGGGAATGGTCCCTTCTGAGAATATGTCCGAAGTTGGCTCTCCAGTTGAAATACATCCATAATGTACTCCTTCTTTTACCAACACCATGACCATCATAGCCCAAGTAACTGCCACTATCTCCCTCATTCTCCTAGCGAGGCTCTCCACCTCCACAGACTTGCCACAGCACAGCCAATGTAGTAGATCACGCTTCTCTGTGTAGCCACTTCCAACAGCTTCCCAATCCTCTCAAACTTGAAATTCTGGGTCTTTCCAAAGGCCTCCAAGATCTTAGGTAGTCTGGTCCCTGTTACTTCTCTGCCTTCACCTCCTACTTCTCTCCCCCTTTCTCACTGTCTGTTTTGTTGACTTCCTTGCTGTTTGTCATACTTAGCGGGTCTTTTCACTTGCCCATCCCTCTGCCTAGAACACTCTCTCCTTTTCGATATCCACATATTTCATTTCTTTAGAACATTTAGATCTGTTCAAATGTCACTTACTGGAGAGGTCTCCTCTTTGACCACTCCATTTAAAAGGCATCTTCCCTCCATCAATTTCTGTCCCCCTACACTTCTGCTATTCTTCTTAACGTCACTGGCAGTCCCTGGATTACAAACAGGTTCCGTTCCTAAGCCTATTTAAGGTAAGTATGTATGTAAGTTGGAACAGTCATGGATGATTTGTTTCTGACATCAGCCAAATGTTTGTCTTAGCATATAATGTACTTTTCCATGCATAAAAAACATTAAAGAAACATTCTGGATACACACAAATATCTTTAACATAATACAATAATAATAAGGTTTTAATGTATGTTGCAAAGTTGTGCCCATTTGTTATTACGAAATATTGTACATACCTTGCATTTTTAATATAATAGGCTTTATGGGGGTGGGTTCAGACATTTCTAACCTGGGAACTGACTATCTATATTTTTTATATACTGACTTTATTTGCTTATTAATTTGCTGCATGCCTGCCTCAGTCCTCTAGCCACATCTTCCTCCAATGGAGAAGACCCTTTGCCTTCCAGCAACACGTCCCCAAGTGCTTGGTGGACAAGCAGGCTCTTGGCCACTCACCAGCCGGGAACTGTAGATGGGTGATTTGATGGGTGTGGCCACAGGACAGTTGATTCGCTTCTCCTTTTGGCGACGGTTGCAGAACCAGACCCTCACCACCTCCTTCTCCATGGACAACTGCTCTGCAATCATGGAGATCTCCTCTGAGCTGGGCTTGGGGTTCTACAGGGAGAGGAGGGTCGGAGTATAGTCAGGAGGCGAAGTGACCAGGAGTAAGGAAGGGGAGAGGACAGATGTTTCAAAGAAGCAGGACAGAGCAATAGATAGGCTGTAGAGTTATTTAGGCTGGGATGCTGATGTTATTCTCCACTGACTGTATGTCTTCAAAAGTCTTTGTTGTATCACACATGAGATGTGAATAATAATGACTGCCATGGTGGCTTCTTGTGAGGTTTACATGAGGAACTGTGTATGAACTGGCAAACACAGGGCCTGCCACAGAGCAGAGGCTCCATAAATGTCCATTCTCTTCTCTCACTTCTTCCTTGCAAAGCAGTTCTGAAGCGAGGCATCCACTTAGAAGTTGTGTAGGGCAGCCAGAATCCCCAGAACCCATGCTCCCATCTGTTTCTACTCCTTCTCCTTTGTCATTTCTTCCCATTTTCATTGAATAAAATAGCGATAAAGCTAAAACACAGTGTCCTAAGACTGTAGGACACATATATACAATGTAAAGTTCACTCCCTTGTTCACTCATCCAGTCTTTGATTTTACATCCTCCTATCCTCCTACAACTTCTCTTTAGTTCCTATCAGCCTGGTGAGAAGATGTGGCCATGGACCAGCCCTTCAGGGGCCTGTGTGCTGAGGATGGAGGCTCTAGAGGCTGGTACCTAAGGGATTCGAATTAGATGCTGTTCAGATTACACCTGTTTTCCCTTCTTCTCTCCTCCAACTCCCACCAGGCTCATATGTGGTATTATTAGCTTCCACATAATGGTTCAAGAATATGCATTTGCATTAAGTTTTTTTTTTAAGCATGTGTATACTATGGTCAATTGCCATAACAAAGTCCACTTAACACCAACATCAAGTCCACAAAGACAATGTTCTACATCCTACTTTGGTGAGAAGCAACTGGAATCTTAAAAGCTCATGAGGTGCAACTACTGGTGGTTCCGTGTCCTGAGGAAAGAAGAGTGATGAAACAATTAGTCCAATGGACTAATGGACCATGTGACCCTCAGCCCCCATCATCCTGAGACCAGAGAACTAGATGGCGCCCGGTTCTGCAAGAGATTACATTAGAAAGTCCTGGATAGAGTGGGAGAAAACGTGGAACAAAACTCAAAGTCATAAAAAAGAGACTGGCAGAACCTCAAGACAATGGCCCTTGGTCAACATTCCAACCATGGAATTGTAGCTCATTTTCCAGCCAAGAAGTAGATAGGTATATTGGGGTCAACAACCCTAGTGAAAGACACACACCATAGAATGGTCAACTTTTCACGATCAGAAACGCAGCATTTACCTAAGGACAAAATTCAGAGGGCTGGGTAAAGAAGGAAGAATGGCAACAAGAAACACAGGGTTGTTAAGTGGCGTTGAGTCAGTTGTGACTCATAGGGACCCCTGTGTATAATTTCCATGGGTTTGAACCACTAACCTTGTGGTTACCAGTCCAGTGCTTATCCTACAGCACCACACAGAACTCCACAGGGAGGAAGTGGGATAAGTGATGTTTACATGAAGAGCATTGCAACACAGATGAAATGAAGTGTATGATTTGTTGAATGTAAAATTGATGATCTGATCTGTAAACCTTCACTCAATTTACAGTAAAGATAAAAAGGCCTTTTTTAATGTCTATGTATGATATGGTCCCAAGTATTTAAATATACACATTTAGATGACAATGACAGTGCACTTGGGGTGGTGGATACTTTTCATTCTAGATCTCTCCTTGTATTTTTTCCCCTCCCTCATTATAGTTTGTAAATTGTCTACAATCTATTACTTTTGAATATAAAATATACTGCATAGAAAATAAGAAATTTATATATAATGCTCTGGCTTTGCTTCCTTTTCCTCAACTGAACCTTCTTCTAGGACCTTATTTCCTCTCCTATAAAGCTTTCAGTGAAAGGAATTGTTGGTCACAAATAGATGTCAGGACAAGAAGTAGAAGATACTTTGATTCAACAGGCCACTCTCAGTGACCTGGGCATCTGGAGACAAAGAGGGTTTTGCTTGCTGACCATTTCCCAGGGACAGGGACCATGTGCATGCCTGCTCACGCACTTGTGTATGGTGGCCCACCCACTCCCACCCAGAGGAGTTGCTCACATCTTGAAATCTCTTCTCCAGAGTCAGACGGATATTGGTCTCAATGCTGGTCCGTTTCTTCCTCTTCCTCCCAAATACTTCACAGAGGGTCGGGTAAGAGCTGGGGGTGCTCACCGAGGAGTCGGAAGGAGAGGATTCTGTGGGACAGTGGAGTACCAAAGAAAGATCAGAGAGGCCAGTTCAGACCCTGTCTTAATGGACTTGAGGTCCAATAACCCTTACCTGTGGGCTCTGCAATGATGGTTTCAATCAGAGGAAAAGAACTGACTAAGAACTCTGCTTCTCCTCATTGTTACTGCATGACTTCACCAACAGTGTCTTCAGTGTTTGCAGTCACGGTTCGGGGGGACCCAGACATCAGCGGCATGTGAGTGTGTTTTGTGTAAATCTGCCTGGATGTGAATAGCTAGTGAAATGTGAACTGGCGTTCTGAGCAGCAAAGCCCTGGCATTTGGCAGAAGAATATTGGTGCTACAGCTATCTTGTTGGCATAGGAAGTGTTAGTGCTAAGGCTGTATAAGCAATACCAAAATAACAACCCTCCCCTAAACAAACAAAACCCAAACCCACTCCCACTGAGTCGATTCTAATTCATAGTGACCCTCCCTGTATAGGGTTTCCAAGACTGTATCTTTACAGGAGTGGACAGCCTCATCTTTGTCCCTAGGAGCAGCTAGTGGGTTTGAACTGTTGACCTTGCAGTTAGCAGTCTAGTGCTTATCTTACAGTGCCCCTAGGGTTCCATGTATGAGCAATAGGCAGGAATATTCCCTTAGGAGGGACTCAGACATCACACTAGACATGATCTAAAAGTCCTTTCCTAAAGACTCTAAGATGCTGTGACAATTTTTCTCACTCCAGTGCCTTAAGAAAAGCCCCCCAAGGGACAGAGTTGGAGGCAATTTCCTTGTCTTTCTCTCCTGGTTCCACCAGGAGGAGCTTCCATGAGGATGCCACTCTTGCCTGTCTCCCCAAATTCCCCCTGCACTTTCCTCCCTCTCCAGAGTAAGTATGAATCCACATGTGTCTACTGAATGGAATCAAGCCCTGTGGACTGACTCTGCTCCTTCCTGCTCTATCTAGACCAACAGTTCTCAGCCAGGGCCATGCTGTTCCCCTCCCTCTAAGAGACATTTAGTAATGCCTGGAGACATTTTTAAGTGTCTCAATTGGGGAGGAAATGCTACTGATGGGTAGAGGCCATGGTTGCTGCTAGATACCCTACAATGCACAGGATAGCCCTCACAATAAAGAAATGCTGTTAAGTGCTGTTGAGTCCGTTCTGATTCATAGTGACCCTGTATAGGGTTTCTGAGGAGTAGCTGGTGGATTTGAACTGCCGACCTTGTGATTTAAACTGACACTGCAGTTAAGTGCTTATCCTACAGCACTATATAACAAAGACTTGTCCAGTCTAAAAGGTCAGTAGTGCTGAAGTCTGGAAACTCTGATCTAGACCTATTCCAGATGCAATATGAATAGGCGAGTTTGCTCTGCAGAACCAAACTTTGTCTCTGGTGAGCTGTTCTATGGTTTAGGTTGTCTGATCTGGGGCAGGAATGGAACTAGGGGTAAGTCTTCTTGGCCAGAGACCTAAAGCCCTGCCATCCAAAGGGCTTTATCGACAATAAAGCTGACATTTTTATCTCTACTTGTTGCCTCCTATTTCTTACTTCTCAGTTCCAGAATCAGGAGGACAAGAGGTGTTATGTGTCAATCCCCCAAGGTCCCAAAACAGCCATGCCACTAGTCCCTTCACTATAGGATCCTCCGGAGAAGCATCCATCCATCTCATTTCCCTAGGGCTTACCTGCATCAGTCAGCCATTTCTCCAACAGTGGCTTGAGCTTACACATGTTCTTGAAGCTCAGATTCAGGGCCTCAAATCGTGAAATGGTAGTCTGGCTGAAGTCATTGCCATATAGCTTTCCCATCGCCAGCCCCACATCTCCCTGTGTATGAGGATCAAGAGGGACGAACATGAGAAATAGGTTCTTCCTGGTCTTTGCCCACAACCCCCAACATCCTAGTGCCAATCACCCACCTAACCTAAATCTTTAGGCACTTACTTACATTGTGTCTGCTGATTTCCAAGATGGAAAACTGGTTTATTTCTCTCCCTAGACTCTAAGTTGGCCATTCTCAAGTGCTTAGCCCCTTGCCTGCCTCTAGTTTCTCTCCCCTCCCCCAGCACTGACCTCAGTTTTTCAGCCAATGACAACTATGCCCTTTGCTCAGGGAATACAGGGACACTGTGGGCTTGCCTTAAATACATCAAGCCTCAGGATGCTCTTGACACCAGCACTTGAGAAGCCAAGTCCCTCTTACTGAACTCAATTTCTTCCAGCTTCTCTCCCCAAATCAAACCTGTGTGAATCCCAGCTTGATGCGCCTTTGCTTAAAGGTCTTGGCAAACTTCTCCAGTTCCTCAAGGTCACTAGGTTCGTCGGCCCCTCCAGAGCTAGGCAGATGTTTAGGCACTGGGAGGTGTTGGGATGCTTCCAGATGGGATTCTAAAGAAGAGCTTGGCAGCCCAGAGCGCCCAACAGCCTAATGGAAACACATGCCAAGCTTATGCAAAACAATCAACAGGTCAAATGGCACTTTCTGCTGTTCCCTACCAGTAGGCCCATTTAATGGCCTCTGGTGTGGCGCTGTGGGTTAATACGCCAGACTGCAAAGCTGTTTGAACTGCAAGGTCGGCAGTTCAAGCTCACCAGCGGCTCCTTGGAAACCCTATATGGGGTTGCTATGGGTTGGAACTGACTTGGCAGCACTTCACAACAACAAGGTACATTTAATTCCTATTTTTCCATGACGTAAAAGTAGAAATTGGAGCCTAGGAAGATTTAGCAAATAACTATCCCTAGCTGGTAGCTCTGGTAGCATAATGGTTACGAATTGGGCTGCGAACCTCAAGGTCAGCAGTTCGAAACTACCAGCTGCTCCGCAGGAGAAAGATGAAGCACTCTGCTCCCGTAAAAATTAACAGCCTCGGAAACCCTGTGCAGGGTCGCTATGAGTCAGAACCGACTCCACGGCACATAACAACAACAACAAACTGGTAGCGTAGTGGTTACGAATCAGGCTGCAAACCACAAGGTCAGCAGTTCGAAACTACCAGCTGTTCCAGGAGAAAGATGAGGCTTTCTGCTCCCATAAAGATTTACAGCCTTGGAAACCCTGTACAGGGTCACTATGAGTTGGAACCGACTCCACGGCACAGAACCACCACAGACTAGCTGGGCTAGAAAGAGCAGGAGTGTAGGATAGGGAGGTGGCTTTTCTGGGTTTGGGTCTATGACTCACTGATTCCGTTCAGGTAACTTCCTCCTTTCAGTTTTCCACCATAAAAGGAGCTAGCAGAGTTGTTTACAGATTCCAAAATCAAATCTCAGAATGTAGTAAGGAAAAGGCAGTTTGCCTTGCCTGTTCTTTTCCACAAAGCAGAGTAACTGAAGTGTTCAGCAGGTATTGATGGAAGATAACAGAGGACGTCTGAGAACACATTGCATTAATAAAAGTTCCAGAAAATTTCAAACTCTAATGACTGCTGTTTTACTGCCAAAACCACCATTTTCTTTCATGAGATGTTGTTCTTGTTAATCAAAGGTAGTCCAGTGTTATCTAACATGTGCCTTAATCTTGTTCATGGTGGTCAGGAGATAGTCTGCCTTAATTGATTTTCATAGGAAAATGTACCCTTTAGCCTACAATCCTTGATGTGTCCATATGGCATCAGGATTGAATTCAACTCTTGAAACCATCTGTCTTTCCACAAAGATGGAGTGGAGTCCAGCCATTGTGTTCAGCCCAACATGCAACCCACCATGCCCCAGGACTTCTTGTCCCATTGTTGTTGTTGTTAAGTGCTGTTGAGTTGGTGCCGACCCAGAGCGACCCCCTGTATAGGGTTTCCAAGGAATGACTGGTGAGCTTGAACAACCGACCTTGCAGTTCAAACGGCTTTGCAGTCTGGTGCATTAACCCACAGTGCCATACACTTGTCCCATAGATGAGGATTAATTTTCCTCCTCTCTCATGCAAAATATTCAAGATTGCCATTCAGATAGGCATACTTAGGACAACGAAGGTAAAAAGGACCAGAGAGAATTTAAGAAATCTTTTCTCCTATGAAGGGCCTTTTTAAAAAGAATTGGTTGAATTTAAACTTGTCTTGGGTCTGAGTCAGGCACACAAAGGACAAAGCCTTAGTCTTCTTTGAGCTTTCCTCTTAATTAATTCATTTGTTCCTTCTTTTGAGAAATACTTGTTGAGTTCTCGGCAAAATCCTTTCTCACCCCCCACATTCACTGAGTTGTCAAACTGCTTTGATTCAGCTTCCCCAAATACCTCCTGATCCATCCCTTCCTCTCTATATTATTGCTGCAGTCCTAAGCCAGCCCTTATTAACTGCCCTGAGGCAGATCTTCTTAATCTTCTAAATGATCTCTTTGCTTCCAGCCTCTCCCTACTCTAATCTTACAAGATGTAAGAACTGACCTTGAATATTCAGTACGATTTTTTCCCCACTCTAAATCTATCGTTATGAGAATCAGAGGGCAGCCAGGAGGTAGACGAGCAGTCTGATGTCCTCATTTCTTTTAACCACTAGATGGCACCCTCGCTCTTCCAGGCATCTTCAATGGGCTAACTAACCCAACCCACTGCCATCTAGTGGATTCATAGTGGTCCTACAGGACAGAGTAGAATTTAGGGTTTCCTAGGCTGTGTTAGAAACTACCAGCTGTTCTGCGGGAGAAAGGTGAGGCTTTCTGCTCCCGTAAAGATTTACAGCCTTGGAAATCCTGTTCAGGGTCGCTATGAGTCGGAACTGACTCCAAGGCACATAACAACAACAACAAAATGTATGGGAGCAAACAGCCTCATCTATTTCTGGTGGAACGTAGACGGGTTTGAACTGACAACTTTGCCTTCTGTTAAGGCCAGGATCCTCAGTGAGCCAAAGGGAGCGTCCCACAGAGATGTGGCGATGTGATCTCTGCAGTCATTCCTTTCTGCTCTGTTTCCATCTACCTAAGAGCCATCTCATACAGGTGGTCATTAACTGCACAGGGCCACCCATATGACCGGAGGAGAGGCAGCTCATGCTACTGTTGTGGAGCCAAGCACCTGAGCATGAGGCTGCAGCTGGCCAAAGGAAGAGATGCAATTTTTTTCCTAATTGGCAAAGCTCCCAGTCCTAGTCCTCAGCTGAATTGACCTGCACATGTGCCCCCTGCATGAGGAATTCTAGAATGGTGAGCTTAAGAGAGATCCAGGGAGTATTGCTGGCTCAGGGTTAGAAGTCTCGCCTTCCATGCTAGAGACCTAGGTTTGATTCCAGGCCAATGTGTCTCACGCAGAGCTGCCACCCCTCTGTCAGCGGTGGATTGTGTGTTGCTATGATGCTGAGCAGGTTTCAACAGAGATTCCAGACTCAGATCAACTAGGAAGAAAGACCTGGTGACTTACATCTGAAAATCAGCCAGTGAAAAACCTATAGATCACCTAACAGTCTGATCTGCCAACAATGATATGGCCCAGGACTAGGCAGTGTTTTGTTCTGCTGTGCACAGGGTCACCATGAGTTGGGAGCAACTCAATAGCAGGTAACAACAAGAGAGGTCCAGAGATCAGAGACAAGACCCCAGACCTTGTGGTTTCAGGTCAGGCTTATGACCATTTGTGGCTGGAGAGCACCTGGGAAGAGCTGGTGTACTGGAAAGTTAGCTGACCTCTAGCACTCAGAGAAGCCATGTCAGGGCCTGGTCATGGCTAGTGCTATGTGCCTGGGCATCAGACTCTGGGCTCTAACCATGGCCCCACCATCAGTAATGTAGGGTAAAGTGGATCCCCTGACTGGACCTGTACTGCCCCATGTATCAACAGGGACAGTCCCCTGCTGTTCCCTCTGCCCAGAGGGTTCAGTGTCTTGGCAAGGGAAAGGGAGAGAGACCAATGAACTGAGCTCCACTTGGTCAAGAGCTGAGACATTCCTAGAGGAAACAGGAACAATGTGGTTGTTTACCTGGGAAGAAAGGCCTGGCCCAGTCTGAGGGAGGAGGAGACTGCTTTGTTGCTGTGGAAAGGGGAGAAGATTTGGCTGCAAACCTGGATGGGAGGAGAGGGACAAAGGAACAAACAAATAAAATCCAGGCCATCTGAAAGACATGCTCTATAACTTCTGAACCATGATAACTGCTCCCACCCCCTGCTACCTAATCAGGTCCCTCAACCCACTCAAGTCCTGTGGAGAGGCCTCCACATGGGCACTGCCAGGCATTGCTACACACAGGCTGAGGCAAATCAGACTCACAGGTCAATAGAGATGTAAACAGCAGTCCCCAAACCTGTCCTTCTGCTTGCCTGCCCACCCACCTGGAGAGGGGCAAAGGAGGGTCAAGACAAACTACTCTGGAATCTGATAACCCAGAAGTGCTGCAGAAACCCAGGAAGGGAGGAAACACAGTGGAGGACTACTGAGAATTCAAACTGGAACAGAAGATTTCAGTTGTTCTTGCAGAACAAGTAGCTGAGGTGGCTGCAAAGGCTCAGCTGAATCTGAAAGGATATCAGATCCTGGAGCTCAGTTCAGACTGTTTCAAAGGGCAGTGGGTTGTTGGCCACAGACTCATGACCAGAGACTTTATACATGGGGGAAGGGGCTGAGTGAGAAGGGAAGTTCAGAAGCTTAAGTCTCTAAAACCCCACCTGGTGGCATGGACCCTATCTGTTTGTTGAATTCCTGATGACCTCCTTCCTCTTTCTGCTACTTCACTGTTGACCATGGCAGATGGCCTCCCTCTTGGGAGGGACACAGCGAGGACCTCTCACTGCAGGAATGGGCAGTCAAACCACCAAAGCAGATAATAGGCATGGGTCACCCTGATCAGCCTGCACAGCAGAGAACCTTGGTGTATCTGCTGTCCCTAAGCTGTCTGGGGTCACAGATTTAGAAAACCTGCTGATGCCGGCCATGATGATCCTAACTCTAAAAGAAGCAGGAGTTAATACTTCCTTATTAAAACAAATGGGCAAGAAAGTTCTTATTAGGAGCTACCGACAAAGAGTCAGAAGGTCCGAGTACTAGTAGTGTTTCTCGTATTTCTACTGAATATTGAAATGTACAAATTCCTTTTCCATTACAATGGGAAATTAGCTAAAACAGAGACTGTATGATTGCAACGCTTAGTTCATTTATCATCTGGCCCTTTACAGAAAAAGATTGTAGACAGCAGGCTTCATTGGTTAAATAATGACTTGCATTATACCAAAGACAGACAATCTTCTTTACGGAGTATCCAGACTCACCTGATTGGCTGAGTTAGTGACAGATACATACATACATACACACATACCTACATATATAGACATATAACTAGGGATAACCAGCCCCTTTTATCTTTGGAAGAGAATTAACTTGGAATATCCAGATGTCTTAGTTATTTAGTGATGCTATAACAGAAAAACTACAGTGGATGACTTTAATCAAGTATTTTCATATGCATTATTTCAAATACTTGTGAGGTGAAGTTTTAGTATTGTCCCATTTTTATGGAGGAGTAAATGGAAGTTCAATGTGGTACATTTCACAAGCCTATGTAACCAGTAAATGATTTTCTTACCACTCAGTGTTTTTGTTTGTTTGTTTTACTCTAAATCTTAAAGTTTTTTTTTTTTTTCTTCCCCTGTATCATATTCTGACCTCATGGACTACATGCTTCCCCAGTCTTCCAAGGACATACAGAATTAACTTTCCTTTTCCCTTTCCTATCCCAGGAATAGGGTGGGTATTGATTAGCCAAAATAAACACTGGAAAGGAAATTTCTAAAGTATGTTGTCATTTCTCATCATTACCAACATCATATTCAGAATGTCTTGGAAACTAAAGATTAGGACCTGAATTTGGCAGGTAGTGATGCTGTGGGTTAATGCACCAGACTGCAAAACTGCTTGAACTGCAAGGTTGGTGGTTCAAGCTCACCAGCTGCTACTTGGAAACCCTCTACAGGGTCACTATGGGTCGCAATCGACTCAACAGCACTTCACAACAAGGAATGAAGGGAGACTTGCAATTTTGTTTGAATTCTGGATTTCCAAAGCCTCCACTGGGGACTTGTACAATAGACTTGATGAGAGATATTATATTACTCTCCCCATCATGTTTGGCCCTAATGAGTAGAGACTGCAGTGTGCTGGCCAAGAGCATAGGTTTACATCAAGAGTGTTTTGGATCTTTCTAGTGGGCCACCAGAGGCATATTCTAAATACCTACCACCTAGGGTTGGAGTCCTGGTGTGGTGCTGTGGGTTAATGCGCCAGACTGTAAAGCTGTTTGAATAGCAAGGTTGGCAATTCAAGCTCACCAGCTGCTCCTTGGAAGCCGCTACAGAGCCGCTATGGGTTGGAATCAACTCTTCGAGACTCAATGGCACTTAACAACAACAACAACAAACCACATAGGGTTATTTTGAAGATTACATCAGGGAAATCACTCAGCAGAGCTCCTGGAACCTCCTGCTCAAGAAATGCTAGCTATTGTTATGAATATTCTTACCTGCTTGTTAATATTCCTGTCAAAACCCAAACCAAATTCACTGCTAGCAAGTCAATTTCAACTCATAGCAACCCTAGAGGACAGAGTTGTTGTTGTTGTTAAGTGCCGTCAAGTTGGTTCTGACCCATAGCGACCCTGTATAGGGTTTCCGTGGACTGTATAGGGTTTCTGAGGAAGGACTGGTGAGCTTGAACCACCGACTTTGCAGTTCAAACGGCTTTGCAGTCTGGCGCATTAACCCACAGTGCCATAGAGGATAGAGTAGAACTGTCCAAAAGGTTTTCAGGCTATAATCTTGACAGAAGCAGACAGCCATATTTATCTTCTACCAAACAGTTGCTGGGTTTGAACAGCCAACCTTTTGGTTAGCAACCAAACGCTTAACCACTGTACTACCAGAGTGCCTTTCCTTGCCAAAGAAAACCCTTCACAGCCTGTGGGTGGCGCTGCAGCTCTACCCAAATAGAATTACAGAGTTCTTCCAGGGGTGAGTCAGTTCTTATTCAGGAGAGACTTCCAAAGAACTGAAATTTGTATAGGGAGCCCTAATGGTGCTGCTGGATACACACCGGACAGCCAACCTCAAGATCTGCAAACCCATCAGCCACCCACAGAAAGAGGCTTTCTACTTTCGCACAGATTTTCAGCCTCAGGAACCCTGTATAATATTGTTCTGAATCACAAGTGACTCCATGGCAGTGAGTTCAGGGACTTACACGCTGTGGACTAATGCATCAGACTGCAAAGCTGTTTGAACTTGCAAGGTCAGTGGTTCAAGCTCACCAGCCGCTCCTTGGAAACCATACACAGGGTTGCTATGGATCAGAACTGACTCAGCACTTAACAACAACACAGACTGCATTTCTAAGGAGCTTCCTCCTTCCTTGTCCCCTAACTCCTCCTTTACACCTTAAGCCTCAACTCTCCATGAAATTGAAAAGGGGAACTACCCGAGAATGACCCATCTTGCTTCACACCTTGGCCCCCTACCCAGCAACAACAGCTGGCCCACCTTAGGACTTGCTCAATGTGGAATGCTCCAGGGTTTTACCTTGCTGGCCAGGCTGGGTCTGAGAGAGCAGGAACTGCGATACAGACTGAAGGTGGCTGGGAACCAGTACCAGCTGTTGGAGCGGATGGAGGGAAGCCATGTCCTGCAAGCGCAGAGATACAGACGTCAGAGAATTGACCAGCAGGGGGCGCTGCCTCCATCGACAGATATATAAGGTTGTCTCTAGACTCGGTGTTTGAGGGCAGTTACCTTCAACTCCTGTGTACTCCAGTGTCCAGCATATAGTAATAGCTCCATTAATCTTGGTGATACAGCTTTGGCAATCGGCCAGGCAATGCCTAGCAACATGCTGCTACTTAATGTTTACCTTGTGATTTAACTTTGGTGTGTATCAACCCTGTCCCCCAATTAGATTTGAAAATGCCTTGAGGGCAGAGATTGGATATTACAAAACTATCAATAATCTGCTCTAGAAAGGACATGTAGTTCCAATGGCGGCCCCACCTTTTTTAAATTTTAAGTCTCAAGCTATATGATGATGTTAAAAGTTATTTGCTGGGCCTGATTCTTTCCTGAAATGACAATGGCATGGATAATGGGTGAAGTAGCAAGGTATAAGTTTGCAGTACAACCCATTTGGTTAAATAGAAAGTCCGTTCCATTTCCCCTGTGTTTCTCCCACCAGCCAAGAAAATAGGAATACCAATTCCAATGCTTGAGGGACCTGGGAGTCCTCAGTGATCCAGACCCCATGACTCTGTCCCCACGGGGCTGAGCTCAGCTCTGTGCACACAGAGAAGATGGGGCCAACCCATGCTGCACAAAGAAGTGACGGAGAGCTTGTATGTTCTAACCTTTAATATTTCCGGCAAGGGTAGCTCTTTCTTCCCTGTGTGATCCACACCAGGAAGGGGGCTTGCCCCATGAACTCTCTACTGTTTTAGGATCTCTTTTTCTCCCCATGCAACACTACACCCTCATTTGGCTTTAATGTAAACCCTGAGGGAAGAGAAAATGACCCCATGGGGGAAATGTTCATGGCTGCAGTGGAAGCAGTCAGCCCAGGCTATCAGCATGTGGCTGGCAGACCCCAGGAGCACACTGGCTTACTTTTTCCCCAGAGAGGCAGGGACTGATCTCTTCACTTTCCTAGCCAAGATTTAACTTTAAAAGGCATATGCTTCATGCCCCTAAGCCCACCCCAGGCCTCCTGATCCCTCTCTAACATTCCCTGCAGGGGTTTCTTTGGACAAATATGGATTAACTAAGTGCCAGGCTTTGAGGTTGAAAACTTTGCAGAGGTCTTGAAATAAACTCACTATTGGCCCAGTGAGAACATCAAGGTTCCCTGAAACAGTCTGGCACTTACCCCAGACATCTGGTTTCCGGACATCATGGTAGGACCTTGTGACAGGTGGCATGGCCGGTGGGAGAGGGTCTGCTGCAGGGAGTCACTGAGGTCCTCAGTTTTAATCTGTTAAGTGGAAGCAGGAGGAAAATGTCAGTCCTGGGCCTCCCTGAGCAAAGAGAAATGGAAATTTAGAAAAGATCAAGGTAGGTGATGAGTGACGAGCCAGAGAGGAAAGAACTTGGTGTTTCCTGGATCTGGCTACGGCTCATGGACTGATTTCCCTGCCTGTGTGCTTTCTGCAGGCCAGGGTCACAGGGAAGGACGTGGTGAGCTGGCATTCCAGGTGCCCATCTGCAGGACGGGGAACCTACTTAGAACGCTGGCACCCAAACACTATTGTGGGGAATGTGCGGGTTCATACTGTGTGCTCTTCCTCCATAAAGGGTATTGAAGTGACCTTAAAAATGAAGCTTAATGTATTCTTTTCCATTCTGAGATCCACCCCCGCTTCGATGTTAGAATACATATTTTTTTTGTTTTCAAAGTTTTTATTGTGAATTAAGTTATAGTTTACATGGGAGAACATTGGTTTTACACTCATCCTATTGTATTCTGTTTCATTGCAATGATTACAATCCCCTCCATGCATCATCATTCAACAGTATTTGCTTCTATCCCCTATGTTTTTCTTTGGATGTACACAAAAACAAAAACACTCAGGAATATATAATCATTTAAACAACAAAAGGGCACATTCTGCAAGCCTGCCTCCTGGCCACCAGCACACAGCCTTTCTTTTCTCTTGAGTCTAGAGTTCTCAGTTGCTCTATGTCTCCATATCATCATCTTTGCGTCTTATCTCTGATGTTGCTTCTTCTCTGAATAGGGTTCCACTTTCTACTCAAGCTCTTCTTCCTTGATGGTCCTAGGGTCCTCTGATTAACTACTCCTCTCTTTTCGTTATAAAACTTCTACCTTTATAGTTCTGATGATTGCAGTTAGTCATGATAACAATTACTCACTATTGAATCAAAAGAATCTTATCCCCATCTCCTTTCAGCAAACCCGTCTAGACAAGATGAAAATTATTCAGTCAGAATTCTATCTAACCCTGTATACTCTGAAACTAAACTCCCTCTTGAAAATTTGTAAGCTATTCACTTCATGCCAACTCCCTCCCCACACCTACCATTTTAGGTAGCCAATGTCTAAGTGCCCATTTCTATTAACCCTGCATACAGATGGGATGGGATGATGTAAAGATTCCTTCCCTTTCAGTTGGTATTTTGAGCTACTAAATCCATAGGTATAGGTCAAGTTCATCAAATTGTAGAAATTTACACTTGTTTCCTTTGTAATTTTTTTTTTAAATCTTCCTCTAGTCGAGTTCTGATCATCAAACCATTGAATTTAGGTCAAATAGGTTCTATCTGCAACTTTGAATGCTCTTGTGCATCTCCCCTCACTTCATATCAGCTGGATGCTTCACTCTCAGCTCTAGCCCGCTGTGGCTATGTCCTTGTCCATAGGCTCAGGTATCCCCAGGTCTCACCACACTTTTGACCAATCAGACCTTCCTCTTCTCTCTCTCATCTCCAGGTCCACAGGAGTTTATGGAGTGTGGTCAAACTCAGCCATAGCTTCATTGCTGCTTTTTGCCCACTTCCACTCACCAGTAGACCAACGTGACGTGTACTCCCTTGACCTGAAGGGACGTGATTGCTTGCCTTGATGGCTCTCTAGCAAACAACTTGCTTGTTCATGTAGTAGCCAATCAGACTGCCATTTTTGAGAATACACATATTTCAATGAGAAAATGGTGATCCTAAGTAGTCGTTTTAAAAACTCTATGTCACAAAGGAAAAACTTGGTAACTCTTTATTACTCACTCCCCCTGCCCCAGCCTATGAAGTCACCTAGTTCAGGATCCACTGATCTGGAGGACTGTTTTTCCTCCGTTCCCCACTCATTTACCACCCTTCTGTTGTCCTCTGCATGCAAAACTGCATCTAGGGCTGGCCTATGTGGCTTTGGTGACAGTCTTTGCCTAGCTCCCTACAGGTGGGGACACGTCTTTCTCATAGCCACCATTGCAGTTGCAGCCTGAGGGGCCCATGGCAGTTTCCAAACTCTCTCTCCAAGCTCTACCTCCAGTAGCGGCACAAACCACCCACCTGTGGGTTTTCCAGGTGTCCAAGGGCAGGGCAGAAAGTACTTCTGTGCCCACCCTGCCTTCATCCTGGGAACAACTACTAGCTTGTATCTTCTCGGGAAGTCCGGGGTGGGGGGCAGGGGGGTGGGGAAGGTGAAGCCAAGTGACTTGGAATTCCTATACATGATAAAGAGTCCAGGATGTAGACCCTCTGATAGGGAGGTCTGATTGAGATGGGAGCTCTTGGCCATGGAGATTCTGGCTTAAACCACCTTCTTGGTCTACACAGGGAATGCCACTGCCATCCAGGAATTTCTTGGCTGCGTTAGTTTAACACATTAGTAACCTCTTTAGGTTCACACTAAAAGCTTCTGGTTCAAAGTAACAATCAATTGTGCTTAATCCCTGTGGGAAAATGGTACAATGGATCACTAAAGGAAGCATTCCTGTAGGTAAGATCCCACTGAGTGACATCAGAGACATCAGAGATGAGAGCTCTTGTCCTAAATGTGGTTCCTTGCAGAGTAGAAACCCATGAATGTTAACTGAATAATAGACCTAACTTTCCACAGTCCCCATTGAGGTACAGAAAGGAAAACATTGACCAGGGAGCTAGGCTGCACTCTGTCTCTGACTTACTATGTAACCTTGAGCAATTACTCATCTGCTCTGGGACTCACTTTCTCCACCATTTGTTGTGTGTTTCCATATGACTTTCCCCCTTTCAAGTCTAAAATGGAATCATAATTGCTATGCCATAGTGCATTTGGGAGACTTCACTTGTTCAAGTTGCAGTTTTCTTAGCTAAAGCAGATGGAAAGCGGACCCAGAAACTCTGGCTGCACAGAAATTGGCAAGATGATGCCTCTTCCTGGGACAATCTACAAATCATTCCTCTCTTCTCTCACCCAAGGAGCTTCTTGCATAACGTTAGAAGCAAAGAAAGAAGGAATTACACAGGAATGGAGAAAGGGAGCAGTACTGTGGGCAGAGAGTTACAGTTTGTGAAAATTCAAAAATTAAGGCCATCAAGGGTGGAGTGTGTGTGTGTATGTGTGTGGTTGTCCATGAGAGTCCCACTCCCTACCTGTCTCCCATATCCCTTCAGCTCTTCCCACCCCAACTTGTCACTCCTATTTAAGAAGATCTGGTATCCTGGTTCTACCCCTAGAAATGAGAGATTATAGATTCCAGGAAGAAATTTAGTAGCAGATTTCAAAATACTAGATATAGATGAAAAACTACTTAAAAAAAAAAAAATCACCACCACTACCACAACAACTTTATAGGTTGCTCTGGGCTAAGAGTTTGACTTAGCTAAAGCCTTTTGGCCAGCCTTCTTTCTCCACCTCTCCTCTCTGTATCCCTTCTTGTCCCTGGGGACTCCCCCATCCTAGAGGGGGAGAGGTGAGGCAGGATGGAGGAAGGGGGACAGAGGGAGAACATGGAACATGGGAGTTGTAATCATACTAGTGGAGCCCCTGCAGGCAGGCGGCTTGGCCAGGCTCCAGCTAGGAGGCAAGTGGCAGGGCTCCTCATAGACTCATTATGCGCAATGAAAAGATAAGGAGGTGCAGCTATGACAGAGCTTGAAAACATGTGCTTTGCCTCCAACCTGTGTGCTATCTGTTAGAATCAGCGCCAGGTCTTCCTGCAACACTTAATCATCATAAAAGAAAACTCACCCTTTCATCTGCTTCCTGGATCAATTGTCTCCCAAATTCTTTTGGGGGTACTCTGGACCTCCCAGTTCTGAAAACCAAGGGCCTGAAAGCAGCAAAGTCCTGTGGGTGTGAGCCTGGGAGCTTTCTGAAAATCCGGGGATGATTCTTCTGTTTCATTGCTTCACAGACCTTTCAGTTTTTCATAATTAATCATTCATTGGGTGTGAGGTGCTGACAGTTACCCCCAAAGAAGACAATCCTAAGCAAACCAATAATTGAAAGACATAAAGAAGACTTCTTTCTCAACACCAAACTTTAAAATTTCAGTTACATTGGACTGGTGGGTCTCAGAAAGGGCAGAATGAACGAAGACAGAAAGGAAATCTATCCACACCTTCCATTACCTCCAGTAATTCCTTCTCAGACACTCTCTAGGGGTAAGAAACTCATAAAGGAAAAAATAAAACCCATCCCAATTCAAAACAATCGTTTTTTTACAGATGTCGAGTAGAAAAGGTTGGAGTCTTTCCAGGCAACTGGGTGTTGGCTGTGGACCTGGGAGATGAGATAGAGAGACTTCTGTTGGATCCCATTGACTTCTAATGTGAGAACCGGAGGCAAATTGGACGAAAACCTGATTTCCCCCGTAACTTGTGAAAACCCAACCAAACCCACAGCATGCCCGGAATCAGGAAAATTGTCTCCAGGGTCTTTTTGGCAGTGCTTCTCACGCAAGTGGAATATTTCTCCAGGCTCTATCTGGATGGACTAAACCTGGGGACCTGGGCCACCATGGAGTTGTGGGCTTTGATACAGCCATGGAGTATCCTGTCCACCAATTAGACAAGCTTTCTTTGTTGGTTCAGGATCTTCTACACCCACTGAGCTGTGCAAAGCTGTTACACTGAGTCTTGGGCAGTGACCAGGGAGGTAAAAAGGTATCGTGTGTGATTATCTTCTCTAATCCCCATGAACTCCCTGACACTCCCCAAGTTAGAAAGAAGAAACCTCTGGAAGGAGACAGCCCCTTCTGAGGAGGTGGAAACCCTTTTGACATTGTCTCCTTGGCTTTCTCTCCCAGCCAGGAGGTGTAGGGGCAATTGCAGCCTTTGTCACTTCACAGAGGCCCAGGGAGCATCTGCTATAGTATAGAGCTCCGCGGAAAGACACTGCCAAAACTAAGAATGGTCTCCGACTCTCTCCTGAGGCTCTTCCTATTAAACAGTAAGACAACATGTGCCAGGGGTAGGAGAAAGACTAGACTGTAGGTAACGGAAAAGGTGAGTCTCTCATTCACTTTGGGTGCATGAGATGGGACATGGTGGGGCCAGAGTCCTCACTCTTAGCCCCTTCCCATTGGCATGTTCACATGGCCTTCTCAGGGGAAAAACAGCTCAACACTAATGAATATATGACTGGTGATGGGAATGATCAAAGCTGTTGTCCCAGTTGCATAACTCGTTTGTGGAAAGTGTTTCATAAACATTTCACAAGAAGGAGAATTTCAAAGCATGAACATCTCCCAACCTGCCTTCAATTATAGGCAAGGCTTTTTTTTTTTTTTTTTTTTAAACTCCCCCCACCCCCCACCCCCTTACACTTCTCCTAACAGTGAGGAAGAGTTTCTGTTTTGTAACTGATCTATAAAGGGTTGGCAAACATACTGCTCATGAAAACATCCGGCAAATCCACTCCAGGCGATAAAATGGGACAGCCAGGTAACTCATCTCAGATGAACAAGGTTGAAAATACCCCAAGAGATGGTGACTGGGTTTTCACTTGGAGGTTGCTCCTCTCTGTGTAGCTCTTGGCTGCTCCCATAAGCCCAGGGCCATATGTCTCATGGATGTCTCAGGGGAGAACATGGGGAAATGGCTTCATGCAGTCCCAGATGTCCACTCTATGCTAACCCAGTCAAGATGCATCTCTGCCCATGCAAACTGGGCTCTTCTCCCTGATAGTATCAGACTTCTAGACCATGGAGGTAGAGACATGAGACTTTAACAAACAAAGGACTCCATGATGAGTCACTTGAAGTTGCTTTTCTTCTAAAAAGTAGCTTTCTGGAGAGACATCCTTGTTTTCTTGCTTGCTCCTACTCTGGAAACGCAACATGCTTATCATTCATGGTGTTTAATGCTTTGGTTTCACTTCTTAGGACACAGCTTCACCAGTGCTGACACATGGGTGAAGAAAACCCATCATTTTAAGCCCGTAAACTTTTTATTCTACCTCTGGGATATAAGTCCTTGAACTCCCTAACAAGGGGCTGTGCCCTGATTGAGGCCCCATCTTCACAAACATTTAGGGTGCCCAGGTATAAAATGGCAGACTTGGAGAGTATGGGCCAGTGCGCTGTTTCAGGGACCCTCCTTGCATCCCCTACAGTGGGAGCTGCATAGGTAGGAGTTGTCTTTTGTGAATGAAGCTCTGGTTCTCCTGGCAACTTACCTAGTAGACAAGAGAACAGAGCTATCCTCTCCAGCTCTTGGACTGGGCAAGAGTACCACATCGATCTGCTGATCTGTCCACAGAGAGGACTGTTCTGTCCCTCAAATAAGTGAAATGGTGGGAGACATGGGGTGGAGTGGGAGAGGCAATGCTCAGCATGGTTTCTGAATCAAACTCTGAGAACCATTCTTAGATGTGTAACTGATCACCTCACTCAGTCCTTGTGCATATACCTGTGCTGACTATGGAAGGATATTGCTGTCCTTTTCAGACTGAGGATGATAAAAAGACATCCCAGAAACAAGCATTAATCAAGACATCTGTCTTAGGGTCTATCCCTGCTGCTAACTAGTATCATGATCTTATATTGTTACTTCACTCGTCATTTCGTTGTTGTTAAGTGCTGCTGAGTCGGCTCCAACGCATAGTGACCCTATATAGGGTTTCTGTTGATTAGCTGGTTGGCTTGAACCTCCGTCCTTATGGTTAGCAGTCTAGTGCTTACCTATAGTGTCCCACCAGGACCCCCACTCATTTCTCTAGGCTTAGATTATTTCCCTGAAAAAGGAGGGACATAGACTAGAGGAAATCTACTTCAGAAATTTGTAATGTAGAAAAGAGTGAGTGGGAGTAGACTCCTTTATGTTTATACATTACTAGATCCATTTTACAGATGTAAAGATTGAGGCTTGGAAATGTTAAGAGAAACTTGCTTAGAGTCACACTGCTGGTAAATACTACAGCTGAGGTTTCAATCCAAGTTGGTCTGACTCCACACCTCCTTCATATAACCCTCTTTATCTAGCAAAAAAGGAGCTCTGGTAGTGTAGTGGTTACGAATTAGGCTGCTAACCTCAAGGTTGGCAGTTTGAAACGACCAGCCGTTTTGCAGGAGAAAAATGAAGCTTTCTGCTCCTGTAAAGATTTACAACCTCGGCAACTCTGTGAAGGGTCACTATGAGTTGCAACTGACTCCATGGTACTTAACAACAACATCTAGTATAAGGAACCCTGGTGGCACAATGGTTAAGTGCTTGGCAGCTAATCAAAGGTTGTCTCCAATCACTGGCAATCTATTCCCATAAACATTACAGCTAAGAAAACCCTATGGTAATTTTTTTCTTGGAAAATAGTGTCTCAGTAAAGTTGGGCTCTTTATCTTTTGTCTTCTTGCGGCAAAAGAAAGTGGAGTACCTCTGTAGTCCTCCAACACTGGGACTGCTCCCACTGCCGTGAAGCAGATGGTCTTCCAAAGGGCAGGTTTAAGGGCAGTGGTTTCCTGCCTCATAAAGGTCCTCTTCCAAGTTCAGCATTCACTAAATGTTTATTATGTGCCAAGAATCACTAGGGACATAATGATGAATAAGAAGCTCACAGATTAATTAGAAGACCTCACAAGTAATAAAGAATCACCTAGAGAGTGATGTTTATAAATAGCCAGAAGTAGGCACACAGAAGTAACACAAAAAAAGGTTGAGGTTCACTTTGTTGGGAAGAGGATAGCCCCCCTCTCCTCAAAGCCATTGCTGTGAAGTCGATTCAGACTCACGGCAGCCCCACAGGATAGAGCAGGGCTGCCCCCTAAGACTTCTGAGACTCATCTTTATGAAGCTTCATCTTTCAGCCACAGCACAACTGGTGGGGTCAAACTGTTGACCTTCCTGTTAGCCATCGAGTGCTTAACTACTGTGCCACCAGGGCTCTTTAGGATGATAGCCAAAGCAAAAAAAGAAGAATAAATTCATTGCCATTGAGTTCATCTCCATTCATAGTGACCCTACAAGACAGGGTCCAAAACGGCTCCAATCTTTATGAGAGTGTGGTGCTGCTATAGGATAAACACTGGGCTATTAACCACAAGGTTGGCAGTTCAAACTCACCAGCCGTTCCTCGGAAACCCTATACAGGGTCACTAAGAGTCAGAACTGACTCAATGGCACTTAACAACAACAATCTTTACAGGAGCAGGCAGACACATCTTTTTCCTTTGGAATGGCTGTTGGGTTTGAATTGCTGATCTTGTGGTTAGAAGTCCGTCCGATACTTAACCTGCTGCACCATTGAGGCTCCTGCGGAGGTTAGGCAGAGGAAGGGAGGGAAATGAGGGAAGGAGGAAAAGTCCTTTTGAGTAGTCTGTAAGGACGGAGCGATGCTCACAGCACTGTTCCAGGTAGAAGGAACACTTTGCCCAAAGTAAGTCACAGAGAGTAAATGGCACTTCATGTTAGGAATGATAAGCAATTCAACACTGGGGCCATGTGAGGTGGGAAGGGGCAGGAGGTTGGAAGACTTGTGTGCCAGGAGAAAAAGAGTTTAGACTCTGAGCAATGTGGCAAGTTTTTAACTTTAGATCCATTATCCTAATAGCTGTGTGAGATGTGGACCTGAAGAAAGTATAACTGTAAACAGGGCATCTAGTTGAGAAGCTATTTACTGCAACAGTTGAGGTGAGAACTTACAAGGACATGCCTAAGGCCCAAACAGGAGAGATGGGGCAGAGAAGACAGAATGGAGAGCTTGTAGGAGATCAAATTTATTTCCATCCCTGAAGGTTTATCCTGTGTAACAAAGGCCTGTCTATTTCTTGCTGAATACCTGGAGAATTGAAAAAGTGAAAAAACTCAGAAAGACCGTAAGCCAAACTGCTAATAGTAAATGGAGTGGAAGGAATTTGGGATGCTAGGAGGTGTTCACTTCCTAAGGCATCTACTTTTGTGTTTCATTGTTTTAAGTTAATTATTAAATTTAAACTTGTTGCTGTTATTGTTCAGTGCCATGGAGTCGGTTCTGACTCATAGCGACCCTGTATAGGGCTTCCAAGGAATGGCTGATGAGTTTGAACCACCAACCTTGTGGTTCAAACAGACTTTGTGGACCAGCACTTTATCTCACAGCACCACACCAATAAAAATTTACAGTTTGCAGGGGCTTCATTGCTGTCTTAGTGTGTTAGTGCTACTATGAAGGGGGCTTCAAAAAGTTTGTTGAAAAAATAGAATTAAAAGATAATGAAAAGAGGGAACAAATCTTTACAGCAAGGATCATTCCCACCCCCTCCATACACAGAGTAGACAGGGACGGGCAACTTGGACATTGGCTACCCAAAATGAGGGGATACAAAGGCAAGAAGTGACTGGCTTACAAGCTTTCAAGATGGAGCCTAGATCCAGAGGGTACGGAGGAAGGTAGAATCTCCACTGAGTAGTATCCAATCTGTCTGGGCGGGGCTGATGAAAGAAGATGAGGATAGCACTCATGTGATACACTAGTGAATAATTGTTATCAGGACTGACTGTGAGGGTTGGAAATGTAAAGGTAGACATTTTGAAGCAAAAGGAGGGGAGTGATTGACTTTGTAGCCCAGGAGCAGAGGTCCCTGGGACCATCAAGGGAGAAGAACAGAGAGCGGGACCCTACTCAGAGACGCAGTGACACCAGAGATGGAAGCAGAGATGCTGATGTGGAGAGATGGAGTGGCTGGGAACTCTAGACCCAGAGAGGGAGAGGGGCTGAGTGCTGATGACCAGGGGGCAGGCTTGCAGGGTATACCCTTTGGTTGGTTGATGCTGCATGGAGAGGATTGTAACCATTGCCAACATCATAATTCAAATATATCAATTTTTCTACAGTTTTACTTATTAATTGTCCAACTTTCACATTCATATGAGGTGACTGAAAATACCATGGCTTGGGTCAGGTGCACCTTAGTCTTCCATCTGATTTATTTGCTGTTTAACACTTCAGAAGGGTCTTTTTGCAGCAGATTGGCTGCAAATTCAATACGTCATTTGATTTCTTGACTGCTGCTTTCATTAGTATTGATTGAGATCCAAGCAACAGGATAACTTCAATTTTTTCTTCCTTTATCTTGATTATGTTATTGGTTCAGCTGTTGTGAGAATTCGTTTTCTTTACACTGAGGTGCAATCTACACTGAAGGCTGTAGTCTTTGATCAGAATTTTAAGTTCTCTTTGCTTTCAGCAAGCAAGGTTGTATCATATGCATATTACAGGTTGCTAATGAGTCTTCCTTCAATCCTGATGCCACAGTCTTCTTCAAATAATTCAGTTCTTTGGATTATTTGCTCTGCATACAGATTAAATGAATTTGATGGAAGGATACAATCCTGACACATACCTTTCCTGATTTTAAACCATTTGCACCAGGACTGTCTCACTCTCTCTCATTATATATACACATATAGGAGCATGGTGGCTCCATATGATAAGCACTGAACCACAAGCTACAAGGTCTAGAGTTTGAGCCCACCAGCCACTCTGCAGGAGAAAAACAAGGCTTTTTGCTTCCTTGAAGATTTAAAGCCTCAGAAACCCTATACAAGGTCGCTATGAGTTGGAATCGACTCGATAGCACTTAACAGCAACATATATTATATAAAGGGTGCTCTTCCCATAAATGACCTGAGGTAATCTCACAAAATGGTACACTACTCACTTGACCCAGAAAAATCCCAGAAAATCATGCAAATCAAGAGGTTGATAATCTTCAGGTCCATTTTAAGAATATCTGTGAAATTACCCAGGTCTTCAAGGGTATGTATATCCAAAAAGCCACCAAGCATCTGAAAGATATCACTTTCCAGAAGCAATGTATACCATTCCAATGTTACAATGGTGTTGTTGGTAGGTGTGCCCAGGCCAAACAGTGGGGTTGGACACAGGGTCAGAGGCCCAAAAAGAGTGAATTTTTTGTTGCACATGCTTAAAAATGCAGAGAGCCAAGTGGAACTTCAGGGATTAAGATGTGGATTCTCTAGTTATTGAGCACATCCAAGTCAACAAAGCCCCTAAGATGTGCCACTGAACTTACAGAGCTCATGGTCAGATCAGACCCTACATGAGTTCCCCCTGCCACAAAAAGAAGACCCTTATTGAAAATGAGCAAACGGTTCCTAAACCAGAAAGGAGGTTGCACAGAAGCAAAAGATATCCCAGAAGAAACTGGAAAAAAAAAAAAAAAAAAATCCCCCAAAAAACGAAAGCCATAGCTAGGGAGTAAATTACACTTAAAATAAAGTACAAATAAAAATAAAAGCAAAAAAACACCACACATAAACATATACATGGATGAGTCAAAAATTATCTGTACTCTGGCTACAGAATTTTATTTTAATCAATTTTTAGAAAAGACAAATACAAAATTTTTTGACATAATCTTCTTACTTTTCAATACACTTTGTCCATCTGTCAACAAGCTTTCATATTCCCTTATTTAAAAATGTTTTAGGCTGAGCTGTGAGCCAAGAATGCACTACTGTCTTCCCTTTTTCATCAGAAGTGAATCTCTGTCCTCAAAGGGCTAATTTTAGGGGACCAAACAGGTGAAAGTCCAATGGAGCAAGATCAGGACTATAGGGAGGAAGCTTTAACACCTCAACGTTAAGTTTTTACAGAGTGTCAACAGTGTGGGAAGAGGTGTGTGGATGTGCATTGTCATGAAAAATCACAAAGCCCTTGGATAGCAATCCTCTGTGTTTAATCCAAAGTTTAGGCTTCAGCTCTTCAGTGAGTATCTCACTGTAATGAGCACTGTTGATGTTGAACCGTTTTCCTGATAGCGTTCCAATACTGGCTCTTGAGAATCCCAGAAAATCGTAAGCATCAATTTTCCAGCTGATGGTTGACTTTTGCCCTTTATCTTGGTCAACAATTAAGGATGTTTCCATTCCATACTATACTCTTTACTCTCAGACTTAAAGTGATGAATTCATGTCTCATCAGCAGTAACAATTTTTTTTCAAAAGAAACTTTTGCCTTCCGTTGAGTATCAGTCCAAATTTTGTTTATAGATGTCCAAACGCTTCCATTTATATTCTTCCATAAATTATTTTGGTATCCATCTCACACAAACTTTTCGAAACCCACGTCTGTCTGTTGTGAATTTGTCACCTAATCCACTGTCACTCGTGTATTCGACAGAATCATTGCATGTGCATGCTCAATGTCATCAGCCGTGGACGTGGACAGGCATTTTAATGTAACCAGAGTGTGAATAATTTTTTGACTCACCCTGTGTGTATGTGTATGTATATATATATACATACCCATACATAAATATGCATGTATGAAGTCCTGGTGTGGTGTTGTAGAATAAGCACAGGACTGCTAACCACAAGATCAGTGCTTCATAGATAAATACACACACACACACACACACACACATATATATGTATAGTCCTTGTGTGGCGCTGTGGGATAAAGCACTGGACCACAAGGTCAGTTTGAACCACAAGGTCGGTGGTTCAAACTCACCAGCTGCTCCTGGAAACCCTATACAGGGTTGCTGTGAGTCAAAACGGACTTGATGGCACCTAACAACAACATATATATATGCAGTCCTGGTATGGTGTTGAAGGGGGAGCTCTGGACTGCTAACTACAAGGTTGGCAGTTCAAATCCACGTGGTTCAAACCCACCAGCCATTCTTCAGAAACCCTATCAGTGTCGACAACAACAACCACTGACCCTATAGTCCACAGTCCAGTGCAACGGCTCTGTAAGATAAGCAGTGAACTGTGAACTACTAAGTCAGTGGTTCAAACCGATCAGCTATTCCTTGGGTCCTGCAGAAATCTGTTGTTGTTAAGTGCTGTGGGATTGGCTCTAACTCATAGTGACCCTGTATAGGGTTCTGAGGAATGGCTGGTAGACTTGAACAGCTGACCCTGCAGTCAGTAGTATAGTGCTTATCCTACAGCACCATGCCAACACTCCCCCACAGAGATCTACCTCCTTAGAAACCCTATCCAGGGTAGCTATGAAGTGGAATCGACTCAAAGGCACTCAATAACAACTATATTACCCGTGAAAGTCGGAACTTGTATAAGACGGAAGTTTGCCAGAAAAGAAAAACTCAAATCTTTTCCATTGACATAAGCTTTAGAAAATTGGTAAAACTGTACACTGTCAAAGGCAGAAAACTTGCAAGACCTGCTCCATAGGATTTCCAATGGCTGTAATATTTCAGAAGCAGATCAACAGGCACCTCTGGGTAGCCTCCAGCCTCCAATCTCTGGGATAGTAACGGAACATGCTAACCATTTGTACCATCCAGGAACCGACAGGCTCTCTCTCACACACATACATTTAAAGCACTAACAGAGAATCCGTCCACCTCTTGCTCTCACCATATCTGTGGCAGAATCACTGTCTCTGAACAAGCAACACCTGGGATGTGGCCCGAAGACCTCACCTATGTATTTCCATAATGTTTTCCATTCCGAAAGTACTTTCAAGTACATCATTTCAGTTGATTTTCATCATACTCCCATGAGATAGAAAAAGCAGCTAATGTCAATCCCATTTTGAAGTTGAGGAAACAAAGGTACAGGAAGACAAGAGATTTCTCCAAAGTTACCTGGCTAGCTAGCTAGCAGAGCTGCGATTTGAACCCACGTCATCTGACTTAACATTCAAACTGCCTTCCTAATTCCTAGGATTTTCTGAGGAGGTCTTCAAAAGCTCTCTCTTGAAGCATCACAGCCTTTTAAATCAGTTTTGGATAGATCTGACTGATTTCATTTTGAATAGTTGTTGTTATTTGCCGTGGAGTCGGTTCTGACTTATAGCGACCCTGTACAGGTTTTTCTGAGGCTGTAAATCTTTACGGGAGCAGAAAGCCTCATCTTTCTCCCACGGAACAGCTGGTAGTTTCAAACTGCTGATTTTAAGGTTCACAGCCCGATTCGTAACCACTACGCTACCAGAGCTCCTTCATTTTGAATAGAGATACTGCAAAACTGGTATTCAGTATGAGTATCCCTAGGAAAAAAACAAAAACCCAGTGCTTTGAAGTTGATTCCAACACACAATGACCCTATAGGATATAGAAGAACTGCCCCCCTGAGGTTTCCAAGCTCTGGTAGTGTAGTGATTACAAGTTGGGCTGGTAACTGCAAGGTCAGCAGTTTGAAACCACCAGCTGTTCCATGGGAGAAAGCTAAGGCTTTCTGCTCCCTTACAGATTTACAGCCTTGGAAACCCTATGCAAGGTCGCTGTATGCAAGGAACCAATTCCATGGCCCATCACCATCACTCCCACCAATTTTCATGGAGACCAATAGCTTTCTCCTGAGGAGTTGCTGATGGCTTTGAACCACTGAGCTTGTGATTTAGTAGTAGCCAAGTACTTAACCATTGTGCCACTATGGCTCCTTGGCATCCCAATAGTAATTTAAACTAAAGTTCACAGTTTTACATTAGAGTTCACTTTGTTGTACAGTCCTATGAGTTTTGTTTTTGCCAGAATTTTTGCCACCTCCCTAATAACCCAATTTTTATCTACTATGGAGTCCTGGTAGCATAGTGGTTACGAACTGGGGTGCTAACCTCAGGGTCAGCAGTTCAAAACTACCAGCTGTTCCGTGGGAGAAAGATGAGGCTTTCTGCTCCCGTAAAGATTTACAGTCTTGGAAACCCTGTACAGGGTCGCTATGAGTCGGAACCGACTCCACAGCACATAACAACAACAACAATGGAGTCCTGGTTTGGTACTGTGGGATAATACTATGGACCACAAGGTCACTTTGAACTGAAAGGTCAGTGGTTCAAACTCACCAGCCACTCCTCAGAAACCCTATACAGGGTCGCTAAGAGTCAGAACTGACTTGAAGGCACACATAATAACCACAGCTGTTAGTATAGAGAAATTCTGATACTGTAGTGGTTACGAATCAGGCTGTGAACCACAAGGTCAGCATTCCAAAACTACCAGCCGTTCCATGGAAGAAAGATAAGGCTTTCTGCTCCTGTAAAGTTTTACAGTCTTGAAAAGCCTATACAGAGTTACTAAGAGTCAGAACCAACTCCAGGGTATACCACCACCACTATAACCATGTCTGGAGTCCTGATGTGTCACTGTAGGATAATGCACTGGACCGCAAGGTCAATGGTCCAAATTCACCAGCTGCTCCTCAGCAACCCTATTGTGGTTATGTGCCATGGAGTTCACCAGATGGTCGATGGTTCAAGTTCACCAGAGCTCCTTCAGCAACCCTATACAGGGTCATTATGCGTCAGAATAGACTGGACAACCACCAATTTCTAAAGTAAAAGTTTCAGGCTCTTGTTCTCAGCTGGCTTCTAAACAGGCGAGGCTGCGGGCTCTCTCAGGAGCTCTTTGCAGCTCTCTTTTACAATGGGCTTGCCCTTTGGTTTAATTTTTATTGAGTACACCTTTATGGAAGCAGACTGTCTATGCTTATTAGTCTGGGATGGGGCTCCAGGCACAATGGTTGGTTGAACCCACATAATTGACAGTTTAAGCTAAATTCTCTAAAGCTGGGGGGCAGTCACATTTATTAGCAAAAAGCTGAGTGAACTTGAGCCAACGGACTGCCTAAAAGTAGATCTCAGTTTTTCTACCTGTAAAAGGGAATACTCTCTGATGCTTACCCCCAGGTCTCAAGAGTTAGGACTTGATGTCTGTAAAACTTACTCCAGGGAGAACTCTTAGTTTTCTCAACAAAACAATAATGATTTAGTACATTTATTACTGGTCCAACAACAAAGCATAATGCCTGGCACTTAATAAGTACTGACTAAATACATGTAGAATGAATGAATGAGACAACTGCTTTCAACAATCCTAAAAGTCAAATAATTACCCAAATCCATACAGCTAGGAAATGGCAGAGCTGAGATTTGAACTTAGGTCTGATAAGATCCAAAATCAACCCTTTCTTCACTATATCACATGCACCTAAAAAGTGACACCAAGCTCAGCTCATTTCCTTTAGTATAAAGTTCCTAGAAAGGTCAACCAGGTGGATGCTACATTTGTGGTATGTTTATATGTATGTGTGAAAGGCCCCTGGGTGATGCAAGTGGTTAATACACTTGGCTGCTAACCAAAAGATTGGAGGTTTGAGTCTACCGAGAGGTACCTTGGAAAAAAGGTCTGGTGATCTACTTCTGAGAAAAACAGCACTTGAAAGCCCTTTGTAGCGCAGTTCTCCTCTGCCACTCATGGGCTTGCCATGAGTCAGCGTCTACTTGATAACAACTGGAGCTGGCTGTATGTATGGGTTGTCTCTGGAGGTCCAGATGGGATCATATTGACTGAGACAGGGATGGTTAGTGGGTCACCACTGATGTGGTATTGTAGGATAAGCACTGGACTGCAAATCACAAGGTCAGCAGTTCAAACCCACCAACTGCTCCTTGGAAACCCTACACAGAATATGAGTTGGCACTGACTCGACGGCACTTAACAACTATCCAGGAGTGAGTCCTGGTGTAGCACAGTACGATAAGCCCTGGACTGCTAACCGAAAGGTTGGCAGTTCAAACCATCAGCTGCTCCTTGGAAACCCTATACAGGGTCACAAAGAGTTGGAAGCAACTCCCACAACATGTAACAACCCAAACCATTCAGGATGGAAGTCTCTCAAGGCATGCCATAGACTCTGCTCTTGGTCTAGTCTTGCTAAGAAGGTTTCCACTAACCTCGATGAAGATGTAGCAGGCTTATTAAATCTCTACCTAAGAAACAGGGCCAGCTGTTCAGCCTGGCCTTGTCTTATTGCGCTTTGCTTTATTTCACACTGCAGACACTGTGTTGTGTTTTATAAATAGAAGGTTGTGGCAACCCTGTGTTGAGCAAGTCATTTTTTCCAATAACATGTCTCACTTTATGTCTCTGTACATGTCTCACAGTACTTTTAACTTTTTCATAAAAACAACAACAAGAAAAAAGTTTAATAGACTACCCACTCACTGCAATTGAGTCTATTCTGACTCATAGTGACCCTATAGTACAGAGCAGAACTACCTCATAGGGTTTCCAAGGCTGTAAATCTTTAGGGAAGAAGATGGCCATAATTATCTTGTGGAGTGACTAGCAGATTCAAACCACTGATCTTTGGGTTAGCAGCTGAGGGCTCTAAGCACTGTGCCACTAGGGGTCATTAATAAACTGTAAACATAACTTTTATATTTGAACATAACTTTACTGGGAAGCCCAAAAACTTGTGTAAATTGCTTTATTGCAATATTCACTTTATTGTGGTGGTCTGGAACTCAACTAGCAAGATCTCTGAGGTATGCCTCTACCTTACACAAAGACAAAGTCATCAAGATTCTAGAAAAACAAAATGAAAACAAAGCAGCTTGAAAACATGGAAGGGAAAAAATTAGATAAAACTGAATAGGAGCAAATGTTAAAATCCTTCATTTAGAATATGAACATTTAGAATATGAACATTATCTGCACCAGTTGAGACAACAGTTTTTTAAAAACTTGAAAGGTATGAACTGACACTCAAGAGCTTGTAAGTTGGTTGTTGTTATTGTTAAGTGTTGTAGAGTCAATTCTGACCCATAGCGACCTTGTAGAGGGTCTCCAAGGAGCAGCTGGTGAGCTTGAACCACCGACCTTGCAGTTCAAATGACTTTGCAGTCTGACACATTATCCCAGAGCTCCATACCAGGACTCCTGTAAGTTGTTAGTATGATATAATTATTTGTAAACAAACAAAACCCTTTAAGATAGTCTGAAGAAACAGGAGTATTCAAATCAAGGCTCCAGGGTCAAGTAGACTCCACGTATAACTGGAATCACACTACAATAAATGAATAATTTCTGCTGAATGGTCTGCTGTGCTCTGACCTACCCAGGTCTCAACTGAGTGGTGGGTACTGAACAATCAGGGGTGTTATACTTAGAAAGGGTGATCAGCAGACTGAAGCCTATGCATATAAAGGTCAGGGCATAAACAGACAAGTTCAAAGGGGTTTTGTGAAAGTAAAAAATGAGAAGCAGCCTAATGTCCATTGATATGAAAATAAAAAATAAAGTATGCTAAAACAGTAGAATATGAAATCTGTTGCTGTCAAGTCCATTCTGACACATGGTGACCTCATATGGTACAGAATAGAACTGCTCCATTGGGTTTTCTTGGCTGTAACCTTTATAGAAGCAGATCACCATGACTTTCTTCTGCAGAGCTGGCTGGGTGGGTTTGAATTACTAATCTTTAAGTTAGCATCTGATTGCAAACTGCTTATACCACCCAGAGACCTTACTAGAATATTATGCAGTCATTAATAAGAATCTTATAATTCTATATATACTGCCATAAAACAATTTATAAAGCGTAGTGGTTATGAATCGGGCTGGGAACTGCAAGGTCAGCAGTTCGAAACGACCAGCTGTTCCTCGGGAGAAAGATGAGGCTTTCTGTTCCTGTAAAGATTTACAGCCTCGAAAACCCTGTACAGGGTTGCTATGAGTCAGAACTGACTCCATGGCACATAACAACAACAAGAAGCCATTTGAACTGCAAGGTCAGTGGTTCAAGCTCACCAGATGCTCCTTGGAAGCCCTATACAGGGTTGCTATGGGTCAGAACCTACTTGATGGCACTTAACAACACCAACAACAATTGTTAATATGGAGTCCTGGTGTGGCACTGTGGGCTAATACATCAGACTGCAAAGTCATTTGAATTGCAAGCTTGGTGGTTCAAACTCACTAGCTACTCCTTGTTCGCTATGCATCTGAATCAACTCAAGGGCACTTAACAACAACAACTGTTAATATAATCCTGTAGTGGCATTGTTGAGTTAATGCACTGGACTGCAAGGTCAGTTTGAACTGCAAGGTCGGAGGTTCAAGCTCAACAGCCGCTCCTTGGAAACCCTCTATACAGGGTCGCTATGAGTTGGAACGGACTCAACAGCACTTAACAACAACATTGTTAATATTTAAAAGAAAGTTGCCAAAGAATGCACAAAACACAATACATGCACTCACATATATAAACATACATATGTATTGCTAAAAATTCAACAAAAATTCATAAATTTCCATTTGTATCCATTTTTAAGTTCAAAGAAAAGTCTTCTAGATATAAACACATTACACCAATAACAAGAATTCCCTCTGGAAGGAGAACTGACATTGAGAAGACATCAAAAGTCTTTCCCTTTTGAGATTTCCAGCAAGATGAGGGACTAGGCTAGGGGTGGGGAACATCCAGTCCATGGACCATATAAGGCCCGCAAAAACAGTTGGTTTGGCCCTGACGAGGGAACTGCAGTTCCAGCTATCACATTAGGGGTGAATTAATTAAATGTTTGACCACATAGAGCAGGCTAAGTTTTAAGTGGTAGTTTTATATGGTCCGTGGATGATGACATAAATTTTGACAGAAAAATTATTCCCTACCCCTAGACTAGGCAAACATCCTATCCAGACCCTCTATACCAAAGACAAGAGAGAGCAAATGAAACAGATACAGGTGATAACCCTGGAACCCCAAGGAAAGGATTTAGAAATGGATCGAATACTGACTAGGAGAAGCTGAACAAAGTGGCCAGTGAGGAGACATACAGAATGGGTGAATTGTCAGCTGGCTGACACAGCATGGTCATTTTGACTAATAACATCTGAACAGGACAAGAATCTGATTATAGGCTCCCCTTGACTAGGATTGCACACGTGCCCACACAAGTGGCTGGGGACCAGAAAGGATCTCCTTCTTGGACTAGGAACCCTGATCCTAGCTACCCTCTGAGCCAACAGAACTCCTTCAGGGACAAGAAGCTCTGTCCCGAGACACCTTCTAGGCTGGCAGGAACTCTATCCAGGACCTGGCATGCTGCCTGCCATGACCTCTTTGGCTGGCAGAGGATCTGATGCCTACTTGGACAGCAAGAGCACTGCCCAGGTATCCTGCCCATCCTTCTCCCCACTGACACACACACCATTTTTTCCTTTTTCCCCCTTCCCTTGTCTTTTCTTTTTCTAGTTCCCTTTTTCTTTGTTATTTTTTCTTTTATGCCTTCCCTTCCTTTTTTTTCTTTACGATTCCTTTTCTTTTCTCCCTCTCTAGTATTTTTCTCTTTCCTTTTTTTACTTCCTTAGTTTTAGTCCCCCTTTTCTTTTTAGTTTTTTATTGTTGTTTGTTGGCTTTTCCTGCATTTTAAAAAAAGTGATTTCCTTTATTGCTTGTTTTTCTCTTATTTTTTTCCCAACCCAAAAGGAGACAGCAACCATACCAACACTACCCAGACACACTCACACCTCCTGCAGCTCCACCCACTAGTCAAGGACTACCACCTATTCCTGTACCACCTGACCAACAGACAGCAGTCTACAACAACCCAACCAGTTCTCAACTGTGCTACACTCACAGGGAACTACACCCCCTCTCTATCATACTCCCATTCTCCTTTGTACCCACCAGGATAGGTGGTAAGCACCTAAGAATGGGCCAACATACAATCACCAATTAAACACAAATACAATAACACCACAATGTCTCAGAGAAAAAGTCAACCTCACTTCACATGAAGAAAAAAAACAGAGTGGCTTAAACAAGTTACCAAAACACAGAGTCAGAAAACTTTCCTGAGGAATACATGGCATTGGTGCTACCTGATAAGGAATCCAAAAGAATGATATTTAGGTACATTCAACAGATTATAGGAGTCCTGGTGTGGTGCTGCAGAATAATGTGCTTGACCATAAGGTCAGTTTGAGCCAGAAGGACAGTGGTTCAAACCTAGCAGTTGCTCCTCAGGATCCCTATGCAGGGTCGCTATGAGTCAGAACCAATTCAATGGCACTTAATAACAACAAGAGATTATAAGAAAGATCAAAGAAACTATAGACCAAATCAAGAAAAACAGACACAATTCTAGAAGAATTCACGAAAGACTATAAAGAATAAATTGATAAAATAAATGAAAAATTAGAAACCATAAAAAATAGAAAATACAAAGCCAAAAGATTAAAACTACAATTTCATAAATAGATAGTGTATTCAAAGGGCAAAGAAGTAGACTTGAACCAAAGGAAGACAATTAGCAAGAGTGAAGACATACTTTTTAATACTAATCTGTTAGAGGAATAATCAGAAAAAAAGAGAAGAAAGCCTAAGAATTGAAGAATAACTTACATGTGATTAGAATTGCAGAACAGGAAGAGACAAACAACAGCAACAAATAAACAAAACCAGAAAACTGTCAAAGATTTGTTGAAAGAAAATTTCACCAATCATAAAAGAGGAGAAGGTATACGTTCAAGAATCTCAACACACACCATACAGGACATAAGTAAAAAGAAAATCACCAAGACATATACCATAATCAAACTTTCCAAAAACCAAACACCAGGAAAGAATTTTAAAAGCAGCTCAGGAAAAATGCAAAGCTACTAAAAGAACCAATAAGACTAATTTCCAGACTGAAAACCAATAAAACTCGTATTTCTTGGTAGAAACCATGCATGCAAGAAGACAATGAAATGACATATATAAACTGTTAGAAAATAATTGTCAGCCAAGAATCATATACCAAAAATTGTCCTTAAAATATAACAGCAAAACTGGGACATTTCTAGATAAACAGAAATGGAAAGAATTTGTAAAAACTATAACAATCTTGTAAGAAATACTAAAGGTTGTTCTTTGTTGGTCCAAACAGTTTTTTGGACTGTTTGAACCAATAACAGCAGATAGCAACCTCAGATTTAACACACATGACAACACCACACAGAAGTCAGCTCAGATATAGAAGTGTTGTTGTTAAAAGTGTCAATGATATAAAAGCAGCCATAGTAAAACACAATTACAAGCTGTGAGCTAAGTCCGACCATGTTCAACGGACTTCTGTGAACCCGGGTGGAGACCTGGTTGGTCAGCAGTGTGGCAAGACCTGGAGACTCCTGGGCCCAGAGACAGTGACATAGCCACAGAGAACTAGAGCGAGAGTGAGGCATTCAGCTGATATTAAGTGAGAGGAGATGCACAAGAGCACCCACACTTGCAGATAATACCCACTTGGGTGGATGATCAGAACTCGACTAGAAGAAGAAAGAAGAGGATAAAAGAGTAATCTGGTACAATTTGATGAACTTGGCCTTTATCTATGGATGCAGTAACTCAAAAGAGGGAACAGATCTTTACAGTGAGGATCATTCCCACCCCCTCAGTACACAGGTTGGACATGGATGGGCAACTTAGACATTGGCTACACAAAATGTGGGGGGGCTGGCTACAAAGGCAAGAAGTGACTGGCTTAAAAGCTTTCAAGAGGGAACCTAGATTCAGAGGGCGTGGAGGAAGGTAGAATCTCCACTGAGTGGTATCCAATCTGTCTGGACAGGGCTGATGAAAGGAGATGGGGATAGCACTCATGTGGTACAGTAGTGAATAATTGCTATCAGGACTGACTGTGAGAGTTGGAAATGTAAAGGTAGACATTTTGTAGCAAAAGGAGGGGAGTGGTTGACTTTTCAAGTCCAGGAGCTCAGGCCCCTGGGACCATCAAGGGACAAGAGCCGAGTGTGGGACCCTATCCAGAGAAGCAGTGACACCAAAGATGAAGGCAGAGATGATGATGTGGAGAGATAGAACTGCTGGGAACTCTAGACCCAGGGAGGGAGAGGGACTGTGTGCTGATGACCAAGGGGCAGGCTTGCAGGGTATATCCTTTTGTTGTTTGATGATGCATGGAGGGGATTGTAATCATGGCAATGAAATGATATACAATAAGATGAATGTAAAGCTAATGTTCTTCCATGTAAACTATCACATAAGTCACAATAAAAACTTAAAAACAAAACACAATTACAAGACTTAAAATAGGGAACTGCCATTGAGTCGGTTCTGACTCATAGTAACCTTGTATAGTGTTTCTGAAACTGAAAACCTCATCTTTCTCCCATGGAGCAGCTGGTAGAGCCGAACTACCGACTTCTTTCATTAGCAGCCTACTAAACTATCAGAGTTCTTTAAAATAGGGTAGTAGTGTGTGGTGCTGTGGGCTAATGCGTCAGACTGCAAGCCGGTGGTTCAAGCTCACCAGCTGCTCCTTGGAAACCCTATACAGGGTCACTATGGGTCAGAATCGACTTGACGGCACTTAACAACAACTAGTGATATCAATTTGTAAACGAGGACAACTATAAAGCAAAAAGAGGGAATAAACTGTGTAGTTAAAGAACTTCCAAATAAATGGAGAGAAA